>NW_027467710.1:5118879-5251379 GCF_046742065.1 Oratosquilla oratoria
CCAAAGGGAAGGGGAAATAGAATGTACTTGGGTAAAACAGTGTAGAGTATAGCATTAATGTAGAACAATATACCAGTATAGGACAAAATATAATTTTAGGATATAATGTCGCTAGAGGACGAAATGTCACATTAGGATATAATGTCATAGGACAAAATGTCGCAATGGGATATAATGACAGTGGACAAAAGATCACGATGGGAAGTAATGATAAAAGAGAACAAAATATCACGATAGGATGTAATGATAATGGAGGAAAAAATATCACGGTAGGATATAATGTCATTGAAGGCCAAAATGTAATTTTAGGAAGGGATACCGGACAGAATGTCAATGAAGGCCAAAATATCATGATAGGATGTAATATCGCTAGAGGACGAAATGACACATTAGGATGTAATGTCTTAGGACAAAATGTCACAATGGGATGTAATGACAGTGGGAGGACAAAAGATCACAATGGGAAATAATGATAGTGGAGAACAAAATATCACGATAGGATGTAATGAAAATGGAGGAGAAAATATCACGGTAGGTTATAATGTCAGTGAAGAACAAAATATAATTTTAGGAAGAGATACCGGACAGAATGTCAATGAAGGCCAAAATATCAAGATAGGATGTAATGACAGTGGAAGACAAAAGATCACGATGGGATGTAATTATAGTGGAGGAAAAAATATCACGGTAGGATATAATGTCACTGGAGGACAAAATATAATTTTAGAAAGGGATGCCGGACATAATGTCACTGAACGACGGGAGGCCGGCGTGAATCACGGTGACGTAGGGGGACAAAATGTACAAAATAGATCGGATGACCGTAATCGACCAGATGTCCGTGATGGGGGAAATGTTAATTTTGATAGGAGAAATGTTAATGAGGCATTGAATGTCAATGAAGGACCAAATAATAATAATTTAGAGCAAGGCATAAATAAAAAACAAAATTATAATATAATACATGATATTGAAACTCAAAATGTGTCAAAAAGAAATAATCACGAGTTTCTTAAAACTATGTACTTTAATGCTCGTACTATTAGGAACAAATTTCAAGAAATACAGGCGTATGTCAAAAGCGAAAATCTCGATATGATAGGAATAACTGAGACATGGTTAAATGGTACAGAGTTCGAAGCTGAATTTAATATTGCGGGATTTAAACACTTTCATCAGGATAGAAACCACAAGAAAGGTGGGGGTGTTCTATTGTACGTTAAAAACAATGTTCATGCTTGTGTTTTAGAGAAAGTGAAACAGGATGCATATGACAGTTTGTGGGTTGAGTTAACCCAAACAAATGGACAAAAAATGAATATAGGTGTAATATATAGGCCAAAGACATTATCATTAGCAGACGACAATCTGTTATTTCAAGAACTGTCTAGTTTCTGCAACCGGGATTTATTGATAATGGGTGATTTCAATTTTACTGACATTGATTGGATGACCCTTGAACATGGCCATATAGGTAGTCGCTTGATTGATTTTCTTGGTGACAATTACTTAATTCAGCATGTAAAAGAGCCCACAAGATATGGAAACATACTCGATTTATTGATCA
This sequence comes from Oratosquilla oratoria, assembly GCF_046742065.1. Classification (NCBI taxonomy): domain Eukaryota; kingdom Metazoa; phylum Arthropoda; class Malacostraca; order Stomatopoda; family Squillidae; genus Oratosquilla; species Oratosquilla oratoria. Next base: position 5,120,447 of record NW_027467710.1, read on the forward strand.
CTAGCCGCGAAAGCAATGCAACTGATGTAGAAGTCGGTGAATCTGTTGCAAATAGCGAATCACAACTTAGTCAGATTCAAACTCCTAAACAATTTTAGAATAGATACTTGTGCTTCTAAAATACCCGATTTCAGTAAAGCTCAGTTCATAGAACTACGTCAGGAGCTTCAGCTTACAGATTGGGAGGAAAAATTAAACGAAAGGCCTGTAGATCAGATGTGGGAAATATTTCAAAATACGCTCACTAAGATGATTCAAACTTACATTCCTTTTAAGGACAGACGTCCCCCAAATCAGGCTCGCCCAAAGTGGCTCGACAAAGAAACTGAAAAAAAGTATTGCTAAAAAGAGACAGGCTTATATGAAATATAAGTGCTCGGGTGCATCTAATGACTATGAAAGTTATGTATCAATACAGAGAGATTTAAAAAAGACAATAAGAAAAAGAAAACGACAATACGAAATGAACATCGCTGAGAAATCCAAAGAGAATCCCAAAGAATTCTATAGTTACATTAGAGATAAAAAGGTTTGTTAGGAATCACATTGGTCCACTATTATCTGCTGACGGTCAACTTGAATATTCAAATGAAGGAATGTGTAATATCTTAAACAATTATTTTAGCTCGGTATTCGTAAACGAAACACCTCAAAGTGAATTCCAAACTGAAACCTGTGAAAAGTCTGGGGTAAACTTACTCACTACGGTAAATATAACAAAAGAAAAAATTAAAAGGTGTATAGACAAACTCAAAGTTAACAAAACACCAGGGCCTGACGGTTGGCATCCAAGAATCTTAAAGGAAATGAAAAATGAGATTGTTGTTCCATTAGAAATTATTTTCAAGAAATCCATCATATCCGGAGATGTCCCAAGAGAATGGAAGCTAGCTAACGTTACTCCCATATTCAAAAAAGGTGACAAAAAGAAACCAAATAACTATAGGCCTATAAGTTTGACTTCGATCGTAGGAAAAATAATGGAAACTATCATCAGAGATGATATCGAATATCATTTAGAAAGTAACCGTTTGATAAATGATAGCCAGCATGGTTTCAGACGGAAACGTTCTTGCGTGACTAACTTACTCGAATTCTACAACACAGTTATCTCGAATTATGACAAAGGAAAACAATATAGATTTAATATATCTAGACTTTGCAAAAGCTTTTGATACCGTCCCACACGAAAGACTACTTACTAAATTAGCTTTGCATGGAATAAGTGGTAGCCTATTAGGTTGGACTAGTAATTGGTTGAAAGGTCGAAAACAGAGAGTTGTTTTAAATGGAAAAACTTCTGGATGGAAAAATTTTGAAATTTGAGTTCCTCAGGGTTCCGTTCTTTGGCCACTTATATTCATAGAATATATAAATGATATAGACAATGGACTAAAATCTACTGTTTCCAAATTTGCTGATGATACAAAACTGTGCGGAGTGGCAAATGATCACTCAAACCAATTAGATATTCAAGAAGATTTAGATCAATTACAGCAATGGTCTGAAAAGTGGCTAATGAAATTTAACACAAGTAAATGCAAGGTAATGCACATAGGTAAAAATAACAGTAAGTACGATTACAAGTTATTTGGAACTTCGTTAACAAAAGTGGATAGTGAAAAAGATCTCGGCGTAATTATCAGTAACGACCTCAAATCATCCAAGCAGTGTATTTCAGCCTCTGAGAAAGCAAATAAGATTCTGGGATTGATTGCGCGATCTTTTGATTTCAAAAGTCCATCACTCATTAACAAGCTATATAAATCGTTAGTTCGTCCACATTTGGAATATGCTGTTTCCGTATGGTCACCGAATCTCATTAAAGACATTGACAGACTGGAAAAGGTACAACGGCGAGCCACAAAACTGATTCCAAATATCAAAAATAAATCATACGAAAATCGACTTAAGCACATAAATCTGTTTTCCCTAAAAAAGCGTAGACTCAGAGGTGACTTGATACAGGTCTTTAAGATTTTAAAGGGAATTGACAACATCAAAAGTGACAAAATTTTCACATTGAATGAGAATCAGACAAGAAACAATGGTCTCAAACTGTCCGGAAATAGATTCAATTTGGAAGTAGGTAGAAACAACTTTGCCAACCGTGTAGTTAATGAATGGAATAAACTTCCTGCACAGGTAGTGCAATGTAGTTCAGTTCGAAGCTTTAAGAATCATTTACATAAATACCTAAGTAAGATGCTGTAATTATTATAATTTATGTTATATTATTTGTTTTTGTTTTGTTATAATTTGTCTGTCTGATTTTCATTTATTATTAGTTATATGTCAATTTATTATCATTTACTATTTACCTGTTTGTTTGTTATTCAACTATACCAATGCATTTATTTATGTATTTTAATTGTTTTTTACATTGTTATAGTTTTAATTTATTATTAATATGATTTTTTTTTTTTTTTTTTTTTTTTTTTTTTTTTTTTTTGCATCCGACCTAGATATGGATCAAAAGGTCTCCTGTCGGCATGCTTTGCCTTTGTAATCCTTTGTAAATATATATATATATACATATATATACATACATATACATACATACATATACATACATACATATACATATACATATACATATATATATATATATATATACATATATATACACACACACACGTCTATATATACAGTACATATATATATACACACATATATACATATATATATATATACACATATATATACACAAACACACGTCTATATATACAGTACATATATATAAAGTTGGGCATGCCTTAAAAGTCATACATACATACTGTTCCCAGTCAGCTTCAGGGCGGCCATATCTGTGTTGTTGTTTTCAGTTTGCTCTCCGAGCGCCCTCCGCCGCTCGCCCGTGAGGAACTTGTAGGAGCCGCACACTCGAGACGACCGACTACACGACTTCGAGGAACGAGGAACCGGACTTCTCCTGGATCCATGGGAAATAAGGTAAGTGACATTGATTTTTTTTAGAATAAGTTTGTATTTGATTGCAATATAGAGGATAAAATGTATAGTCGTAGACGACTTCGGTCACTGTGATTTCATTGGTTATGAGTGACTTTGAAATCACTTATGTTGTCCGACTGTACTTTTTTATCTTCCATATTGTATGTGTGTGTATGTGTGTATGTGTGTGTGTATGTGTGTATGTGTAAGTGGAGGGCCACGAAGTGTGTGCGCGGGTCCACGTGATTTCCTCGCGAATTGCGAGAAGTTCCGCGTAATGCCCATTATGGACCCGCGCGCTGAAAGTGCATGTCGCGCAGCACAAGAGACAGAGTTGTAATGTACGTAGCGCACGAAAGCTTCAGCAAAACGTGTGATCGCCACATGATGATCCTCGCGTACAAGGTCCAAAGTGTATGTGCGTTTCGTATGATGCGACTACCGTGGGAAGCGTGTTCTCCGTACATTCGAGAAGGTCTATATGTGCTGCGCCCCCCTCTTGGTGTGCTTGAAGACTACACGTATGTGTGACTGTGTTTAGGTCAACGTGTGTGATCTGAATGTGCACATGCATGCTTATGAGCTTGAGTGTGTGGGTTTGTTCGTCTGAATGGTTCTTATTATGCTTTAGCGTGTGTTTGAGAACGTGTCCCGTTGCTTAATCGTAAGCGCTTGCGATGAATGTGGACCTGGCCACCCCAGCGTCCCGGAAGGCAGGAGACCACTTCTTGGTCTCCCCAGCGTCCCGGTGGCAGGTGGTCAGGAGTTGCCCCAGCGTCCCGGAGGGCAGGTGTCAAGTCTATGGTCACCCCGGCGTCCCGGTGGCAGGCAACAGTGAGCTTGTAGGTTTGTACGTGTGCGTGGATCTTGATATGTTTGCATGTGTGTCTGACAGTGTGACTCTTGGCACACCTGTGAATGAATGCAGACCTGCCGACCCCAGCGTCCCGGAAGGCAGGAGACCACTTCTTCATCTCCCCAGCGTCCCGGTGGCAGGTGGTCAGGAGTTGCCCCAGCGTCCCGGAGGGCAGGTGTCCAGTCTCTGGTCACCCCGGCGTCCCGGTGGCAGGCAACAGAGAGCTTGTTGGTTTGTACGTGTTGGTGGATCTTGATACGTTTCCATGTGTGTCTGACAGTGTGCCTCTTGGCATATCTGTGAATGAATGCAGTCCTGACCACCCCAGCGTCCCGGAAGGCAGGAGATCACTTCTTCATCTCCCCAGCGTCCCGGTGGCAGGTGGTCAGGAGTTGCCCCAGCGTCCCGGAGGGCAGGTGTCCAGTCTCTGGTCACCCCGGCGTCCCGGTGGCAGGCAACAGTGAGCTTGTACCTTTGTACGTGTGCGTGGATCTTGATACGTTTGCGTGTGTGTCTGACAGTGTGCCTCTTGGCATATCTGTGAATGAATGCAGTCCTGACCACCCCAGCGTCCCGGAAGGCAGGAGACCACTTCTTCATCTCCCCAGCGTCCCGGTGGCAGGTGGTCAGGAGTTGCCCCAGCGTCCCGGAGGGCAGGTGTCCAGTCTCTGGTCACCCCGGCGTCCCGGTGGCAGGCAACAGTGAGCTTGTTGGTTTGTACGTGTGCGTGGATCTTGATATGTTTGCGTGTGTGTCTGACAGTGTGCCTCTTGGCATATCTGTGAATGAATGCAGTCCTGACCACCCCAGCGTCCCGGAAGGCAGGAGACCACTTCTTCATCTCCCCAGCGTCCCGGTGGCAGGTGGTCAGGAGTTGCCCCAGCGTCCCGGAGGGCAGGTGTCCAGTCTCTGGTCACCCCGGCGTCCCGGTGGCAGGCAACAGTGAGCTTGTAGGTTTGTACGTGTGCGTGGATCTTGATACGTTTGCATGTGTGTCTGACAGTGTGCCTCTTGGCATATCTGTGAATGAATGCAGTCCTGACCACCCCAGCGTCCCGGAAGGCAGGAGACCACTTCTTCATCTCCCCAGCGTCCCGGTGGCAGGTGGTCAGGAGTTGCCCCAGCGTCCCGGAGGGCAGGTGTCCAGTCTCTGGTCACCCCGGCGTCCCGGTGGCAGGCAACAGTGAGCTTGTACCTTTGTACGTGTGCGTGGATCTTGATACGTTTGCGTGTGTGTCTGACAGTGTGCCTCTTGGCATATCTGTGAATGAATGCAGTCCTGACCACCCCAGCGTCCCGGAAGGCAGGAGACCACTTCTTCATCTCCCCAGCGTCCCGGTGGCAGGTGGTCAGGAGTTGCCCCAGCGTCCCGGAGGGCAGGTGTCCAGTCTCTGGTCACCCCGGCGTCCCGGTGGCAGGCAACAGTGAGCTTGTTGGTTTGTACGTGTGTTTGCATGTGTGTCTGACAGTGTGCCTCTTGGCATATCAGTGAATGTATGCAGTCCTGACCACCCCAGCGTCCCGGAAGGCAGGAGACCACTTCCTGATCTCCCCAGCGTCCCAGTGGCAGGTGGTCAGGAGTTTGCCCCAGCGTCCCGTAGGGCAGGTGTCCAGTCTCTGGTCACCCCGGCGTCCCTGTGGCAGGCAACAGTGAGCTTGTAGGTTTGTACGTGTGCGTGGATCTTGATACGTTTGCTTGTGTGTCTGACAGTGTGCCTCTTGGCATATCTGTGACAGAATGCAGTCCTCACGACCCCCGCGTGACGGTAGGCACGAGTCCAGTTCTTCCTCTCCCCAGCGTCCCGGTGGCAGGTGGTCAGGAGTTGCCCCAGTCTCCCGGAGGGCAGGTGTCAAGTCTCTGGTCACCCCGGCATCCCGGTGGCAGGCAACCGTGAGCTTGTACGTTTGTATGTGTGCGTGGATCTTGATATGTTTGCGTGTGTGTCTGACAGTGTGCCTCTTGGCATATCTGTGAATGAATGCAGTCCTGACCACCCCCAGCCTCCCTGACCGCAGGCGACCAGTGCTTCTTCTCCCCAGCGTCCCGGTGGCAGGTGGTCAGGAGTTGCCCCAGCGTCCCGGAGGGCAGGTGTCCAGTCTCTGGTCACCTCGGCGTCCCGGTGTGTGCTTGTAGGTTTGTACGTGTGCGTGGATCTTGATATGTTTGCATGTGTGTCTGACAGTGTGCCTCTTGGCATATCTGTAAATGAATGCAGTCCTGACCACCCCAGCGTCCCGGAAGGCAGGAGACCACTTCTTCATCTCCCCAGTGTCCCAGTGGCAGGTGGTCAGGAGTTGCCCCAGCGTCCCGGAGGGCAGGTGTCCAGTCTCTGGTCACCCCGGCGTCCCGGTGGCAGGCAACAGTGAGCTTGTAGGTTTGTACGTGTGCGTGGATCTTGATATGTTTGCATGTGTGTCTGACAGTGTGCCTATTGGCATATCTGTGAATGAATGCAGTCCTGACCACCCCAGCGTCCCGGGAGGCAGGAGACTACTTCTTCATTTCCCCAGCGTCCCGGTGGCAGGTGGTCAGGAGTTGCCCCAGCGTCCAGGAGGGCAGGTGCCCAGTCTCTGGTCACCCCTGCGTCCCGGTGGCATGCAACAGTGAGCTTGTAGGTTTGTACGTGTGTGTGGATCTTGATATGTTTGCATGTATGTCTGACAGTGTGCCTATTGGCATATCTGTGAATGAATGCAGTCCTGACCACCCCCAGCGTCCCGGAAGGCAGGAGACCACTTCTTCATCTCCCCAGCGTCCCGGTGGCAGGTGGTCAGGAGTTGCCCCAGCGTCCCGGAGGGCAGGTGTCCAGTCTCTGGTCACCCCGACGTCCAGGTGGCAGGCAACAGTGAGCTTGTAGGTTTGTAAGTGTGTGTGGATCTTGATATGTTTGCATGTGTGTCTGACAGTGTGCCTCTGGGCATATCTGTGAATGAATGCAGTCCTGACCACCCCAGCGTCACGGAAGGCAGGAGACCAATTCTTCATCTCCCCAGCGTCCCGGTGGCAGGTGGTCAGGAGTTGCCCCAGCGTCCCGGAGGGCAGGTGTCCAGTCTCTGGTCACCCCGGCGTCCCGGTGGCAGGCAACTGTCAGCTTGTAGGTTTGTACGTGTGTGTGGATCTTGATGTGTTTGCATGTGTGTCTGATAGTGTGCCTCATGGCATATCTGTGAATGAATGCAGTCCTGACCACCCCAGCGTCCCGGAAGGCAGGAGACCACTTCTTCATCTCCCCAGCGTCCCGGTGGCAGGTGGTCAGGAGTTGCCCCAGCGTCCCGGAGGGCAGGTGTCCAGTCTCTGGTCACCCCGGCGTCCCGGTGGCAGGCAACAGTGAGCTTGTAGGTTTGTACGTGTGCGTGGATCTTGATATGTTTCCATGTGTGCCTGACAGTGTGCCTCTTGGCATATCTGTTAATGAATGCAGTCCTGACCACCCCAGCGTCCCGGAAGGCAGGAGACCACTTCTTCATCTCCCTAGCGTCCCGGTGGCAGGTGGCCAGGAGCTGCCCCAGCGTTGCGGTAAGCAGGTGTCCAGTCTATGGTCACCCCAGCGTCCCGGTGGCAGGTAACCGTCAGCTTGTAGGTTTGTTCGTGTGTGTGGCTCTTGATATGTTTGCATGTGTGACTGACAGTGTGCCTCTTGGCATATCTGTGAATGAATGCAGTCCTGACCACCCCAGCGTCCCGGAAGGCAGGAGACCACTTCTTGATCTCCCCAGCGTCCCGGTGGCAGGTGGTCAGGAGTTGCCCCAGCGTCCCGGAGGGCAGGTACCCAGTCTCTGGTCACCCCGGCGTCCCAGTGGCAGGCAACCGTGAGCTTGTAGGTTTGTACGTGTGCGTGGATCTCGATATGTTTGGACGTGTGTTTGAGTGTGCGTCTTTGCATATCTGTTAATGAATGCAGTCCTTGACATCCTAGTGTCTCGGTGGCAGGTGGTAAGGAGTTGCCTCAGTATACCGGAAGGGATGGTGCGGTGTACGTGGATGCTAATGCCATTATACGATATATAAATAAAATTAGGCATAATGAGTTTATCAAAATATTACGAACCCTATAAATCATATGATGCGTAGTGTTCCAAGCAACGACGACATGACGTCACAATCTTCTGCATTTCACTTCTTATAAGTAATCAAGTCACTGCCTTCGTCTACTGAATAGAACATTGTCTTAATAAATATTTTATTGACCATATTGTTACATACATACATACATACATATACCAAGGCTTTTTCCCCCTTCTAAGGGAGGTAGCCAAAAAGGGAAAGGCATAAAAACACTCCCACCCATTTCATCCCTAAATACACTCCACACCCCTCCCACCCTCCCTCTCATCTGAGCACCTCCTGGATGACGGGTCATCCCTGCACCCTGCCCACCGCCCTGGGTCAGAAGCAGTGTCGCAAGACATAGTACATCCACAGCAAGGCCGCTTCATTTAATCGGCGACCCCCCCTCTCCGTCCCCCTTGGCATATAAGGCGAGGACGGGGAGAAATCCCGTCGGGCTGCGTCAAAATTTACTCACATACTACCCCACCCAACACCCCCCCGCAAATTCCACCTCATGCAGTCACAACATCATCCATATACAACCATTCTCCACTCACATCAGTCTTCCGTCCTCTCCCGTCCTTCCTCAACAGACAGTCCCCTCTTCCCAAAAGCCCCCTTCACCCCATCCATCCACCTCATCCTAGGACGTCCCCTCATGTTCACTCCCTCCACATCTGCCTTCCATACCTCTTTTACTAGTCTTTCCTCACTCATTCTTTCCATGTGTCCAAACCATCCTAATAGTCTTTCATCAACCCTATCTCCCAAATCCCTTTTCACCCCTGTTCTCCTCCTCACCTCCTCATTTCTCACTCTATCCAGCCTAGTAACCCCACCATACTTCTCAGACACCTCATCTCAAACACATTCAAACTCCTTCTCTCTTCTTCTCTTATGTTCCACGTTTCTGCCCCATACAGTGCTGTTGGCACAACCACTCCTTCATACAGTCTCCTCTTTGCATCCATTCCCAAATGTCTATTCCTCATTACACTCTTTGAACCACCAAGGCATTTACTCGCTTCTCTCAATCTACATTCTACCTCCACCTTCACACCACCTTTTCCTGCTACACTTTCACCCAAGTATCTAAAACTATCCACTTCCTCCAGTCGCTCTCCCTTAATGTTCACTTCCAGTCTACTGCCACTTTCACCCCTTGTACATCTCATCACCTTACTCTTACCCACATTTAGCTTTAGCTTTCTTCTATCACATACTCTCCCAAACTCTGCCACCAGCTTCCTCAATCTCTCCTTTGACCCTGCCACAAGCGCAGTGTCGTCCGCAAACAACAGCTGGCTCACCTCCCACTTTTCTCCATTTTCTTTAACCATCTCCAATCCCTGACCCACTACCCTAGCATTCACCTCTCGCACCACCCCATCCATGTACAAGTTGAACAGCCAGGGCGACATAACGCATCCTTGACGAAGTCCCACCTTTACTTCAAACCACTCACTCTCTCCATTTCTAATCCTGACACATGCTCTACTACTCTCATAAAAACTCTTAACAGCTCCCAAAAGCTTTCCTCCTATCCCATAAATCTGTATAACCTCCCACAGTGCCTTTCTGTCTACCCTATCATAAGCCTTTTCCATGTTGTTAACAACGTATGATTTAACATTTTATTTGACCCAACGGATTACGGGTGGTCTAGTATGCACACACACACACACACACACACACACACACACACATATATATATATATATATACACTTATATAGAAATGTTATAATGAAGGATGTTTCACAGTTTTCTGGCTGACCCTTGCGGGGGCCATGGAGCCCGCCAGCTACATGTTGGGAACAAATGTGTTAGGGTATGCACTGTGTGTGGACTGTGTTATATGTGCTTTGTTTTTGTCTTGCCTGGTCATTTCTTCTTTTCGTTTTCTCGGTGAGGTCACTGAGTGGTGGTGGCCGAGCAATGTTGTGGTGTGCGTGCATGCTAATGGCACTGTACGAATGTCATACATGCTTTCCCCTTTGTATATCAATAATATGAAATTTATTTATATTAATTTATTATAAATATTGTATTGATTGGATTTACATGAGCCAATTTGGTGAGGGAACCATGTGGGGTTGTATGCTTCCCGTCGAGCCAGGCTGCATTCACGCAACGCAGTTTCTATTACGCCATCCGAGTGTACGCACGTTTTGTCGGAGTGCTTCAATTTATCTATTATACTGTTTCCCATTGTACTATACTTTCCTTAGCCACCCTCGTACAAGCAGGTGTCCAGAGAATGGTCACCCCGGCGTCAGGCAACAAGCTTGTAGGTATGTTAGTCTGTGTGTCTCTTATTATGTTTGGACGTGTGTTTGAGTGTGTCTCTTTGCCTGTTTGTGATCACTTGCAATGAACATGGTCCTCTCCACCCCAGCGTCTCGGAAGGCAGGCGACCAGTCCTTTGGCCTCCCAGCGTCCCGGAAGGCAGGCGACCAGTCCTTTGTCCCACCAACGTCACGGTAGAAGGTGATCAGAAATTCCCCCAACGTCCTGGTGGGCAGGTGTCCAGTCTCTGGTTCCTCCAGCGGCCCGGTGGCAGGAAACAGTGAGCTTGTAGTTATGTTTGTGTGGCTCTTTATATGTTTGGATGTGTTTGTGAGTGTGCCTCTTTGCGTGTTTGCGAGTGCTTCTAATGAATGCAGTCTTGGCCACCCCAGCGTCCGGGAAGACAGGCGACCAGTCCTTGGTCTCCCCTGCGTCCCGCTGGCAGGTGGTCAGGGGTTGCCCCAGAGTCCCGGAAGGCAGGTGTCCAATCTCTGGTCACCCCGGCGTCCCGGTGGCAGGCAACAGTGAGTTTTTAGGTTTATTCGTGTGCGTGGCTCATGATATGTTTGGACGTGTGTTTGAGAGTGTGCCTCTTTGCGAACTTGTGAGCGCTTGCAACGAACGTGGTCCTAGCCCGTCCCGAAGCGACCAGCCTTTGGTCACCCCACTGTCCCGGAGGAAGGTCGCTAGGAGTTGCCCCAGCGTCCCGGTAGAGAAGTATCCAGTCTCTGGTCACTCCGAAGTCCCGGTATTAGGCAACCGTGAGCTTCCACTAAATGTTCGTCTGTGTGGCTCTCGATATGTTTGGATGTGTTTGAGTGTGTCTTTTTTCGTTTTTTGTGAGCTCTTGGAATGAATGCAGTCATGGACACCCCGGCGTTCCAGAAGCCAGGCGATTTGTCCTTGGTCTCCTCACTTTCCCGCTAGGAGTTGCCCCAGCGTCCCGGAAGGCAGGTGTCCAGTCAAAGGGTATTTCGGCATCCTGGTGGCAGGCAGCTGTGAGAGTGCAGGTATGTTTGTCTGTGTGGCTCTTGTTATTTTTGGATGTGTGTTTGAGAATGTACCTCCTTGCTTTTTTTTGTGAGCTCTTGAAATGGATGCGGTCCTTCCCACCCAAGCGTCCCGGAAGGTAGGCGTCTAGTTGTTAGGTCTCCCAGTGTTCTGGTGGCAGGTGTGTTTAGTATGTGTGTATCTGTGCGTGTGTACACATGCGGGTGTTTGTGAGTTAGCAGTTCTAACCGAATTAAAAAAAAAAATTAATAGGATTCATCCATTAACTATCAACTGTCTTCCAAACTATCCTGAATTCTTCTAGGGATTCCGAAGGAAATTCTTTGGAAGGAGAATCGTTGAGGCATCGGCGGAGAACCTGAGACTCCTACAGATTCCGACAGACTCTACTCATGTTTCACTCCTCACTCCATCGGTCGTCCTTTGTGTAGTAGCACCGCGTTTGTGGCACCACACACGCGGCATTACTTGAACACCGTAGAAGCAACCTTCACAGAACCACCTGCGTGACATACTTTAGGGCAGGGGTACTCAAACTGGGGTTCGCGAACTCCCAGGGGTTCACAAGAAGATTTCTAGGGGTACTTAGATGGCTGACGAAAAACGTATTTTAAATAGTGGTAGTTGTGTATTATGAAATTCCGTGCTAGCAGTTTGTGTTCCTTCAATCTTCTGAATAAAGTAATTAAAATTTGAATAATTTTATAATATCCTTTGTAGAATTATTGTACTTTAATGAGTTAGTCAATAAATTACCATTCTCTTCATTGTCAGATTATTGTGGGTTTGGGAAGATGATCTTATAACTCAGGAGGTACTTAACGAGAAAAAGTTTGAGAACCCCTGCTTTAGGGTATTATTCTTTGTGCTGCGGAAGCTACTTGATAATGAGAAGATGGATTATGATTTAAGCACACACAAACACACACACACACACTCACATATATCTGTTTTTCAATTTCCCGGTGGTTTCTTAAAAAATTATATGTATATACTTGTAAATGATTGGTGTAATTACTAACGCAACTAAATATGTCTCCATCTGATTAGTACGTCAGCAGGCAGGGTTGAAATCATCCACATGTGTACATGAAATCATACACACACACACAAATCCAGGGAAAGCAGCATAATCTGTTATCTGTTGAGGGCATATTTTCATTATGGATAAATCGGTAAAGATAAAGTTGTTTCCTTGTGTCATAGATGCAATTCTTATATGCATCATTTCATAGCTTTCCATAAATAAGTACCGCAAGTAACGTCAGTAGAGATTTCATTTTATTAATCTATTAATTTTTATTTATTTATTTATTTATTTATTCATTTATTTTTGCGTGGGCTGCGGTGGAACACAACTACACCTAACATAAAAACTTTGATTTTTAATGTTACGGTTCTGAATGGTCACAGGGCACAGTGTGGAAGGGTCTTTAAGCTACGGTTACATAAGTCAACGGAATGCTTGGAGTCCAACCTTACGGCTGAACAAGCATTCGACCATCCAACCCTGTCTTTAGACGAGTGGTTAGACTAGTTCAGGCGAGTCCAACCTTGCCATTGGAGATGTTCATGTTTCTGCCTGTCAACGTAATGCTTGGAGTCCAACCTTACGGCTAGACAAGCATTCTTTCATCCAACCTTATCTTTGGACGAGTGGTTAGACTAGTTTAGGGGAGTCCAACCTTGCCGTTGGAGATGTCCATGTTTCTGCCTTTACAACGGTGTCAAAACAATCATTAGACCACAACAACAAGATTCTTGTGGTACGCAGCGAGCTCCTTTCCAAAAATGGTGAAACCGCTTACTCAAGCTAGCTGGATTATGATGATTTCACCTCTTCGGCATGATCCTGTCCGCAGGGATACAATCGCTGGTTACTGCCGATGAAATATTAAAATAATTCTTTTTGGGTGAAGAGGAGGTACCCTTCCAGTTTGATTCCACACGGCGCCAGTTCGCAAAGAACCCGAAGTAGTCGTCGACCGAGGACAGATGAGCAACGACCTTCAACTGTGCTCGAAGTAGACACGGGGGACCTTCTGGCGACGTTTAAGAGGACACTGAAACCACGACAGCAAACATCCGGTCAGAGAGAGAGAGAGGGGTGGGGGGAGAAGAAAGAGAGAGAGAGAAAGAGACAGGAAGAGAGAGAGATATACAAAAACAGAGAGACAGATAGAGCTGTTGGTTTGTTCCTCATTGTTCCCTTGGATGATCAAACAACCACCACCAAAAACAACAACGAGTCGAAGTTCGGCGGTGAGATAGTAACCAAGAGCTTGCCCCAGAAGGCATTCAGTTGAGAGTCCACTCACCACCTTTGCCCTGTGAGCTCGGATAGCAACGTAAGTGGCAATCACTAAGATCGAAATAGAACGCGTCACGCCATACCGGAAGCTTCTTCACGAACAAAGACATCTTCTCGTACATACTATGACCTCAAATGAATAAACAAACCATTTCATATATAAATTAATTGATGAATAAATTGAGGAAGGTGGATCTAGAGGACGGGTCTTAGTCCGAGTTTATTCCTGACCGGTTTCACAATAAACAGGTCATAATAGGGGTGGTAGGTGGTAATGGACATGGAACTGCATAGTGTAGGCCTTATGGTCTCTTGCAGTCTCCTTCATTCTTACGTTCTTATGTTTTAAGACGTCTTCTTTATCCAACTTCCTCACCTAGTCACATTCTTGATAGGGCTAATCGTCTTATTTCTTTCCTTTTTCTTCGTCTTCCTTTTTTTCCGTCCATCTTCTTCCTTTACCTTTCTACTTGTTTTCCTTCCCTTCCGTTCCTCCTCTTCCACCTTTATTATTTTCTCTTCGCCTTCTACATCTTCATCTTCCTTTTCTTCTTCTTGTGGACAGTCCAAAGAACGCGGGAGTTCGTGACGATTCCCGTTCTGCTTCTGGTGAGGACTTTTGGACTCGGAGACCTCCGTCACCTACAAGGCACCTGCGTCGTTGTTTTTCTTCCTTCTTCCCCTCCCTTCCACTCCCTCCTTAGTCGCAAAGCGCAATAGAATGGACTCTGTGGAGAGTGTCCAAGACGGTGACGAGCGCGGTCGTGTCTGTAAATGGTATAAAGCAGTGGTTCTTAACCTTTTTTGGCAGCGACCCAAAATTTTGCACAAATCAAGCATCGCGACCCAAGCCTACATAGATATACATTGAAATTTCAAAACACTTCAAATAAATTTTCTGCTTTGGAGTTTTTATTTAATCATGGTCTGCTTAGAATCCTAAAACTAGGCATCATGTATTTTAATTATTACAGTATATAGTTATAATATATTTGTAGTGGGAAAATAATTATTTTATGCAAACCTTAGCGACCCAATAAAATGGGTCGCGACTTAGGGGTTAAGAACCACTGCTTTAAAGAATGTAAACAACAGTAACCACGTTTGATGCATACTGAAAGGACCCGAGATTTTTTTCTAGTATTAAGAATATTGGCGGAATGAATATTACCTCAAGATAATGATTCTAGGTTTTTGAATTCTGTTTGAGTTCTCGTGAAGGAAATTTTATGTTCAGTTCCCTCCATGTCTTACGCCCCCAGTCCTCCGTGGTTCTGTTGTTCCACGAAATTCTCCGCATCTGCTTTTCCGTCTGCCGAAATCTTTCGGAATCTCACAGAATCTGTCATTGAGAATCCACAATTCTGTCGTAGTTTACCAGATTCTGCCAAAGTCTGTCAGAGTCTGCCAAAGTCTGTCGGAAACTACAAGAGTCTTTCGGAGTTGGTCGAAGTCTGAAGGAGTCTCTGGGTCTCAAGTTCCCTGCAAAAGATTTCGTTTGTTTTGTTTTTGGGGGGGGGAAGAATTCACAATAGTTTGGAATGCGCCTCATCGTTATTGGATGATTCCTATTAATTCTTTATGATATTTAGATAAAACTACCCACGCACAAACACATGTATATGCGCACACACACACACACACACACGCCACACAAACATGCACACACCACACACATTACTATACACATACACACACATATACATAAATACACACACACAATATATATATATATATATATATATATATATATATATATATATATATGCGCCCACATACATTAACACATGCATATATACATATATACATATATATATATACATATACATATATATAAATATATATATATATATATTGTATATGTATGTGAATATATATATATATATATATATTACAAAGGATTACAAAGGCGGAGCATGCCGACAGGAGACCTTTTGATCCATATCTAGGTCGGATGCGAAAAAAAAATCATATTAATAATAAAACAATAAATAAAAACTATAATAATGTATCTAACAAATAAAATACATAAATATATGCAAAGTTATAGTTAAATAACAAACAAACAGGTAAATAGTAAATAATGATAAATTTACATATAACTAATAATAAATGAAAATCAGTGTGTGTGTATACATATATATACACACACACACGTCTATATATACAGTACATATATATATAGTTGGGCATGCCTTAAAAATCATACATACATAATGTTCCCAGTCAGTTTCAGGGCGACCATATCTGTGTTGTTGTTTTCAGTTTGCTCTCCGAGCGCCCTCCGCCGCTCGCCTGTGAGGAACTTGTAGGAGCCGCACACTCGAGACGACCGACTACACGACTTCGAGGAACGAGGAACCGGACTTCTCCTGGATCCATGGGATATAAGGTAAGTGACATTGATTTTTATAAGAAAAAGTTTGTAGTTGATTGCAATATAGAGGATAAAATGTATAGTCGTAGACTTCGGTCACTGTGATTTCATTGGTTAACAGTGACTTTGAAATCACTTATGTTGTCCGACTGTACTTTTTTATCTTCTATATTGTATGTGTGTGTGTGTATGTATGTGTGTATGTGTAAGTGGAGGGCCACGAAGTGCGTGCGCGGGTCCACGTGATTTCCTCGCGAATTGCAAGATGTTCCGCGTAATGCCCATTATGGACTCGCGCGCTGAGAGTGCATGTCGCGCAGCACAAGAGACAGAGTTGTAATGTACGTAGCGCACGAAAGCTTCAGCAAAACGTGTGATCGCCACATGATGATCCTCGCGTACAAGGTCCAAAGTGTATGTGCGTTTCGTATATTGCGATTACCGTGAGAAGCGTGTTCTCCGTACATTCCATAAGGTCTATATGTGCTGCGCCCCCCTCTTGGTGTGCTTGAAGACTACACGCATGTGTGACCGTGTTTAGGTCAACACGTGTGATCTGAATGTGCACATGCATGCTTATGAGCTTGAGTGTGTGGGTTTGTTCGTCTGTATGGTTCTTATTATGTTTGAGCGTGTGCTTGAGAACGTGTCCCGTTGCTTCATTGTAAGCGCTTCCGATGAATGTGGACCTGGCCACCCCAGCGTCCCGGAAGGCAGGAGACCACTTCTTCATCTCCCCAGCGTCCCGGTGGCAGGTGGTCAGGAGTTGCCCCAGCGTCCCGGAGGGCAGGTGTCCAGTCTCTGGTCACCCCGGCGTCCCGGTGGCAGGCAACAGTGAGCTTGTACCTTTGTACGTGTGCGTGGATCTTGATATGTTTGCGTGTGTATCTGACAGTGTGCCTCTGGGCATATCTGTGAATGAATGCAGTCCTGACCACCCCAGCGTCCCGGAAGGCAGGAGACCACTTCTTCATCTCCCCAGCGTCCCGGTGGCAGGTGGTCAGGAGTTGCCCCAGCGTCCCGGAGGGCAGGTGTCCAGTCTCTGGTCACCCCGGCGTCCCGGTGGCAGGCAACAGTGAGCTTGTAGGTTTGTACGTGTGCGTGGATCTTGATACGTTTGCGTGTGTGTCTGACAGTGTGCCTCTTGGCATATCTGTGAATGAATGCAGTCCTGACCACCCCAGCGTCCCGGAAGGCAGGAGACCACTTCTTCATCTCCCCAGCGTCCCGGTGGCAGGTGGTCAGGAGTTGCCCCAGCGTCCCGGAGGGCAGGTGTCCAGTCTCTGGTCACCCCGGCGTCCCGGTGGCAGGCAACAGTGAGCTTGTTGGTTTGTACGTGTGCGTGGATCTTGATATGTTTGCGTGTGTGTCTGACAGTGTGCCTCTTGGCATATCTGTGAATGAATGCAGTCCTGACCACCCCAGCGTCCCGGAAGGCAGGAGACCACTTCTTCATCTCCCCAGCGTCCCGGTGGCAGGTGGTCAGGAGTTGCCCCAGCGTCCCGGAGGGCAGGTGTCCAGTCTCTGGTCACCCCGGCGTCCCGGTGGCAGGCAACAGTGAGCTTGTAGGTTTGTACGTGTGCGTGGATCTTGATACGTTTGCGTGTGTGTCTGACAGTGTGCCTCTTGGCATATCTGTGAATGAATG
The DNA here is from genome assembly GCF_046742065.1 of Oratosquilla oratoria. NCBI lineage: Eukaryota > Metazoa > Arthropoda > Malacostraca > Stomatopoda > Squillidae > Oratosquilla > Oratosquilla oratoria. The sequence continues at coordinate 5,137,941 of NW_027467710.1, forward strand.
CAGTCCTGACCACCCCAGCGTCCCGGAAGGCAGGAGACCACTTCTTCATCTCCCCAGCGTCCCGGTGGCAGGTGGTCAGGAGTTGCCCCAGCGTCCCGGAGGGCAGGTGTACTGTATATGGTCAACCAGGCTTCCCGGTGGCAGGCAACCGTGAGCTTGTAGGTTTGTACGTGTGCGTGGATCTTGATATGTTTGCATGTGTGTCTGACAGTGTGCCTCTTGGCATATCTGTGAATGAATGCAGTCCTGACCACCCCAGCGTCCCGGAAAGAAGGAGACCACTTCTTCATCTCCCCAGCGTCCCGGTGGCAGGTGGTCAGGAGTTGCCCCAGCGTCCCGGAGGGCAGGTGTCCAGTCTCTGGTCACCCCGGCGTCCCGGTGGCAGGCAACAGTGAGCTTGTAGGTTTGTACGTGTGCGTGGATCTTGATATGTTTGCATGTGTGTCTGACAGTGTGCCTCTTGGCATATCTGTGAATGAATGCAGTCCTGACCACCCCAGCGTCCCGGAAGGCAGGAGACCACTTCTTCATCTCCCCAGCGTCCCGGTGGCAGGTGGTCAGGAGTTGCCCCAGCGTCCCGGAGGGCAGGTGTCCAGTCTCTGGTCACCCCGGCGTCCCGGTGGCAGGCAACAGTGAGCTTGTACCTTTGTACGTGTGCGTGGATCTTGATACGTTTGCGTGTGTGTCTGACAGTGTGCCTCTTGGCATATCTGTGAATGAATGCAGTCCTGACCACCCCAGCGTCCCGGAAGGCAGGAGACCACTTCTTCATCTCCCCAGCGTCCCGGTGGCAGGTGGTCAGGAGTTGCCCCCGCGTCCCGGAGGGCAGGTGTCCAGTCTCTGGTCACCCCGGCGTCCCGGTGGCAGGCAACAGTGAGCTTGTAGGTTTGTACGTGTGCGTGGATCTTGATATGTTTGCGTGTGTGTCTGACAGTGTGCCTCTTGGCATATCTGTGAATGAATGCAGTCCCGACCACCCCAGCGTCCCGGAAGGCAGGAGACCACTTCTTCATCTCCCCAGCGTCCCGGTGGCAGGTGGTCAGGAGTTGCCCCAGCGTCCCGGAGGGCAGGTGTCCAGTCTCTGGTCACCCCGGCGTCCCGTTGGCAGGCAACAGTGTGCTTGTAGGTTTGTACGTGTGCGTGGATCTTGATATGTTTGCATGTGTGTCTGACAGTGTGCCTCTTGGCATATCTGTGAATGAATGCAGTCCTGACCACCCCAGCGTCCCGGAAGGCAGGAGACCACTTCTTCATCTCCCCAGCGTCCCGGTGGCAGGTGGTCAGGAGTTGCCCCGGTGGCAGGCAACAGTGAGCTTGTTGGTTTGTACGTGTGCGTGGATCTTGATATGTATGCGTGTGTGTCTGACAGTGTGCCTCTTGGCATATCTGTGAATGAATGCAGTCCCGACCACCCCAGCGTCCCGGAAGGCAGGAGACCACTTCTTCATCTCCCCAGCGTCCCGGTGGCAGGTGGTCAGGAGTTGCCCCAGCGTCCCGGAGGGCAGGTGTCCATTCTCTGGTCACCCCGGCGTCCCGGTGGCAGGCAACAGTGAGCTTGTTGGTTTGTACGTGTGCGTGGATCTTGATACGTTTGCGTGTGTGTCTGACAGTGTGCCTCTTGGCATATCTGTGAATGAATGCAGTCCTGACCACCCCAGCGTCCCGGAAGGCAGGAGACCACTTCTACATCTCCCCAGCGTCCCGGTGGCAGGTGGTCAGGAGTTGCCCCAGCCTCCCGGAGGGCAGGTCACCAGTCTCTGGTCACTCCGGCGTCCCGGTGGCAGGCAACAGTGAGCTTGTTGGTTTGTACGTGTGCGTGGATCTTGATATGTTTGCGTGTGTGTCTGACAGTGTGCCTATTGGCATATCTGTGAATGAATGCAGTCCTGACCACCCCAGCGTCCCGGAAGGCAGGAGACCACTTCTTCATCTCCCCAGCGTCCCGGTGGCAGGTGGTCAGGAGTTGCCCCAGCGTCCCGGAGGGCAGGTGTCCAGTCTCTGGTCACCCCGGCGTCCCGGTGGCAGGCAACAGTGAGCTTGTTGGTTTGTAAGTGTGCGTGGATCTTGATATGTTTGCGTGTGTGTCTGACAGTGTGCCTATTGGCATATCTGTGAATGAATGCAGTCCTGACCACCCCAGCGTCCCGGAAGGCAGGAGACCACTTCTTCATCTCCCCAGCGTCCCGGTGGCAGGTGGTCAGGAGTTGCCCCAGCGTCCCGTTGGGCAGGTGTCCAGCCTCTGGTCACCCCGCCGTCCCGGTGGCAGGCAACAGTGAGCTTGTTGGTTTGTACGTGTGCGTGGATCTTGATATGTTTGCGTGTGTGTCTGACAGTGTGCCTATTGGCATATCTGTGAATGAATGCAGTCCTGACCACCCCAGCGTCCCGGAAGGCAGGAGACCACTTCTTCATCTCCCCAGCGTCCCGGTGGCAGGTGGTCAGGAGTTGCCCCAGCGTCCCGGAGGGCAGGTGTCCAGTCTCTGGTCACCCCGGCGTCCCGGTGGCAGGCAACAGTGAGCTTGTTGGTTTGTAAATGTGCGTGGATCTTGATATGTTTGCGTGTGTGTCTGACAGTGTGCCTCTTGGCATATCTGTGAATGAATGCAGTCCTGACCACCCCAGCGTCCCGGAAGGCAGGAGACCACTTCTTCATCTCCCCAGCGTCCCGGTGGCAGGTGGTCAGGAGTTGCCCCAGCGTCCCGGAGGGCAGGTGTCCAGTCTCTGGTCACTCCGGCACCCCGGTGGCAGGCAACAGTGAGCTTGTAGGTTTGTACGTGTGCGTGGATCTCGATGTTTGGACGTGTGTTTGAGTGTGCGTCTTTGCATATCTGTTAATGAATGCAGTCCTTGACACCCTAGCGTCTCGGTCGCAGGTGGTAAGGAGTTGCCTCAGTATACCGGAAGGGATGGTGCGGTGTATGTGGATGCTAATGCCATTGTACGATTGTCAGAGATGTTCTTCCTTCTGGTATATAAATAAAATGAGGCATAATTAGTTTATCAAAATATTACGAACCCTATAAATCATATGATGCGTAGTGTTCCAAGCAACGACGACATGACGTCACAATCTTCTGCATTTCACTTCAAGTGACTGCCTTCGTCTACTGAATAGAACATTGTCTTAATAAATATTTTATTGACCATTTTGTTATAATTTAACATTTTATTTGACCCAACGGGTTCCGTGTGGTCTAGTATGTACACACACACACACATATATATATATATACACACTTATATAGAAATGTTAAAATGAAGGATGTTTCATAGTTTTCTGGCTGACTCTTGCGGGCGCCATGGAGCCCGCCAGCTACATGTTGGGAACCAATATATTAGGGTATGCACTGTGTGTGGACTGTGTTATATGTGCTTTGTTTTTGTCTTGCCTGGTCATTTCCTCTTTTCGTTTTCTCGGTGGGGTCACTGAGTGGTGGTGGCCGAGTAATGTTGTGGTGTGCGTGCATGCTAATGGCACTGTACGAATGTCATACATGCTTTCCCTTTTGTATATCAATAATATGAAATTTATTTATATTAATTTATTATAAATATTGTATTGATTGGATTTACATGAGCCAATTTTGTGAGGGAACCATGCGGGGTTTGTATGCTTCCCGCCAAGCCAGGCTGCATTCACACAAGGAAATTTCTATTACGCCATCCGAGTGTACGCACGTTTTGTCGCAGTGCTTCAATATATCTGATATACTGTTTCCCATTGTACTATACTTTCCTTAGCCACCCTCGTACAAGCAGGTGTCCAGAGAATGGTCACCCCGGCGTCCCGGTGTCGGGCAACAGTGAGCTTGTAGGTATGTTAGTCTGTGTGTCTCTTATCATGTTTGGACGTGTGTTTGAATGTCTCTCTTTGCCTGTTTGTGAGCACTTGCAATGAACATGGTCCTCTCCACCCCAGCGTATCGGAAGGCAGGCGACCAGTCCTTTGTCCTCCCAGCGTCCCGGAAGGCAGGCGACCAGTCCTTTGTCCCACCAACGTCACGGTAGTAGGTGATCAGTCGTTGACCCAGCGTCCAGGTAGGCAGGTGACCAGTCTCTGGTTCTCCCGGCGCCCCGGTGGCTGGAAACCGTGAGCTTGTAGTCATGTTTGTGTGGCTCTTGATATGTTTGGATGTGTTTGAGAGTGTGCCTCTTTGCGTGTTTGTGAGTGTTTCTAATGAATGCAGTCTTGGCCACCCCAGCGTCCCGGACGACAGGCGACCAGTCCTTGGTCTCCCCTGCGTCCCGGTGGCAGGTGGTCAGGGGTTGCCCCAGAGTCCCGGAAGGCAGGTGCCCAATCTCTGGTCACCCCGGCGTCCCGGTGGCAGGCAACAGTGAGTTTTTAGGTTTATTCGTGTGCGTGGCTCATGATATGTTTGGACGTGTGTTTGAGAGTGTGCCTCTTTGCGAACTTGTGAGCGCTTGCAACGAACGTGGTCCTAGCCACCCAAGCGTCCCGGAAGGCCGGTGACCAGCCTTTGGTCGCCCCACTGTCCCGAAGGCAGGTCGCTAGGAGTCGCCCCAGCGTCCCGGTAGAGAAGTATCCAGTCTCTGGTCACTCCGACGTCCCGGTATTAGGCAACCGTGAGCCTCCAGGAAATGTTCGTCTGTGTGGCTCTCGATATGTTTGGATGCGTTTGAGTGTGTCTTTTTTCGTTTTTGTGAGCTCTTGGAATGAATGCAGTCATGGACAGCCCCAGCGTTCCAGAAGCCAGGCGATTTGTCCTTGGTCTCCTCACCTTCCCGTCAGGAGTTGCCCCAGCGTCCCGGAACGCAGGTGTCCAGTCAAAGGATACTTCGGCATCCTGGTGGCAGGCAGCTGTGAGATTGCAGGTATGTTTGTCTGCGTGGCTCTTGTTATTTTTGGATGTGTGTTTGACAGTGTACCTCCTTGCTTTTTTGTGAGCTCTTGAAATGGATGCGGTCCTTCCCACCCCAGCGTCCCGGAAGGTAGGCGTCTAGTTGTTAGGTCTCCCAGTGTTCTGGTGGCAGGTGTGTTTAGTATGTGTGTATCTGTGCGTGTGTACACATGCGGGTGTTTATGAGTTAGCAGTTCTAACCGAATTTCAAAAAAATTAATAGGATTCATCCATTACCTATCAACTGTCTTCCAAACTATCCTGAATTCTTCTAGGGATTCCGAAGGAAATTCTTTAGAAGGAAGGAAAATCGTTGAAGCTTCGGCGGAGAACCTGAGACTCCTTCAGATTCCGACAGACTCCACTCATGTTTCACTCCTCACTCCATCGGTCGCCCTTAGTGTAGTAGCACCGCGTTTGTGGCACCACACACGCGGCATTACTTGAACACCGTAGATGAAACCTTCACAGAGCCCCGTGCGTGACATACCTTAGGGCATTATTATTTGTGCTGCAGAAGGCACTTTATAAGCAGAGGACGGATTATGATACAAGCACACACAGACACACACATACATGAATATATCTTTTTTTTTCAATTTCTCGGTGGTTTCTGAAAAAAAAAAACATATATATATATACAAGCACCCGGCTTCGCCAGGGGTGCTTGGCCTGAGGCGACGCGCCATTGGGGATACGCCCCCTGAGATACTCTCTGTCCCTGAATTTTCTTGTATTAATGAAGGTTTTACAAATAAACACACGATCAGAAAATTCAGAAGTTCCGTCGTATAGGCTTTTAACAGTCTTGTCTTTGATTTCTGATGGAATAACAGCCGCGACTTGCCCGTTATTACAACAAACTGTCCTGGGCTCTTTTCTCCACATCAAGGCTTGGCAGTATTTACATTTGAAGTCTCCTAGCTTGCCGAGATTTTGAGGTTTAACTTTATTTTCAACGGTTATCACTCCTTTTAGTTTGTCTATGGAAAATATGTCGATTGACGGTTTTTCACGTCTCTCTTCCATATCTTGTTTTCTTTCTACTCTGTCTTCTTCTATCATTTTCTTTTGCTCTTCTTGTAGTTCAGGGAATAACAAAGAACCCATATTTCTTTTCAGATTTCTCAATTCATTCTTTTTTTTTTTTTTGTTCTTTCGCCAGCTCGCGTTTTTTCATTCATAGACGTAGTCTCTCGTCTTTTCTTTATTCTTCGAGACGTTTCTTCTCTAATTTTTTACGGTGTTTCTCCTCTTTCAATTGTTGCTCAAGTCTTTTTTTCTCCAACCGTTTAACACGCCTCTCATCCCTTCCCTTTTTAAGTTCCATCAATTTTTGCTTTCTACCCAGTTTTTCTTGCTTTTTCCGTTCCTCTTCCTCGGCGGCTTTCCGCTTTTCTTCTTTAATCTTTTCTTGAAGCCTCTTTTTTCAGCCTCTTCTATGACTTTCTTTATAGCGTACTTGTTCTTCTTCTATTGACGCTTATAACTCTTGAAAATTGAGTCGATGTAGTGCATTTGGTAATTTCTGTGATCACCCCTGCCTCCATGTTTTATGAAACTCTTGTAGCCCGCGAAATAGTGCTTGGAAAAACCATCGAATTTACTCTTTTAGACGTCTCCGTTAAACAATTGTAAATCGTCAAACATTTCATCTGAATACGAAAAGTCTTCATTTTCACGTATGGTGACATTAAACTTTAGAACTTTTAAATGGAACTCCTTTAAAGACTCTATCACAGAAAAGCTTTTGTTTTTTCCATAAAGACCCGGAAAGGTTCTAGCGTGTTCTGCTCGAAGCTGTCGAAAAAGCTCAGAGTTGTTTTTAGTGTCTTTTGTATCTTTTTTGAGCACGTCACCCATTTCCAGAAGTGTCGATAACGTTTCATCCTAGAAGAAACTTCCTCAAAAATTTTGGAAAAGTAATGAAAGGGTGTGTGTTAAAACGAAAAAGGCTTACTGGCTCTGGCTTGAGAAGCGTTACAAAATCAAAACGTCAACACAGGGGCGCGAGGCGTTTTGCAAAACCACCCAAAAGTCAGAGAACCCATCCAATTAATTCTTTAAGCGTTACAAAATCACCACGTCAACACAGGGGCGCGAGGCGTTTTGCAAAACCACTCAAAAGTCAGAGAACCCATCCAATTAATTTTTTAGTAATACTAAGACATATATATATATACCTGTAAATGATTGGTGTAATTACTAACGCAACTAAATATGTCTCCATCTGATAATCTCGAAAGCAGGCAGGGCTGAAGTCATCCACATGTGTACATGAAATCAAACACACACACACAAATCCAGGGAAAGCAGCACAATCTGTTATCTGTTGTGGGCATATTTTCATTAAGGATAAATCGGTAAAGATAAAATTGTTTACCAGTGTCAAAGATGCAATTCTTATGTGTATCATTTGATAGCTTTCCATAAATAAGTACCGCAAGTTAATTGTAACGTCAGCAGTGCTTTTGATTTTATTTATCTATTAATTTTTTTTATTCTTTTTTTTCTTTTTGCGGAGGCTGCGGTGGAACCTTACACAACTACACCTAACATAAAAACTTTGGTTTTTAATGTCACGGTTCTGAATGGTCACAGGGCACAGTGTGGAAGGGTCTTTAAGCTACGGTTACACTAGTCAACGGAATGCTTGGAGTCCAACCTTACGGCTGAACAAGCATTCGACCATCCAACCCTGTCTTTAGACGAGTGGTTAGACTAGTTCAGGCGAGTCCAACCTTGCCATTGGAGATTTTCATGTTTCTGCCTGTCAACGTAATGCTTGGAGTCCAACCTTACGGCTGGACAAGCATTCTTCCATCCAACCTTATCTTTGGACGAATGGTTAGACTACTTTAGGGGAGTCCAACCTTGCCGTTGGAGATGTCCATATTTCTGCCTTTACAACGGTGTCAAAAAAATCAACAGACCACAACAACAACAAGATTCTTGTGGTACGCAGCGAGCTCCTTTCCAAAAATGGTGAAACCGCTTACTCAATCTGTCCGAAGGGATACAATCGCTGGTTACTGCCGATGAAATATTAAAATAATTCTTTTTGGGTGAAGAGGAGGTACGTTCGAGTTTGATTCCACACGGCGCCAGTTCGCAAAGAACCCGGGGTAGTCGTCGACCGAGGACAGAAGAGCAACGACCTTCAACTGTGCTCGAAGTAGACACGGGGGACCTTCTGGCGACGTTTAAGAGGACACTGAAACCACGACAGCAAACATCCGGTCAGAGAGAGAGAGAGGGGTGGGGGGAGAAGAAAGAGAGAGAGAGAAAGAGACAGGAAGAGAGAGAGATATACAAAAACAGAGAGACAGATAGAGCTGTTGGTTTGTTCCACATTGTTTCCTTGGAAGATCAAAGTGGGTACTACCACCACCAACAACAACAACGAGTCGAAGTTCGGCGGTGAGATAGTAACCAAGAGCTTGCCACAGAAGGCACTCAGCTGAGAGTTCACTCACCACCTTTGCCCTGTGAGCTCGGATAGCAACGTAAGTGGCAATCACTAAGATCGAAATAGAACGCGTCACATCATACCGGAAGCTTCCTTCACGAAGAAAGAAATCTTCTCGTACATACAATGACCTCAAATGAATAAACAAATCATTTCATATATAAATGAATTGATGAATAAATTGAGGAGGGTGGATGTAGAGGACGGGTCTTAGTCCGAGTTTATTCCTGACCGGTTTCACAATAAACAGGACATAATAGGGGTGGTAGGTGATAATGGACATGGAACTGCATAGTGTAGGTCTTATGGTCTCAGGCAGTCTCCTTCATTCTTAAGTTCTTATGTTTTAAGACGTCTTCTTTATCCAACTTCCTCACGTAGTCACATTCTTGATGGGGCTAATCGTCTTATTTTCTTTCCTTTTTTTCCCATCTTCTTCTTCCTTTACCTTTCTACTTGTTTTCCTTCCCTTCCGTTTCTCCTCTTCCACCTTTATTATTTTCTCTTCGCCTTCTACATCTTCATCTTCCTTTTCTTCTTCTTGTGGACAGTCCAAAGAACGCGGGAGTTCGTGACGATTCCCGTTCTGCTTCTAGTGAGGACTCTTGGACTCTGAGACCTCGGTCGCCTACAAGGCACCTGCGTCGTTGTTTTTCTTCCCCCTTCCCCTCCCTTCCACTCCCTCCTTAGTCGCAAAGCGCAATAGAATGGACTCTGTGGAGAGTGTCCAAGTCAGTGACGCGTGCAGTCGTGTCTGTAAATGCTTTAAAGAATGTGAACAACAGTAACCACGTTTGATGGATACTGAAAGGACCCGAGATTTTTTTCTAGTATTAAGAATATTGGCGGAATGAATATTGCCTCAAGATAATGATTCTAGGTTTTTGAATTCTGTTTGAGTTCTCGTGAAGGAAAATTTATGTTCAGTTCCCTCCATGTCTTTCGCCCCCAGTCCTCCGTGGTTCTGTTGTTCCATGAAGTTCTCCGCATCTGCTTTTCCGTCTGCCGAAATCTTTCGGAATCTCACAGACTCTGTCATTCAGAATCCACAATTCTGTCGTAGTTGACCACATTCTGACAAAGTCTGTCAGAGTCTGCCAAAGTCTGTCGGAAACTACAGGAGTCTTTCGGAATTGGTCTAAGTCTGAAGGAGTCTCAGGGTCTCAAGTTCCCTGCAAAAGATTTTTTTTTTTTTTTGGGGGGGGGGGAGAATTCACAATAGTTTGGAATGCGCCTCATCGTTATTGGATGATTCCTATTAATTCTTTATGATATTTAGATAAAACTACCCACGCACAAACACATGTATATGCGCACACACACACACACACACACGCCACACAAACATGCACACACCACACACATTACTATACACATACACACACATATACATAAATACACACACACACAATATATATATATATATATATATATATATATATATATGCGCCCACATACATTAGCACATGCATATATATATATATATATATATATATATATATATATGTGTATATATATACATATTACAAAGGATTACAAAGGCGGAGCATGCCGACAGGAGACCTTTTGGTCCATATCTAGGTCGGATGCGAAAAAAAATTCATAGTAATAATAAATCAATAAATAAAAACTATGATGTAAATAGCAAATAAAATACATAAGTAAATGCATAGGTTTAGTTAAATAATAAACAAACAGGTATATAGTAAATAATGATAAATTGACATATAACTAATAATAAATGAAAATCAGTGTGTGTATACATATATACACACATACACACACACACACACACACGTCTATATATACAGTACACATATATATATATATAGTTGGGCATGCCTTAAAAGTCATACATACATACTGTTCCCAGTCAGCTTCAGGGCGGCCATATCTGTGTTGTTGTTTTCAGTTTGCTCTCCGAGCGCCCTCCGCCGCTCGCCTGTGAGGAACTTGTAGGAGCCGCACACTCGAGACGACCGACTACACGACTTCGAGGAACGAGGAACCGGACTTCTCCTGGATCCATGGGATATAAGGTAAGTGACATTGATTTTTATAAGAAAAAGTTTGTATTTGATTGCAATATAGAGGATAAAATGTATAGTCGTAGACGACTTCGGTCACTGTGATTTCATTGGTTAGGAGTGACTTTGAAATCACTTATGTTGTCCGACTGTACTTTTTTATCTTCCATATTGTATGTGTGTGTATGTGTGTATGTGTGTGTGTCCTGTACTTTTTTATCTTCCATATTGTATGTGTGTGTATGTGTGTATGTGTGTGTGTATGTATGTGTGTATGTGTAAGTGGAGGGCCACGAAGTGCGTGCGCGGGTCCACGTGATTTCCTCGCGAATTGCAAGATGTTCCGCGTAATGCCCATTATGGACTCGCGCGCTGAGAGTGCATGTCGCGCAGCACAAGAGACAGAGTTGTAATGTACGTAGCGCACGAAAGCTTCAGCAAAACGTGTGATCGCCACATGATGATCCTCGCATACAAGGTCCAAAGTGTATGTGCGTTTCGTATGATGCGAAATCCGTGAGAAGCGTGTTCTCCGTACATTCGATAAGGTCTATATGTGCTGCGCCCCCCTCTTGGTGTGCTTGAAGACTACACGTATGTGTGACTGTGTTTAGGTCAACGTGTGTGATCTGAATGTGCACATGCATGCTTATGAGCTTGAGTGTGTGGGTTTGTTCATCTGTATGGTTCTTATTATGCTTGAGCGTGTGTTTGAGAACGTGTCCCGTTGCTTAATTGTAAGCGCTTGCGATGAATGTGGACCTGGCCACCCCAGCGTCCCGGAAGGCAGGAGACCACTTCTTGGTCTCCCCAGCGTCCCGGTGGCAGGTGGTCAGGAGTTGCCCCAGCGTCCCGGAGGGCAGGTGTCCAGTCTCTGGTCACCCCGGCGTCCCGGTGGCAGGCAACCGTGAGCTTGTAGGTTTGTACGTGTGCGTGGATCTTGATACGTTTGCGTGTGTGTCTGACAGTGTGCCTCTTGGCATATCTGTGAATGAATGCAGTCCTGACCACCCCAGCGTCCCGGAAGGCAGGAGACCACTTCTTCATCTCCCCAGCGTCCCGGTGGCAGGTGGTCAGGAGTTGCCCCAGCGTCCCGGAGGGCAGGTGTCCAGTCTCTGGTCACCCCGGCGTCCCGGTGGCAGGCAACAGTGAGCTTGTACGTTTGTACGTGTGCGTGGATCTTGATATGTTTGCATGTGTGTCTGACAGTGTGCCTCTTGGCATATCTGTGAATGAATGCAGTCCTGACCACCCCAGCGTCCCGGAAGGCAGGAGACCACTTCTTGATCTCCCCAGCGTCCCGGTGGCAGGTGGTCAGGAGTTGCCCCAGCGTCCCGGAGGGCAGGTGCCCAGTCTCTGGTCACCCCGGCGTCCCGGTGGCAGGCAACAGTGAGCTTGTAGGCTTGTACGTTTGCGTGGATCTTGATATGTTTGCATGTGTGTCTGACAGTGTGCCATCTTGGCATATCTGTGAATGAATGCAGTCCTGACCACCCCAGCGTCCCGGAAGGCAGGAGACCACTTCTTCATCTCCCCAGCGTCCCGGTGGCAGGTGGTCAGGAGTTGCCCCAGCGTCCCGGAGGGCAGGTGGCCAGTATCTGGTCACCCCGAAGTCCAGGTGGCAGGCAACCGTGAACTTGTAGGTTTGTACGTGTGCGTGGATCTTGATACGTTTGCATGTGTGTCTGACAGTGTGCCTCTTGGCATATCTGTCAATGAATGCAGTCCTGACCACCCCAGCGTCCCGGAAGGCAGGAGACCACTTCTTCATCTCCCCAGCGTCCCGGTGGCAGGTGGTCAGGAGTTGCCCCAGCGTCCCGGAGGGCAGGTGTCCAGTCTCTGGTCACCCCGGCGTCCCGGTGGCAGGCAACCGTGTGCTTGTAGGTTTGTACGTGTGCGTGGATCTTGATATGTTTGCATGTGTGTCTGACAGTGTGCCTCTTGGCATATCTGTGAATGAATGCAGTCCTGACCACCCCAGCGTCCCGGAAGGCAGGAGACCACTTCTTCATCTCCCCAGCGTCCCGGTGGCAGGTGGTCAGGAGTTGCCCCAGCGTCCCGGAGGGCAGGTGTCCAGTCTCTGGTCACCCCGGCGTCCCGGTGGCAGGCAACCGTGAGCTTGTAGGTTTGTACGTGTGCGTGGATCTTGATATGTTTGCATGTGTGTCTGACAGTGTGCCTCTTGGCATATCTGTGAATGAATGCAGTCCTGACCACCCCAGCGTCCCGGAAGGCAGGAGACCACTTCTTCATCTCCCCAGCGTCCCGGTGGCAGGTGGTCAGGAGTTGCCCCAGCGTCCCGGAGGGCAGGTGTCCAATCTCTGGTCACCCCGGCGTCCCGGTGGCAGGCAACAGTGAGCTTGTAGGTTTGTACGTGTGTTTCACCTCCCCTTGTCACCACTGTCACTTAAATTTGACTTGTAATATCACTCGTCTCAAGGCCCCTTGCCTTCTTTTCCTGTAGTCTCACTATTTTCTAGGCCCCGTGCCTAGTTCTCTCGTCCTTTGGGTTAATAAAAGGGTGGTGAATTTTCTTTCTTCTTTCACTGTAATTTCACCTTCTGCTTACACTCGGGATCTCTTTCTCTCGTCTCTACATCGTCTCCTGATCCTCTCTCGATCCTCTCTCCACACCCTCTCTCTGTCTTCTCTCTACACCCTCTCTATATCTTCTCTTACGAGATCCCGTATCCTACGCTAAGCTACCTTCGTCTGACGTCACTAATTTTTCTAAACCAATCTCCAGTTACTTTTCAAATAAATGTCACTCCTTATGGGCGTGACTTTGAATTCATGCACCAATAGTTTTTTCCTCCTTCTCCACCTTGCACCAATCCGGAAAGCCATTACAATGCCACTAGCGATATTGTTTATCTCAGCATTAGTCAAACGAAGCTAACCTGCGCTTACAAAGTTATGATTACATAATCGATTATAAAACAGTCACCACCGTCGGTGTGTTTACATAGACAAAACGTCGCCCTCACATAGACATAACATTGCCCTCGAGCAGGCGTCGAGTCTGAATTATTCTAATGCCCTAGCTCATTTCCATTCGTACACTACCGGCCTCTTACATGTGCGTGGATCTTGATACGTTTACATGTGTGTCTGACAGTGTGCCTCTTGGCATATCTGTGAATGAATGCAGTCCTGACCACCCCAGCGTCCCGGAAGGCAGGAGACCACTTCTTCATCTCCCCAGCGTCCCGGTGGCAGGTGGTCAGGAGTTGCCCCAGCGTCCCGGAAGGCAGGTGCTCAGTCTCTGGTCACCCCGGCGGCAGGCAACCGTGTGCTTGTAGGTTTGTACGTGTTCGAGGATCATGATATGATTCCATGTGTGTCTGACATTGTGCCTCTTGGCATATCTGTGAATGAATGCAGTCCTGACCACCCCAGCGTCCCGGAAGGCAGGAGACCACTTCTTCATCTCCCCAGCGTCCCGGTGGCAGGTGGTCAGGAGTTGCCCCAGCGTCCCGGAGGGCAGGTGTCCAGTCTCTGGTCACCCCGGCGTCCCGGTGGCAGGCAACCGTGAGCTTTTAGGTTTGTACGTGTGCGTGGATCTTGATATGTTTGAATGTGTGTCTGACAGTGTGCCTCTTGGCATGTCTGTGAATGAATGCAGTCCTGACCACCCCAGCGTCCCGGAAGGCAGGAGACCACTTCTTCATCTCCCCAGCGTCCCGGTGGCAGGTGGTCAGGAGTTGCCCCAGCGTCCCGGAGGGCAGGTGCCCAGTCTCTGGTCACCCCGGCGTCCCGGTGGCAGGCAACCGTGAGCTTGTAGGTTTGTACGTGTGCGTGGATCTCGATATGTTTGGACGTGTGTTTGAGTGTGCGTCTTTGCATATCTGTTAATGAATGCAGTCCTGACCACCCCAGCGTCTCGGTGGCAGGTGGTAAGGAGTTGCCTCAGCATACCGGAAGGGATGGTGCGGTGTACGTGGATGCTAATGCCATTGTACGATTGTCAGAGATGTTCTCCCTTCTGGTATATAAATAAAATTAAATTTATTTATATTCCTTTATCAAAACTTTTTTTACTGATTGGATTTAGATGTACCAATTTTGTGTAGGAACCATATGGGCGTATATGCTTCTCGCCAAGCCGAGTTTACGTACGTTTTGTTAGAGTACTTTACTTAATACACTGTTTTCCATTGTAATATATTTTCATTATCCACCCTAATACATATGGTGGCAGCCGGTTAAACAAGATTGTGAACGTTTCTTTTGTGCATTCTTATTTCGGAACGCTACGTTGAACTTTGAACATTCCAGATCTCTGGCTAATCAGTTAGTAGCATCGTGTGTTTATGTACAGTTCTTTTGTGTATATCTTGTACTTGTATACAGTTCTTATGTTTTTTCTTGTAATTGTATACTGTACTTATTTCTCTTGTATTGATTTGTGTATTTCTATGTATAGTCTTTATAAATCATGTACTTATGTATATTATGTTTATGTACTGGGGCAGTGGTCCTCAACCTTAGGCTGAGGGCTACATCTGTCATTATAAACACAGCGGAGGACGCCTTCCCCAGAGAGAGAGATTTTCTTACCGGTAAGCATCGTATGTAGCAATCGTCTGTCCCACACCCTCACTCACTCCTCCCCTCCAATACATTCTTTCTCTCTCTCATCGATTATGCAACAAGTAATTATTTCACTGGATTAATATTACATATTTCCTTAATTGTTATTTTATATATATATATATATATGTATATATATATATATATATATATATATATATATAAACTTATAAAACTCTGATAATCTTGTTTGTTATCTTGCTTGAAACCGTCACCCAGCCAATGAGAAGAGATATGACGTCACGACTGAGGACCAGCCAAGCAGAAGAAGGTTATCAGAAGAAGAGATATAACGTCACGACTGAGGACCAGCCAATCAGAAGAAGAGACATGGCGTCACGATATCATATGATGCATAGTGTTCCAACCAACGACATGACGTCACAATCTTCTGCGTTTCACTTCTTATAATAACGTATCATTTAAAATTTTATTTGACCCAACATACAATGTATTTATATATACTTATAAATTTTTCATATTCAGTATCTAAAAGTATAGCCAACTCCTGAGTTAGCATCTATGAGGCATAATGAGTTTATCAAAATATTACGAACCCTATAAATCATATGATGCGTAGTGTTCCAAGCAACGACGACATGACGTCACAATCTTCTGCATTTCACTTCTTATAAGTAATCAAGTCACTGCCTTCGTCTACTGAATAGAACATTGTCTTAATAAATATCTTATTGACCATTTTATTAACAACGTATAATTTAACATTATATTTGACCCAACGGGTTATGGGCAGGGCTGCGGCGTCGGAGTCGGAGGGAGTCGGAGGTTTTAGCTGGAGTCGGAGTCGGAGTCGGAGTCGGATTTCTAAGAGTACTAGGAGTCGGAGTCGGAGTCGGAATTTTTTATCCGACTCCGACTCCTTAACTCCAATCAAATTATTTTTTTAACATGGTTTCCCTGTTTGGTTTTGCCAGTTGTACAATTTAGCAGTTTTTGTATGGTGGGATGAGGAAACAAAGAAGGTTGTAGAAGGGAAGAAGCGAGCATTCACAGATTGGTTACAAAAGAGGACGGGGGAGTCATATGAGACGTACAAAGAAAAGAAAAGAGAAGTAAAGCAAAAGGTAAAGGAGGCAAAGAGGAGAGCAGATGTGAAATGGGGTAGGAGTATGACAGAAAATTTTGAAAGTAATAAAAAGATGTTTTGGAAAGAAATTAAGAGAGGAAGAGGAGGCGAATCAAGTAGGGAAGAAAAGGTAAAAGGTACAGATGGAGAGATGATAATGGAAGAGATGGCAGTAAGGGGAAGATGGGCAGAATATTTTAGGGAGTTGCTAAATGTGAAGGAGGATAGGGAAGGAAAGATAGCTGCAGTGGGAAATGCGAAGAAAATGAGAGTGATGAGTGAGGAGAATGGAGGAGAAATAAGGAAGGATGAGGTGAAGGCAGTTGTAAAGATGATGAAAGCAGGTAAGGCACCTGGTCTGGATGGATGCCATGCAGAATGTCTGAAAAAGGGAGGTTCAGTGATGGTGGACTGGTTGGTGAGGTTATTTAATGTTTGCTGGAGAGAGGGTAGAGTACCGGAGGACTGGAGAAGTGCCTGTATAGTTCCTCTTTACAAGGGAAAAGGGGACAAGTGTGAATGTAGTAGTTTCAGAGGGATTAGCCTGTTAAGGGGACCCCCCGCCCAAAATCTTTTTTTCTGAAGGATCTTGCTGATTTTTTCTGTGTGATATCTAGGTCTGAGGAAACCTTCACAGCATGAGTTTTATTCAGATCTGACGAGTAGTTTTTTATTTTTTAATAAAAAACCTAAAAAATACCATATTTTTGGGCTTCTTTCAAATCCTATCTCCTCTTACAATTTTTATTCGATGTCTTTCATTTTACAGCAAAAGAATCTTCTACATATATAAAAAAACAAAATAGAAAGCTTTTTTTAATATCTTTGTTTAACGCCGAGGAAAAAATATATGAAAAAATTATTGAAAAAAACGCAAAATTTTGACTTTGACACGTTATTAAAAAATATTTATTTAACATATGCAAAAAAACTCTCTATTTCATTTTTTGTCATTTATCTAGCTATTAATAGAGACCTCATATGCAAAAATCGGTTGAAAATTGAGGGAGGAGATAGACTTTGAGTATCAAAAACTTAAGTTTTTCAGAAATGAGTGCTAAAGTTTTTTTTTTCATTAGTTTGACTAAATTTTACATTGGACCTCCTAAGACCCATTGAAAACAGGTTCCACTGTATTTTCATGATGATTTTGCATCTTTCAAGTAACTCAGGCACTTTGTACCCTCCTACAGTGTAGGATATTATTCACTCAAAGTGAGGGTCTCATAAGCCGCCACCTCACTCTTTGTCGCAAAGTTTGAGTTCTTAGTCTAGAATGACCCAGCAAGGTAGTCTGATTGCTGGGATTCAGCTCTCTTTCTTTTCTCGGGTTTCCTTTCTGGTGTTGGAACAGGCTCTTGCTGCATCAGGGACATCACTGTGAGGTTTGAGACTCTAAACCCAAGGTGTTGCAACAAGGAGGCATCCTTGTAGCCACTTGTTAGCAAACAGTTGTTTGCGTAGAGACAACTTGTCTGATATAGGTGTAGAGGACAGAGGATCAGGTGCTGAGGATGTGGATGTAGATGGAAGGGAGAGAGCTGCTGGAGGGAGTACTAGTGGTGGTGGCGGAGGTGGTGATAACAAAGTTGATGCTGGGGTTCTTTCTTTCTCCCCTTGAGTTGCTAATGTAGACGTTCTTATCTTCTGCAAGTGTGCCTTTTGTTTGGATAGCTTAGGCATGGCTAATATCTTCAAATATCTCTTCACTGAAAAATAGATGCGAATTTCACACGGCAAATTAGTGAATGTGGCAAGCTAACGTGTACATGTCCTTTACTTTGTAAGGCTCAGGCCACTGCCAGTCGGGCTGAGCTTCCTCACACCACATACTCACGTGCATGCCGGACGTAAGAGAAAACTTTATGAGTGCATCAAACGCAAAAAAATAGAGTAAAATATGGTCAAAACGTATGTAAACAATGGTCGTGCGCAGCATGTGGCTGCCGGGGGGAGGGAGGGTAGGCCCTTTAAACCCTTTAAAAATGGCGGTACGATAAAAACACTTTACCAGCATCTAGAGCAAGATCCCTACTATGTATTTATGCAATAATTAAAAAATCGAATTTTTCTTAAATCTGGGGAAGTGTAGTAGGGAAGGCTTATGGGAGGATCTTGATTGAGAGGATTAGGAGAGGAACAGAAGGAGTAATTGGTGAGGAACAGTGTGGATTTAGGACAGGTAGAGGTTGTGTAGATCAGATCTTTGTGGTAAGACAGATATGTGAGAAAGCTATAGGAAAGGGGAAGGATGTTTTTTGGGCGTTTATGGATCTGGAAAAGGCTTATGATAGGGTAGACAGAAAGGCACTGTGGGAGGTTATGCAGATTTATGGGATAGGAGGAAAGCTTCTGGGAGCTGTCAAGAGTTTTTATGAGAGTAGTAGAGCTTGTGTCAGGATTAGAAATGGAGAAAGTGAGTGGTTTGAAGTAAAGGTGGGACTTCGTCAAGGATGCGTTATGTCACCCTGGCTGTTCAACTTATACATGGATGGGGTGGTGCGAGAGGTGAATGCAAGGGTAGTGGGTCAGGGATTGGAGATGGTTAAAGAAAATGGAGAAAAGTGGGAGGTGAGCCAGCTGTTTTTTGCGGACGACACTGCGCTTGTGGCAGGGTCAGAGGAGGGATTGAGGAAGCTGGTGGCAGAGTTTGGGAGAGTATGTGATAGAAGAAAGCTAAAGATAAATGTGGGTAAAAGTAAGGTGATGAGATGTACAAGGGGTGAAAGTGGCAGTAGACTGGAAGTGAACATTAAGGGAGAGCGACTGGAGGAAGTGGATAGTTTTAGATACTTGGGTGCAAGTGTAGCAGGAAAAGGTGGAGTGAAGGTGGAGGTAGAATGTAGATTGAGAGAAGCGAGTAAATGCCTTGGTGGATTAAAGAGTGTAATGAGGAATAGACATTTGGGAATGGATGCGAAGAGGAGACTGTATGAAGGAGTGATTGTGCCAACAGCACTGTATGGGGCAGAAACGTGGAACATAAGAGAAGAAGAGAGAAGGAGTTTGAATGTGTTTGAGATGAGGTGTCTGAGAAGTATGGTGGGGGTTACTAGGCTGGATAGAGTGAGAAATGAGGAGGTGAGGAGGAGAACAGGGGTGAAAAAGGATTTGGGAGATAGGGTTGATGAAAGAATATTAGGATGGTTTGGACACATGGAAAGAATGAGTGAAGAAAGACCTGTAAAAGAGGTATGGAAGGCAGATGTGGAGGGAGTGAACATGAGGGGACGTCCTAGGATGAGGTGGATGGATGGTGTGAAGGGGGCTTTGGGGAAGAGGGGAATGTCTGTTGAGGAAGGAAGGGAGAGGACGGAAGACAGAGGTGAGTGGAGAATGGTTGTATATGGATGATGTTGTGATTGCATGAGGAGGAATGGGTGGGGTGGGGGGGTAGTATGTGTGAGTAAGTTTTGACGCAGCCCGAAGGGATTTCTCCCCGTCCTCTCCTTATATGCAAGGGGGGGTCGCCGATTAAATGAAGCGGCCTTGCTGTGGATGTGCTGTGTCTTGCGACACTGCTTCTGACCCAGGGCGGTGGGCAGGGTGCAGGGATGACCCGTCATCCAGGAGGTGCTCAGATGAGAGGGAGGGTGGGAGGGGTGTGGAGTGTATTTAGGGATGAAATGGGTGGGAGTGTTTTTATGCCTTTCCCTTTTTGGCTACCTCCCTTGAAAGGGGGAAAAAGCCTTGGTATATGTATGTATGTAATAGTGAGTGTGTGCAGTGTATATGTACACTAAGTGGTCTCTGCAGATGGAAACAAAAAACAATAATTCAATAATAATAATAAAAAAGAAAAATACACAATACTGATAAGCTATCGTTGTCAGTCTGGGTAAAAGTGTTTGTGGTCATGTATTTGTAGTTGTTTCCTGTAAGGAGAGTGAAACTATATATATACTATATATATATATATACACTATATATATATATATACAGTATATATATATATATATATATATATATATATATATATATACATAATATTTTGTACTATACTGCAATGCTTTTACTTCAACATAAATAAACATCAATTCGTGCTACCACCATGTGACAGCATTGTGTGCTACTAGTACTAACTAATGTAAACAAACAGTTGCAGATTCTGCCTGAGGCAGTGTCTCCCAGTGAATTTTCTTTTCCTTCATTTTCGGTAGTTTTATCACATTTTCCATTAATAGAAATATGCTAGATTATGATAAAGCTACTTCAGAATATGAAAATCATACATTTATCAAAGAAATTTAGTTGTTTGAAATATACAAAATAGAAACAGGCTACTGATCATGGTTACTAGTGAATACAATAGGCCTACAAGCGAAGCAATGAAAAATAGAAATCAGAGTAAAGAACCATTTTAATCTAATTCAAAACTGATTATGCTATAAAGATAATTGCAAATTAGGCCTAAGTGTACCAGATATTTATGCTTTAACCCATAACCATAATTCTATCTATCTATATACAAAAGGCTTTTTCCCCATTAACAGGGAGGTAGCCAAGTCAAAAGGTATAAACCCACCCCCACCCATCATCCCTTCCACCCTCACATCTTAGCTCCTCGTGGGCGACGGGTCATCCCTGCATCCCGCCCACCACCCTGGGTCAGAAGTAATGCAGGACACAGCACATCCACAGCAAGGCCGCTTCACTTAATTGGCGACACCCCTCTCTCCGTCCCCTCACATAGAAAACGGAGGACGGGGAGAAGTTCCTTCGGGCTGCGTCAAAGTATCATTCACACTTTCCCACTCCCCAAACCCCACCATCCTCCCATCCCTTCCCTTTCTTTTCATCACAGTATCATCTATACACAGCCCTTCTCCACTCATCCTTATCTTCTGCCACCTCCCTTCCCTACTCCACAGACATTCCCCTCTTGCTCAACGCCCCTGTCACCCCATCCATCCATCTCATCCTCGGTCGTCCTCTCAAATTCACTACCTCCATCTCTGCCTTCCATACCCCTTTCACCAGTCTTCCTTCATCCATTCTTTCCATGTGTCCAAACCATCCTAATAGTCTTTCATCAGCCCTCTCAGCCAACTCCTTTTCCACCCCAGCTCTCCTTCTCACTTCCTCGTTTCTCACTCTATCCAGCCTTGTAACCCTCACCATACTTCTCAGACATTTCATCTCAAACACATTTAAACTCTTCCACTCTGCCTCTCTCAAATTCCATGTCTCTGCCCCACACAGCACTGTCGGCACAATCACCCCTTCATACAATCTCCTCTTTGCATTAATTCCCAAATGTCTATTTCTCATTACTTTTTTAAATCCCCCAAGGCATTTGTTTGCTTCTCTCAATCTACAGCTCACTTCTACCTCTACTCCTCCCTTTGCAGCCACATATGACCCCAAGTACCTAAAACTACCCAATTTCTCCAGCCTCTCCCCTTTAAGACTTACTTCCAACTCTCCACCATCCTCTCCTCTTGTACACCTCATCATTTCACTTTTACCCACATTCACCTTCAACTTTCTCCTATCACACACCCTCCCAAACTCAGTCACTAACTCTCCCAATGCCTCCTCTGACCCTGCCACAAGTGCAGTGTCATCAGCAAACAACAACCGACTTACCTTACACTTTTCTCCATTTTCCGCAACCAACTCCAGTCCCCTGCCCATTTCTCTTGCATTTACCTCCTGTACCACCCCATCCATATACACATTGAACAGCCATAGCGACATGACACATCCCTGACGTAGTCCCTCCTTTACCTCAAACCATTCACTCTCTCCATTTCTGATTCTAACACAGGCTCTACTACTCTCATAAAAACTCTTGACTGCTCTTAACAGCTTTCCCCCAATACCTGTTTACCCTATCATAAGCCTTTTACAAATCCATAAAGGCCCAAAAGACATCCTTACCCTTTCCTAAAGCTTTCTCACAAATCTGTCTTATCACAAAAATCTGATCCACACAGCCCGTACCTCTCCTAAACCCACACTGCTCCTCACCAGTTACTTCCTCAAGTCCTCTCCTAATTCTCTCAGTTATAATCCTCCCATACACCTTCCCAACTACACTCAACAAACTGATCCCTCTGAAACTACTATATTCACACTTATTCCCTTTTCCTTTGAAAAGCGGAACTATACGTGCACTCCTCCAGTTCTCTGGTACTCTACCCTCCCTTAGACACACATTAAACCTCACTAACCAGTCTACTATTACTTTACCTCCCTTCTTCAGACACTCCGCATGACACCCATCTAACCGAGATGCCTTACCTGCTCTCATCATATTAATCGCTACTTCCACCTCATCTTTTCTTATTTTTCCTTCATTTTCCTCACCCATCACAGTTATTTTCTTTGCGCCTCCCACTGCTATCACCATTCCCCTCCCTATCCTCTATATTCAACAGTTCCCTAAAATAATCTGCCCATCTTCCCCTTATCGCTTCCTCTTCCATTTTCATCTTTGCCTTTTACCTTTTCTTCTCTACTTGAATCAACTTCCCTTCCTCTATTAATCTCTTAATAATAGTAAAAAGAAAATATTTAGGCCAAATCTTGTACATTGTGTAATGTGACCTTAGTAGACAAATACTGATATACTGGTATACGGAATAGTCTGTAAAACCCTACTATTGATAGTAGCCTATTGAGTGACTACCGGACCTTAATTATTACCTACAAGATATACAGTTTGTATGATTTGGCTGTGTTTCTTTTTGTAGGAATTGGTAAACAATAAGCATTGGATGCAAGAACAATTTAGATTACTTTGCCAAAGTTTCCTACTTTTCCCAGTGATGTAGCCTAGGCCAGTTGTAAGGTCCTACCTGTTGTATGATAAATGCTGATTATGAGATAGGCTAACCTAGCAAATCATTAGCAGTTTGTATTATTTTTAAAACTTTGATGAAGAGAATGTATATACAGTATATATATATATATATATATATATATATATATACAGATAAAACTTATTTGTTTTGGTACATGTTGTTTATCGGGTTCTTTAAAAAAAATAATAAATAGATAAAAAAAATGAATTAATGAAAAAATTATTCTTTTATTTTGATTTTATCTTTTAATTGTTTTTATTGTTTTATTTTTGCTTACTTTTTATTCTTTTATTAAAAAAAAGATAATCCCAAAATAACCTTATAATCCACATTTACCTTTCTTTATACAATAAATTGTAGGGTCGAATTTGTTTTTCCTAGACTATAGGCTACCTCTATTCATAGGGTAGTCTAGGACTCTAACCTATATTTCTCATAGGCTAATCTAACCAACCATTTCATCACATTAAGATGATATCAGTTTACCCTACTTATATAAAGTACAAACTACTATTCTTTTTTATTTGCAAATTTCAATTGAGTAGTCTGTAAGTTCTATAATTATGAATAAAGCCTATTTTTTAATGTTTACAAATAAGAAATTTGTATAGGTTTTAGCTTTAACCTCGTTATTAACATAATAGTACTGGTAGATTCAAGGAACATATAAAATATTTTATTATAAGAAATTTTTATAGATTGAATTTTCAACCTAGTTATTAACGTAATAATACGGGTGTATTCAAGGTACAGTACATATATTTTGTTATATTCTTGAAAGCTTTGTCTGAATTTTTACCATTACAGTAATTGGCAAGCCAACAATAGCTGTAAAATACTGTCTATAGATGTGCACTGTGAAATAATTTGTTGCTATTGTGCAAATAGAAAGCAGTAGGTCTCATTATTCCAAGTTTAAAAAATCTAAAAAAAATTGATACGTTTTGTGTTGAGAAAATTTAATAACCGTCTAGTATAGAATATTTTTATAGCTAGTTACAGGATATGTACCATTTATAGAAGTTTCCAGAATGTAGTTTGTATTAATATTTTATTCATTCTATACTATGGGAGTTATAGCTAGTGGAATGTATTTCTATTTTTAATAAATACTCAATAAATATAATTATTAATTCAAATTCCTGAATAATTTGTCAACTGTCAAGTGACAGAGATTATTTTTATCTTTAAATAATTTAAACTAGCTACCTTTGTTGACAGTCTAATTAATTCAAATTATGTTAACATCTAGAACTCCATCATGTACACACGTACATGACAGTGTAGACAATAGTATACAGTATATCCGTATGCACTATGCACATACGTCTTCATGTATGTAAAAGTCAATGGAAGTGCCCTGAGATAAACTTTGACCATTCTCAGAGGCCAGATAGGAATGACATTAGAGTATATGTCACAGCATTTGATGATGACTGAAAAGGGGAGGAACAACAACAGATATGAACAGTGTGCACAGGGGAAGGTTGTCTCTCTTTCCTGAAATGATTCCTGGTTTTTATGATTACATGGTGAAATTAATTCTGCAGTAAGTACTTGGTAGGGCATCCTCCATTAACCTTTCCTTTATCATGATTTGTGACATTTTTTCCTAATATTGTGATAGAAGGATTATGAGATTGGACAAATGAAATAACAGATGATTTTTTTTGGGGGGAGGGGAGGGGCACAAAGGAAAAAGAAAATATCTAGCTTGAAGTGGCAACTCTGCCATGACAGATCTGAAAGTGCTCATAAGCTGGTAGATGATCATGAGCATAAATAATACCATTATATATTTAATATATATATGTTTATACGAATATATGTGCTTGTGTGCATATACATATATAAAGCTGGTTGAGTGTATATGTGAGTATATTTATCATACAAGTGAATGTTTCACGTAAAAAATAATATACATGAAAAATATTGATAAAATGCTTGCTGAATAGGTGTGGGAGGCTGGTATATGGATCTGCAGAATAGATTTCCACATAGGGGTCAAGGAGTTAAGGAGTCGGGAGTCGGAGTCGGAGTCGGGAGTTGGAGTCGGAGTCGGAGGAATCAAAGGAGTCGGAGTCGGACCTTATACCATCCGACTCCGCAGCCCTGGTTATGGGTGGTCTAGTATGTACACACACACACACACACACACACACACACACACACACACATATATATATATACACACTTATATAGAAATGTTAAAATGAAAGATGTTTCTAATGCCCTAGCTTATTTCCATTCGTACAACTACCGGCCTCTTACACTGACCCTTGCGGGCGCCATGGAGCCCGCCAGCTACATGTAGGGAACCAATGTATTAGGGTATGCACTGTGTGTGGACTGTGTTATATGTGCTTTGTTTTTGTCTTGCCTGGTCATTTCCTCTTTTCGTTTTCTCGGTGGGGTCACTGAGTGGTGGTGGCCGAGTAATGTTGTGGTGTGCGTGCATGCTAATGGCACTGTACGAATGTCATACATGCTTTCCCTTTTGTATATCAATAATATGAATTTTATTTACATTAATTTATTATAAATATTGTATTGATTGGATTTACATGAGCCAATTTTGTGAGGGAACCATGCGGGGTTGTATGCTTCCCGTCGAGCCAGGCTGCATTCACGCAACGCAGTTTCTATTACGCCATCCGAGTGTACGCACGTTTTGTCGGAGTGCTTCAATTTATCTAATATACTGTTTCCCATTGTACTATACTTTCCTTAGCCACCCTCGTACAAGCAGGTGTCCAGAGAATGGTCACCCCGGCGTCCCGGTGTCAGGCAACAGTGAGCTTGTAGGTATGTTAGTCTGTGTGTCTCTTATTATGTTTGGACGTGTGTTTGAGTGTGTCTCTTTGCCTGTTTGTGAGCACTTGCAATGAACATGGTCCTCTACACCCCAGCGTCTCGGAAGGCAGGCGACCAGTCCTTTGTCCTCCCAGCGTCCCGGAAGGCAGGCGACCAGTCCTTTGTCCCACCAACGTCACGGTAGCAGGTGGTCAGAAATTGCCCCAGCGTCCTGGAAGGCAGGTGTCCAGTCTCTGGTTCCCCCGGCGCCCCGGTGGCTGGAAACCGTGAGCTTGTAGTTATGTTTGTGTGGCTCTTGATATGTTTGGATGTGTTTGAGAGTGTGCCTCTTTGCGTGTTTGCGAGTGTTTCTAATGAATGCAGTCTTGGCCACCCCAGCGTCCCGGAAGACAGGCGACCAGTCCTTGGTCTCCCCTGCGTCCCGGTGGCAGGTGGTCAGGGGTTGCCCCAGAGTCCCGGAAGGCAGGTGCCCAATCTCTGGTCACCCCGGCGTCCCGGTGGCAGGCAACAGTGAGTTTTTAGGTTTATTCGTGTGCGTGGCTCATGATATGTTTGGACGTGTGTTTGAGAGTGTGCCTCTTTGCGAACTTGTGAGGGCTTGCAACTAACGTGGTCCTAGCCACCCTAGCGTCCCGAAAGGCAGGCGACCAGCCTTTGGTCGCCCCACTGTCCCGGAGGCAGGTCGCTAGGAGTTGCCCCAGCGTCCCGGTAGAGAAGTATCCAGTCTCTGGGCACTCCGACGTCCCGGTATTAGGCAACCGTGAGCTTCCAGGAAATGTTCTTCTGTGTGGCTCTCGATATGTTTGGATGTGTTTGAGTGTGTCTTTTTTCGTTTTAGTGAGCTCTTGGAATGAATGCAGTCATGGACACCCCAGCGTTCCAGAAGCCAGGCGATTTGTCATTGGTCTCCTCACCTTCCCGTCAGGAGTTGCCCCAGCGTCCCGGAAGGCAGGTGTCCAGTCAAAGGATACTTCGACATCCTGGTGGCAGGGCAGCTGTGAGATTGCAGGTATGTTTGTCTGTGTGGCTCTTGTTATTTTTGGATGTGATTTTCAGAATGTACCTCCTTTCTTTTTTGTGAGCTCTTGTAATGGGACCTTTCGCAGTCAGGCTCGTAGTTTCCTATTAGCGCTAGAATTTTCAATTGTGTGGGAATTCACGGGGCAAAGGGGTGACTTAGCTAATTTGGAAACCGATATTAAGAAAAAAATACGACATAAATTGCTGCATAAATGTATTTAAAATTTAAAACATGACTCTTAATGTTATAATTTTTACTTACTGGTGTGTGATAAGGCTTTGTTAATCTAATTATAAGATAAAACTAAAAATAGGTAATTATTTTTACTGAAGTAAGTGTAAGCAGTAAAAATTAGAGGATGTCGATTTCGGTTTGTGGAATTTATCTAAGAGTGTCGAAAAATAATGGATATCACTGTCACGTCCTGTATATGAAGATAATCAGTGAGATAAAATATAACAACAGTGGTGGCGGACGTACGCGTATTTGATGCGCGATGTATTGAAGCGATGAGTTGAAAAACGTCGCAGCGCTGCGCAGTGTGTCAACAGTTGAAGGGAAAGGAAGCACGCGCTCTGCTTCGCCCTTCTAGTTTCGTACAATGGCACAAGCAACTTCCGCAAAGCCTTTCGAGTGGACGAAGACTATTATCTTACATTACATTAAGCTACTAAAGCAGTACCCAGCCATTTGGAATATCAAGTGCAAAGAATATAAGATGAGAAATATAAAAAGTACAAACATCGAAAGCTGACTTCTTTTCTTTAACAAAATGTAATGTGCGGAATGAAGACATTACCAAAAAACTTTCTACCCTGAAAACACAACAGGGAAATGACTGCCATCAATGCATCAAAGAAGTCTGGTGTTGGCACGAAAAATGTATACACTCCAAAGCTGTGGTGGTTTAATGATTAAATGAATAGAGCGTCGGCAGACATTCTCTTGCCGTGAAAGCCAAATGATGACCGAGATCTGGTTGTTCGCGTAAGGTATTCGCAGTGGTGCAGTTCGTCCGGACGCTAGTGTTAAGGTATCAACACGACTACTGCATCAAATCGCTGATGCGTGATGGTACGTGTGGACGGGGCTTTAGTAATCGTACCGGAAAAAAGTCTTCGATACAAAAATATATTTCCTATACATTACATAGATTTGAGTATTGCTTGGTGCATTCAATTGAAAGTATATATCAGTATATGTCCATTGAAGTCGGTAGAAAATGACAAATTGCTTGGCTTGATACAATTATAGGCTGTTTTACGAATATCATCTGTAATTATAAATAGAGGCTCAAAGAATGCTATATGCCGTTTGCAATCATGAAATTAATTGACTTGAATTTTAGACACAATAATGTGCAACGATATACCTCTGTAAGTCTATAATACTTGCCCCAAAAAGTAATTATTTTTCGGCAAGAATTACAAAATCTGGCGGTGTCTGGTATCAAATCTCTCACTGCGAAAGGTCCCATTGATGCGGTCCTTCCCACCCCAGCGTCCCGGAAGGTAGGCGTCTAGTTGTTAGGTCTTCCAGTGTTCTGATGGCAGGTGTGTTTAGTATGTGTGTGTTCACCTTGGTCTTTTTGGATCACGTGTTGGACTCGTGATCGACAACTATTTCCCTCCCGGAAGAGAGCTCAGAGCGCGTATGACCGATCTATGGGTAATGCTATGACCTTACATACACACACACACACACACACACACACACACAACTCCCCGCCCTCGAGAATCGGAGTAACGGTCCGAAGCGCAGCAATACCGAAATAATTTCGGCCCTGGGCAGGATTCGAACCAGGTACTGCCACACCTCCGTACTGGCAGTCCAGTACTCTATCAACCGCGCCACCGAGTCGTGTACATATTCGTGTGTTTGTGTGTTATCAGTTCTATCCGAATATAAAAAAATAATAGGATTCATCCATTACCTATCAACTGTCTTCCAAACTATCCTGAATTCTTCTATAGATTCCGAAGGAAATTCTTTAGAAGGAAGGAAAATAGTTGAAGCATCGGCGGAGAACCTGAGACTCCTACAGATTCCGACAGACTCCACTCATGTTTCACTCCTCACTCCATCGGTCGTCCTTAGTGTAGTAGCACCGCGTTTGTGGCACCACACACGCGGCATTACTTGAACACCGTAGATGCAACCTTCACAGAATCACGTGCGTGACATATTTTAGGGTATTATTCTTTGTGCTGCGGAAGCTACTTGATAATGAGAAGATGGATTATGATATAAGCACACACAGACACACACACACATAAATATATCTTATTTTTTCAATTTCCCGGTGGTTTCTGAAAAAATGTATATATATATATATATATATATATATATATATATATATATATATATATATATATATATATATTACAGGTGAAAAATGTAATCACACATTTGTCAATAACGTAGAAACCACTGTTGGAGTAGAAAAGACTGGAAACGGGGAATCTATATATTTCGATTGCAAACTGCAATCCTCTTCAGTAGATACAAATAAGAGAGGGCGTGCTGTTTAAGTAGCACCCTTAACAAAAGAAAGGGGAACATGGGAAGATATCTCTACCCTCGTCTCACTCCGTATGTGAGGTCAGGAGGCAAATGAGCTTTCACTAGGTCCGGACTCTTCATCTCCAACCTAGTGAAAGCTCATTTGCCTCCTGACCTCACATACGGAGTGAGACGAGGGTAGAGATATCTTCCCATGTTCCCCTTTCTTTTGTTAAGGGTGCTACTTAAACAGCACGCCCTCTCTTATTTGTATCTACTGAAGAGGATTGCAGTTTGCAATCGAAATATATAGATTCCCCGTTTCCAGTCTTTTCTACTCCAACAGTGGTTTCTACGTTATATATATATATATGTATATACCTGTAAATGATTGGTGTAATTACTAACGCAACTAAATATGTCTCCATCTGATTACTACGTAAGCAGGCAGGGTTGAAGTCATCCAAATGTGTACATGAAATCAAACACACACACACAAATCCAGGGAAAGCATCACAATCTGTTATCTGCTGTGGGCATATTTTCATTAAGGATAAATCGGTAAAGATCAAGTTGTTTCCTAGTGTCATAGATGCAATTCTTATGTGTATCATTTGATAGCTTTCCATAAATAAGTACCGCAAGTTAATTGTAACGTCAGCAGTGCTTTTTATTTTATTTAGCTATTAATTTTTATTCATTTATTTATTTATTTTTGCGGGGGCTGCAGGGGAACCTTACACAACTACACCTAACCTAACATAAAAACTTTGGTTTTTAATGTCACGGTTCTGAATGGTCACAGGGCACAGTGTGGAAGGGTCTTTAAGCTACGGTTACACTAGTCAACGGAATGCTTGGAGTCCAACCTTACGGTTGAACAAGCATTCGACCATCCAACCCTGTCTTTGGACGAGTGGTTAGACTAGTTTAGGCGAGTCCAACCTTGCCATTGGAGATGTTCATGTTTCTGCCTGTCAACGTAATGCTTGGAGTCCAACCTTACGGCTGGACAAGCATTCTTTCATCCAACCCTATCTTTGGACGAATGGTTAGACTAGTTTAGGGGAGTCCAACCTTGCCGTTGGAGATGTCCATGTTTCTGCCTTTACAACGGTGTCAAAACAATCAACAGACCACAACAACAACAAGATTCTTGTGGTGCGCAGCGAGCTCCTTTCCAAAAATGGTGAAACCGCTTACTCAAGCTAGCTGGATTATGATGATTTCACCTCTTCGGCATGATCCTGTCCGCAGGGATAGAATCGTTGGTTACTGCCGATGAAATATTAAAATAATTCTTTTTGGGTGAAGAGGAGGTACCTTCGAGTTTGATTCCACACGGCGCCAGTTCGCAAAGAACCCGAAGTAGTCGTCGACCGAGGACAGAAGAGCAACGACCTTCAACTGTGCTCGAAGTAGACACGGGGGACCTTCTGGCGACGTTTAAGAGGACACCCGACAGCAAACATCCGGTCAGAGAGAGAGAGAGAGAGATGGGGGGGGGGGAGGAGAAAGAGACAGGAAGAGAGAGAGATATACAAAAACAGAGAGACATTGTTCCCTTGGATGATCAAAGGAGGTACTACCACCACCAACAACAACAACGAGTCGAAGTTCGGCGGTGAGATAGTAACCAAGAGCTTGCCCCAGAAGGCACTCAGCTGAGAGTCCACTCACCACCTTTGCCCTGTGAGCTCGGATAGCAACGTAAGTGGCAATCATTAAGATCGAAATAGAACGCGTCACGCCATACCGGAAGCTTCTTCACGAAGAAAGAAATCTTCTCGTACATACTATGACCTCAAATGAATAAACAAATCATTTCATACATAAATGAATTGATGAATAAATTGAGGAAGGTGGATCTAGAGGACGGGTCTTAGTCCGAGTTTATTCCTGACCGGTTTCACAATAAACAGGTCATAATAGGGGTGATAGGTGGTAATGGACATGGAGCTGCATAGTGTAGGTCTTATGGTCTCTTGCAGTCTCCTTCATTTTTACGTTCTTATGTTTTAAGACGTCTTCTTTATCCAACTTCCTCACCTAGTCACATTCTTGATGGGGCTAATCGTCTTATTTCTTTCCTTTTTCTTCGTCTTCCTTTTTTTTCCATCTTCTTCCTTTACCTTTCTACTTGTTTTCCTTCCCTTCCATTCCTCCTCTTCCACCTTTATTATCTTCTCTTCGCCTTCTACATCTTCATCTTCCTTTTCTTCTTCTTGTGGACAGTCCAAAGAACGCGGGAGTTCGTGACGATTCCCGTTCTGCTTCTGGTGACGATTCTTGGACTCGGAGACCTCCGTCGCCTACAAGGTACCTGCGTCGTTGTTTTTCTTCCCCCTTCCCCTCTCTTCCACTCCCTCCTTAGTCGCAAAGCGCAATAGAATGGACTCTGTGGAGAGTGTCCAAGACGGTGACGCGCGCGGTCGTGTCTGTAAATGCTTTAAAGAATGTGAACAACAGTAACCACGTTTGATGGATACTGAAAGGACCCGGGATTTTTTTTCTAGTATTAAGAATATTGGCGGAATGAATATTGCCTCAAGATAATGATTCTAGGTTTTTGAATTCTGTTTGAGTTCTCGTGAAGGAAAATTTATGTTCAGTTCCCTCCATGTCTTTCGCCCCCCAGTCCTCCGTGGTTCTGTTGTTCCACGAAATTCTCCGCATCTGCTTTTCCGTCTGCCGAAATCTTTCGGAATCTCACAGAATCTGTCATTCAGAATCCACAATTCTGTCGTAGTTTACCAGATTCTGCCAAAGTCTGTCGGAAACTACAAGAGTCTTTCGGAGTTGGTCGAAGTCTGAAGGAGTCTCCGTGTCTCAAGTTCCCTGCAAAAGATTTCTTTTGTTTTTTTGGGGGGGAAGAATTCACGATAGTTTGGAATGCGCCTCATCGTTATTGGATGATTCCTATTAATTCTTTATGATATTTAGATAAAACTACCCACGCACAAACACATGTATATGCGCACACACACACACACACACACGCCACACAAACATGCACACACCACACACATTACTATACACATACACACACATATACATAAATACACACACACACACACACACACACACACACACACACACACACACACACACACACACATATATATATATATATGTATATATATATATATATATATATATATATATATATATATATATGCGCCCACATACAGAAGCACATGCATTTATATATATATATATATATATATTTACATAAATATATATATATATACATATATATATATATATTTATATATATATATATACACGTCTATATATACAGTATATATATATATAGTTGGGCATGCCTTAAAAGTCATACATACATACTGTTCCCAGTCAGCTTCAGGGCGGCCATATCTGTGTTGTTGTTTTCAGTTTGCTCTCCGAGCGCCCTCCGCCGCTCGCCCGGGAGGAACTTGTAGGAGCCGCACACTCGAGACGACCGACTACACGACTTCGAGGAACGACGAACCGGACTTCTCTTGGATCCATGGGATATAATGTAAGTGACATTGCTTTTTTTAAGAATAAGTTTGTATTTTATTGCAATATAGAGGATGAAATGTATAGTCGTAGACTTCGGTCACTGTGATTTCATTGGTTAAGAGTGACTTTGAAATCACTTATGTTGTCCGACTGTACTTTTTCATCTTCCATTTTGTATGTGTGTATGTGTAAGTGGAGGGCCACGAAGTGCGTGCGCGGGTCCACGTGATTTCCTCGCGAATTGCGAGATGTTCCGCGTAATGCCCATTATGGACCCGCGCGCTGAAAGTGCATGTCGCGCAGCACAAGAGACAGAGTTGTAATGTACGTAGCGCACGAAAGCTTCAGCAAAACGTGTGATCGCCACATGATGATCCTCGCGTACAAGGTCCAAAGTGTATGTGCGTTTCGTATGATGCGACTACCGTGGGAAGCGTGTTCTCCGTACATTCGAGAAGGTCTATATGTGCTGCGCACCTCTTGGTGTGCTGGAAGACTACACGTATGTGTGACTCTGTTTAGGTCAACACGTGTGATCTGAATGTGCACATGCATGCTTATGAGCTTGAGTGTGTGGGTTTGTTCGTCTGTATGGTTCTTATAATGCTTGAGCGTGTGTTTGAGAACGTGTCCCGTTGCGTAATTATAAGCGCTTCCGATGAATGTGGACCTGGCCACCCCAGCGTCCCGGAAGGCAGGAGACCACTTCTTCATCTCCCCAGCGTCCCGGTGGCAGGTGGTCAGGAGTTGCCCCAGCGTCCCGGAGGGCAGGTGCCCAGTCTCTGGTCACCCCGGCGTCCCGGTGGCAGGCAACAGTGAGCTTGTAGGTTTGTGCGTGTGCGTGGATCTTGATATGTGTCCATGTGTGTCTGACAGTGTGCCTCTTGGCATATCTGTGAATGAATGCAGTCCTGACCACCCCAGCGTCCCGGAAGGCAGGAGACCACTTCTTCATCTCCCCAGCGTCCCGGTGGCAGGTGGTCAGGAGTTGCCCCAGCGTCCCGGAGGGCAGGTGTCCAGTCTCTGGTCACCCCGGCGTCCCGGTGGCAGGCAACCGTGTGCTTGTAGGTTTGTACGTGTGCGTGGATCTTGATATGTTTGCATGTGTGTCTGACAGTGTGCCTCTTGGCATATCTGTGAATGAATGCAGTCCTGACCACCCCAGCGTCCCGGAAGGCAGGAGACCACTTCTTCATCTCCCCAGCGTCCCGGTGGCAGGTGGTCAGGAGTTGCCCCAGCGTCCCGGAGGGCAGGTGTCCAGTCTCTGGTCACCCCGGCGTCCCGGTGGCAGGCAACAGTGAGCTTGTACGTTTGTGCGTGTGCGTGGATCTTCATATGTTTGCATGTGTGTCTGACAAAGTGCCTCTTGGCATATCTGTGAATGAATGCAGACCTGACCACCCCAGCGTCCCGGAAGGCAGGAGACCACTTCTTGATCTCCCCAGCGTCCCGGTGGCAGGTGGTCAGGAGTTGCCCCAGCGTCCCGGAAGGCAGGTGTCCAGTCTCTGGTCCCTCCGGCGTTCCGGTGGCAGGCAACCGTGAGCTTGTAGGTTTGTACGTGTACGTGAATCTTCATATGTTTGCATGTGTGTCTGACAGTGTGCCTCTTGGCATATCTGTGAATGAATGCAGTCCTGACCACCCCAGCGTCCCGGATGTCCTGTGACCAGTTACTGTTCTCCCG
Organism: Oratosquilla oratoria; assembly: GCF_046742065.1. Classification (NCBI taxonomy): domain Eukaryota; kingdom Metazoa; phylum Arthropoda; class Malacostraca; order Stomatopoda; family Squillidae; genus Oratosquilla; species Oratosquilla oratoria. Next base: position 5,172,313 of record NW_027467710.1, read on the forward strand.
AGCGGCGCGGTGGCATGCGTTCAGGTGTTGCCCCAGCGTCCCGGAGGGCAGGTGTCCAGTCTCTGGTCACCCCGGCGTCCCGGTGGCAGGCAACAGTGAGCTAGTCGGTTTGTCCTTGTGCGCGTATCTTGATATGTTTGATTGTGTGTCTGACAGTGTGCCTCTTGGCATATCTGTTAATGAATGCAGTCCTGACCACCCCAGCGTCCCGGAAGGCAGGAGACCACTTCTTCATCTCCCCAGCGTCCCGGTGGCAGGTGGTCAGGAGTTGCCCCAGCGTCCCTGAGGGCAGGTGCCCAGTTTCTGGTCACCCCGGCGTCCCGGTGGCAGGCAACAGCGAGCTTGTGGGTTTTTGCGTGTGCGTGGATCTTGATATGTTTGCATGTGTGTCTGACAGTGTGCCTCTTGGCATATCTGTGAATGAATGCAGTCCTGACCACCCCAGCGTCCCGGAAGGCAGGAGACCACTTCTTCATCTCCCCAGCGTCCCGGTGGCAGGTGGTCAGGAGTTGCCCCAGCGTCCCGGAGGGCAGGTGTCCAGTCTCTGGTCACCCCGGCGTCCCGGTGGCAGGCAACCGTGAGCTTGTAGGTTTGTACGTGTGAGTGGATCTTGATATGTTTGCATGTGTGTCTGACAGTGTGCCTATTGGCATATCTGTGAATGAATGCAGTCCTGACCACCCCAGCGTCCCGGAAGGCAGGAGACCACTTCTTCTTCTCCCCAGCGTCCCGGTGGCAGGTGGTCAGGAGTTGCCCCAGCGTCCCGGAGGGCAGGTGTCCAGTCTCTGGTCACCCCGGCGTCCCGGTGGCAGGCAACCGTGAGCTTGTAGGTTTGTACGTGTGCGTGGATCTTGATAAGTTTGCATGAGTGTCTGACAGTGTGACTATAGGAATATCTGTGAATGAATGCAGTCCTGACCACGCCAGCGTCCAGGAAGGCAGGAGACCACTTCTTCATCGCCCCAGCGTCCCGGTGGCAGGTGGTCAGGAGTTGCCCCAGCGTCCCGGAGGGCAGGTGTCCAGTCTCTGGTCACCCCGGCGTCCCGGTGGCAGGCAACAGTGAGCTTGTAGGTTTGTACGTGTGCGTGGATCTCGATATGTTTGGACGTGTGTTTGAGTGTGCGTCTTTGCATATCTGTTAATGAATGCAGTCCTGACCACCCCAGCGTCCCGGAAGGCAGGAGACCACTGCTTCTTCTCCCCAGCGTCCCGGTGGCAGGTGGTCAGGAGTTGCCCCAGCGTCCCGGAGGGCAGGTGTCCAGTCTCTGGTCACCCAGGCGTCCCGGTGGCAGGCAACAGTGAGCTTGTACGTTTGTGCGTGTGCGTGGATCTTCATATGTTTGCATGTGTGTCTGACAAAGTGCCTCTTGGCATATCTGTGAATGAATGCAGACCTGACCACCCCAGCGTCCCGGAAGGCAGGAGACTACTTCTTGATCTCCCCAGCGTCCCGGTGGCAGGTGGTCAGGAGTTGCCCCAGCGTCCCGGAGGCCAGGTGCCCAGTCTCTGGTCACCCCAGCGTCCCGGTGGCAGGCAACCGTGAGCTTGTAGGTTTGTACGTGTGCGTGGATCTCAATATGTTTGGACGTGTGTTTGAGTGTGCGTCTTTGCATATCTGTTAATGAATGCAGTCCTGGACACCCTAGCGTCTCGGTGGCAGGTGGTAAGGAGTTGCCTCAGCATACCGGAAGGGATGGTGCGGTGTACGTGGATGCTAATGCCATTGTACGATTGTCAGAGATGTTCTCCCTTCTGGTATATAAATAAGATTAAATTTATTTATATTCCTTTATCAAAACTTTTTTTACTGATTGGATTTAGATGTACCAATTTTGTGTAGGAACCATATGGGCGTATATGCTTCTCGCCAACCCGAGTTTACATACGTTTTGTTAGAGTACTTTACTTAATACACTGTTTTCCATTGTAATATATTTTCATTATCCACCCTATTAGATATGGTGGCAGCCGGTTAAACAAGATTGTGAACGTTTCTTTTGTGCATTCGTATTTCGGAACGCTACGTTGAACTTTCAACATTCCAGATCTCTGGCTAATCAGTTGGTAGCATCGTGTGTTTATGTACAGTTCTTTTGTGTATATCTTGTACTTGTATACAGTTCTTATGTATGTTTCTTGTAATTGTATACTGTACTTATTTCTCTTGTATTGATTTGTGTATTTCTATGTATAGTCCTTATAAATCATGTACTTATGTATATTATGTTTATGTACTGGGGCAGTGGTCCCCAACCTTAGGCTGAGGGCTACATCTGTCATTATAAACACAGCGGAGGTCGCCTTCCCCAGAGAGAGAGATTTTCTTACCGGTAAGCATCGTATGTAGCATTCGTCTGTCCCACACCCTCACTCACTCCTCCCCTCCAATACATTCTTTCTCTCTCTCATCGATTATGCAACAAGTAATTATTTCACTGGATTAATATTACATATTTCCTTAATTGTTATTGTTTTAATATATATATATATATATATATATATATATAGATATATATATATATATATATATTACAAAGGATTACAAAGGCGGAGCATGCCGAAAGGTGACCTTTTGATCCATATCTAGGTCGGATGCTAAAAAAAAATCATATTAATAATAAAACAATAAATAAAAAAATATAATAATGTAAATAACAAATAAAATACATAAATAAATGCATAGGTATAGTTAAATAATAAACAAACAGGTAAATAGTAAATAATAATAAATTGACATATAACTAATAATAAATGAAAATCAGACAGACAAATGATGACAAAACAAAAGCAAATAATATGAGATAAATTATAATCATTACAGCATCTTACTTAGGTATTTATCTAACTGATTCTTAAAGCTTCAAACTGAACTACATTGCACTACCTGTGCTGGAAGTTTATTCCATTCATTTACTACACGGTTGGCAAAGTTGTTTCTACCTACTTCCAAATTGAATCTATTTCCGGATAGTTTGAGACCATTGTTTCTTGTCTGATTCTCATTCAATGTGAAAATTTGGTCACTTTTGATGTTGTCAATTCCCTTTAAAATCTTAAAGACCTGTATCAAGTCACCTCTGAGTCTACTCTTTTTTAGGGAAAACAGATTCATGTGTTTTAGTCGATTTTCGTATGATTTATTTTTGATATTTGGAATCAGTTTTGTGGCTCGCCGTTGTACTTTTTCCAGTCTGTCAATGTCTTTAATGAGATTCGGTGACCATACGGAAACAGCATATTCCAAATGTGGACGAACTAACGATTTATATAGCTTGTTAATGAGTGATGGACTTTTGAAATCAAAAGATCGCGCAATCAGTCCCAGAATCTTATTTGCTTTCTCAGAGGCTGAAATACACTGCTTGGATGATTTGAGGTCGTTACTGATAATTACGCCGAGATATTTTTCACTATCCACTTTTGTTAACGAATTACCAAATAACTTGTAATCGTACTTACTGTTATTTTTACCTATGTGCATTACCTTGCATTTACTTGTGTTAAATTTCATTAGCCCCTTTTCAGACCATTGCTGTAATTGATCTAAATCTTCTTGAATATCTAATTGGTTTGAGTGATCATTTGCCATTCCGCACAGTTTTGTATCATCAGCAAATTTGGAAACAGTAGATTTTAGTCCATGGTCTATATCATTTATATATACTATGAATAGAAGTGGCCCAAGAACGGAACCCTGAGGAACTCCACTTGCAACACTTTTCCATCCAGAAGTATTTCCATTTAAAACAACTCTCTGTTTTCGACCATCCAACCTAATAGGCTACCACTTATTCCATGCAAAGCTAATTTAGTAAGTAGTCTTTCGTGTGGGACGGTATCAAAAGCTTTTGCAAAGTCTAGATATATTAAATCTATATTGTTTCTTTTGTCATAATTCGAGATAACTGTGTTGTAGAATTCTAGTAAGTTAGTCACGCAAGAACGTTTCCGTCTGAAACCATGCTGGCTATCATTTATCAAACGGTTACTTTCTAAATGATGTTCGATAGCATCTCTGATGATAGTTTCCATTAATTTCTAATGGAACAACAATCTCATTTTTCATTTCCTTTAAGATTCTTGGATGCCAACCATCCGGCCCTGGTGTTTTATTAACTTTGAGTTTGTCTATACACCTTTTCATTTTTTCTTTTGTTATATTTACCGTAGTAAGTTTATCCTAGACTTTTCACAGGTTTCAGTTTGGAATTCACTTTAAGGTGTTTCGTTTACGAATACCGAGCTAAAATAATTGTTTAAGATATTACACATTCCTTCATTTGAATATTCAAGTTGACCGTCAGCAGATAATAGTGGACCAATGTGATTCCTAACAACCTTTTTATCTCTAATGTAACTATAGAATTCTTTGGGATTCTCTTTGGATTTATCAGCGATTTTCATTTCGTATTGTCGTTTTCTTTTTCTTATTGTCTTTTTTAAATCTCTCTGTATTGATACATAACTTTCATAGTCATTAGATGCACCCGAGCACTTATACTTCTTATAAGCCTGTCTCTTTTTAGCAATACTTTTTTCAGTTTCTTTGTCGAGCCACTTTGGGCGAGCCTGATTTGGGGGACGTCTGTCCTTAAAAGGAATGTAAGTTTGAATCATCTTAGTGAGCGTATTTTGAAATATTTCCCACATCTGATCTACTGGTCTTTCGTTTAATTTTGCCTCCCAATCTGTAAGCTGAAGCTCCTGACGTAGTCCTATGAACTGAGCTTTACTGAAATCGGGTATTTTAGAAACACAAGTATCTATTCTAAAATTGTTTAGGAGTTTGAATCTAACTAAGTTGTGATCGCTATTTGCAACAGATTCACCGACTTCTACATCAGTTACCATGCTTTCACGGCTAGTGATCAAAAGATCGAGTAAGTTTCCATATCTTGTGGGCTCTTTTACATGTTGAATTAAGTAATTGTCACCAAGAAAATCAATCAAGCGACTACCTATATGGCCATGTTCAAGGGTCATCCAATCAATGTCAGTAAAATTGAAATCACCCATTATCAATAAATCCCGGTTGCAGAAACTAGACAGTTCTTGAAATAACAGTTGGTCGTCTGCTAATGATAATCTTTTTGGCCTATGTATTACACCTATATTCATTTTTTGTCCATTTGTTTGGGTTAACTCAACCCACAAACTATCATATGCATCCTGTTTCACTTTCTCTAAAACACAAGCATGAACATTGTTTTTAACGTACAATAGAACACCCCCACCTTTCTTGTGGTTTCTATCCTGATGAAAGTGTTTAAATCCCGCAATATTAAATTCAGCTTCGAACTCTGTACCATTTAACCATGTCTCAGTTATTCCTATCATATCGGGATTTTCGCTTTTGACATACGCCTGTATTTCTTGAAATTTGTTTCTAATACTACGAGCATTAAAGTACATGATATTTTTTCCTCCACTATAATTACATCCCATCGTGATCTTTTGTCTTCCACTGACATTACATCCTATCTTGATATTTTGGCCTTCATTGACATTCTGTCCGGTATCCCTTCCTAAAATTATATTTTGTCCTTCACTGACATTATATCCTACCGTGATATTTTCTCCTCCATTATCATTACATCCTATCGTGATATTTTGTTCTCCACTACCATTACTTCCCATCGTAATATTTTGTCCTCCACTGTCATTACATCCCATTGCGACATTTTGTCCTATGATATTACATCCTAATGTTACATTTCGTCCTCTAGCGACATTACATACTATCATGATATTTTGGCCTTAATTGACATTCTGTCCGGTAACCCTTCCTAAAATTATATTTTGTCCTTCACTGACATTATATCCTACCGTGATATTTTCTCCTTCACTGACATTATATCCTACCGTGATATTTTCTCCTTCACTGACATTATATCCTACCGTGATATTTTCTCCTCCATTATCATTGCATCCTATCGTGATATTTTGTTCTCCACTATCATTACTTCCCATCGTGATCTTTTGTCTTCCACTCTCATTACATCCCATTGCGACATTTTGTCCTATGACATTACATCCTAATGTGACATTACATCCTATCATGATATTTTGGCCTTCATTGACATTATATCCTACCGTGATATTTTCTCCTCCATTATCATTACATCCTATCGTGATATTTTGTTCTCCACTATCATTACTTCCTATCGTGATATTTTGTTCTCCACTATCATTACTTCCGATTGACACATTTTGTCATATAACATTACATCCTAATGTGACATTTCGTCCTCTAGCGACATTATATCCTAAAGTATATATATATATATATATATATATATATATATATATATATATATATATATATATATATATATACTCATAAAACTCTGATAATCTTGTTTGCTTGAAACCGTCACCCAGCCAATCAGAAGAGATATGACGTCACGACTGAGGACCAGCCAAGCAGAAGAAGGTTATCAGAAGAGATATAACGTCACGACTGAGGACCAGCCAATCAGAAGAAGAGACATGGCGTCACGATATCATATGATGCATAGTGTTCCAAGCAACGACATGACGTCACAATCTTCTGCATTTCACTTCCTACAACAACGTATCATTTAACATTTTATTTGACCCAACATACAATGTATCTATATATACTTATAAATTTTTCATATTCGCTTGCTTGTGGTAGTCCTTCGGTAACAAAGATGACGTACTTATCCCCTGAATGATGATTAGTGAAAGGATTAGAATAGTAGTTACAATAAAAACAATAATAGCAGTAGTAAACAGCAGTATTAGCATTAATCATGGTTTAATGCTTATTCCATCTTTGGTATAGTAATTTTGATATCAGTTTTAGGATCTAGTTTCTTTGAAGGTGAATTCTTTGGTGACTTCTTAGGCCAAACTCGGAGGCACAGATCCTACCGCAAGTGGGACAGGGAATTCCTTGTGTCGGGTTAACAAGACCTCGTGCCATGCGTTCATGTCTGCGGTTTTGTCGCTCGATCCTAATATTCGTGCGAGCGGCTTCAAATATGTCCACAGCCTGATGGACTCTTAATCTCCAGCTTTCTCGGTCACTGGCCAGAGTTTCAAGTTGGTCAACACAGATGTTGCATTGTTTGAGGGTGGCCTTTATTTGGTCTTTAAACCGCTTTTTTGGTCCTCCCGGAAAGCGGTTTCCATCCCTCAGCTCGCCGTATAGTATTTGACGTGAGAGGCGACATTCAGGCATTCTGATCACATGACCGATCCACCGGAGCTGGCGACGTACTATCATTGATTCAATACTGATGGTTGAAGCATTTTGTAAGATAGTTACATGAGAGATTCGGTCACGCCATGTGATGCTAAGGATAGTTTGAAGACAGCGTATATGAAACCCTTCAAGTCTTCTGATTTGGGCCTTGTATAAGGTCCAAGTTTCACTGCCAAATAGTAAGATGGATAGACAGATTGCCTGATAAATCTTAATTTTAGTCTGCACAGTTAGATCACGGTTTAGGAAGACGCGTTTGGATAATTTTCCAAAGCTTGAGCTTGCCAATCTAATCCTGGTCTGGATTTCATTTTCTGTGTCACAAGTTGCAGAGAGAATGCAACAAGTTGCACAGAGAATGTTTTCATATTCAGTATCTAAAAGTATAGCCAACTCCTGAGTTAGCATCTATGAGGCATAATGAGTTTATCAAAATATTACGAACCCTATAAATCATATGATGCGTAGTGTTCCAAGCAACGACGACATGACGTCACAATCTTCTGCATTTCACTTCTTATAAGTAATCAAGTCACTGCCTTCGTCTACTGAATAGAACATTGTCTTAATAAATATTTTATTGACAATTTTATTAACGTATAATTTAACATTTTATTTGACCCAACGGGTTACGGGTGGTCTAGTATGTATACACACACACACACACATATATATATACACACACTTATATAGAAATGTTAAAATGAAGGATGTTTCACAGTTTTCTGGCTGACTCTTGCGGGCGCCATGGAGCCCGCCAGCTACATGTTGGGAACCAATGAATTAGGGTATGCACTGTGTGTGGACTGTGTTATATGTGCTTTGTTTTTGTCTTGCCTGGTCATTTCCTCTTTTCGTTTTCTCGGTGGGGTCACTGAGTGGTGGTGGCCGAGCAATGTTGTGGTGTGCGTGCATGCTAATTGCACTGTACGAATGTCATACATGCTTTCCCTTTTGTATATCAATATGAAATTTATTTATATTAATTTATTATAAATATTGTATTGATTGGATTTACATGAGCCACTTTTGTGAGGGAACCATGCGAGGTTGTATGGTTCCCGTCGAGCCAGGCTGCATTCACGCAACGCAGTTTCTATTACGCCATCAGAGTGTACGCACGTTTTGTCGGAGTCCTTCAATTGATCTAATATACTGTTTCCCATTGTACTATACTTTCCTTAGCCACCCTCATACAAGCAGGTGTCCAGAGAATGGTCACCCCGGCGTCCCGGTGTCAGGCAACAGTGAGCTTGTAGGTATGTTAGTCTGTGTGTCTCTTATTATGTTTGGACGTGTGTTTGAGTGTGTCTCTTTGCCTGTTTGTGAGCACTTGCAATGAACATGGTCCTCTCCACCCCAGCGTCTCGGAAGGCAGGCGACCAGTCCTTTGTCCCACCAACGTCACGGTAGCAGGTGATCAGAAATTGCCCCAGCGTCCTGGTAGGCAGGTGTCCAGTCTCTGGTTCCTCCAGCGCCCCGGTGGCTGGAAACCGTGAGCTTGTAGTTATGTTTGTGTGGCTCTTGATATGTTTGGATGTGTTTGAGAGTGTGCCTCTTTGCGTGTTTGCGAGTGTTTCTAATGAATGCAGTCTTGGCCACCCCAGCGTCCCGGAAGACAGGCGACCAGTCCTTGGTCTCCCCTGCGTCCCGGTGGCAGATGGTCAGGGGTTGCCCCAGAGTCCCGGAAGGCAGGTGCTCAATCTCTGGTCACCCCGGCGTCCCGGTGGCAGGCATCAGTGATTTTTTAGGTTTATTCGTGTGCGTGGCTCATGATATGTTTGGACGTGTGTTTGAGAGTGTGCCTCTTTGCGAACTTGTGAGCGCTTGCAACGAACGTGGTCCTAGCCACCCCAGCGTCCCGAAAGACGGCCGAGCCTTTGGTCGCCCCATTGTCCCGGAGGCAGGTCGCTAGGAGTTGCCCCAGCGTCCCGGTAGAGAAGTATCCAGTCTCTGGTCACTCCGACGTCCCGGTATTAGGCAACCGTGAACTTCCAGGAAATGTTCGTCTGTGTGGCTCTCGATATGTTTGGATGTGTTTGAGTGGGTTTTTTTTTTTTTTTTTTTTTTTTTTTTTTGTGAGCTCTTGGAATGAATGCAGTCATGGACACCCCCCAGCGTTCCAGAAGCCAGGCGACATGTCCTTGGTCTCCTCACCTTCCCGTCAGGAGTTGCCCCAGCGTCCCGGAAGGCAGGTGTCCAGACAATGGATACTTCGGCATTCTGGTGGCAGGCAGCTGTGAGATTGCAGGTATGTTTGTCTATGTGGCTCTTGTTATTTTTGGATGTGCGTTTGACAGTGTACCTCCTTGCTTTTTTGTGAGCTCTTGAAATGGATGCGGTCCTTCCCACACCAGCGTCCCGGAAGGTAGGCGTCTAGTTGTTAGGTCTTCCAGTGTTCTGGTGGCAGGTGTGTTTAGTATGTGTGTGTTCACCTTGGTCTTTTTGGATCACGTGTTGGACTCGTGATCGACAACTATTTCCCTCCCGGAAGAGAGCTCAGAGCTCGTATGACCGATCTATGGATAATGCTATGACCTTACACACACACACACACACACCCAACTCCCCGCCCACGGGAGTCGGAGTAACGACACGAAGCGCAGCGATACCGAAATAATTTCGGCCCTGGGCAGGATTCGAACCAGGTACTGCCACACCTTACTGGCAGTCCAGTGCTCTATCAACCGCGCCACCGAGTCGTGTACATATTCGTGTGTTTGTGTGTTAGCAGTTCTATCCGAATATAAAAAAATAATAGGATTCATCCATTAACTATTAACTGTCTTCCAAACTATCCTGAATTCTTCTAGGGATTCCGAAGGAAATTCTTTGGAAGGAAAATCGCTGAGGCATCGGCGGAGAACCTGAGACTCCTACAGATTCCGACAGACTCCACTCATGTTTCACTCCTCACTCCATCGGTCGCCCTTAGTGTAGTAGCACCGCGTTTGTGGCACCACACACGCGGCATTACTTGAACACCGTAGATGCAACCTTCACAGAACCACGTGCGTGACATATTTTAGGGTATTATTCTTTGTGCTGCGGAAGCTACTTGATAATGAGAAGACGGATTATGATATAAGCACACACAGACACACACACACATAAATATATCTTATTTTTTCAATTTCCCGGTGGTTTCTGCAAAAAAAAAAAAAAAAAAAAAAAAAAAAATAATAATAATAATAATATATTTTTGCAGAAACCACCGGAAAATTGAAAAAACAGATACCGAACGTTTTCGTCTATTTAGACATGTTCAAAGGTACAAAAAAAAAAAAAAAAAAAAAACAATACAGAAGGAAACAATAAGTACATAAGAAGACAAGGATACTCGGAGAGGTCCCATGTTACATTTTATCACACGCAATTTTGTCAATAATAAAATTGTCCAATTTAAATAAACCCAAACTCAAGTTCATATTGATAAAACAAAAACCAAAGCTAGGAAATGTTTTCTTAATACGTCGCAGGTCAAACCATTTAATTATAAAAATATGCTAACAATTCCGTACCACGAAAATTTAATCCATCTTCCTAGCATTTTTGAAAAATTTGGTATCCAGATAATATTCAAAAATAATAATAACATTAAGAGTCTGTTAATTAAAAGTTCTCCAAGAAGTAAAGAAGGATGTATTTATAATACACCATGTAAAAACTGTGATTTTATTTATATAGGCCAAACAGGCAAAGGCTTAGAAAAAAGAATAGGCCAACATAAATATAGCATTAGAACGGGGCAAGTGTCCGGTGGATTATTTGCCCACCAAAGGGATTATGGTCATAATATTGTTGCGTGATCGCAAGTATGTGTTCCTTTGTAATAAATGTACTTTTCATGTTACCACTTGTTCTACGGAGCGACCGCCCTAATTTTTTCGTCTTTCTGAATTACCGATCGTATGAAATATAATATTCTTTGTTCCGTGTGTATTATTCCTTTGTTATCCTTTTATTTTAGTTAGTTAGGATATTGTTTATATTGTATATTGTACCTTATTATGTTGATAATATCTGTGTGTATTATGTTATTCTACTCACCCTGCCTGTAATGAAATAAATAATAACGGCTTGTGAGTTAGCAACTGCGGCCCCCTCATGGTGACCGCAGTCACGAGTGAATACGCATTCGTATTCTTTCTCTCTCTAATTTCTGAACCCGTACAGAGCGGACACTTCCCGCTCCTCTATAAAATCTCTAGGTTAAGTGTGTTAGGTGGACCCTAGTGGTAACAAGTGGTCCGGGTAGGCATAAAATAAGTGTGTGTGTAGTGCTAAGTGAAATGTACATAATTTATGTTAGAACACCATAGTTTTGCCTTAACCTTGCCCCTTTGAGTTATCCACCGGTCACCTAAACCTATTGACATACGTGCTTGAAGGTACTGCACAGATTTATTTGATGTGCAGTACATTGTTACCCTGCCATTTAGGCTCAATATGGTTCGTCGATGATTGGAGGTAGAATTGTTTCTCCAATTAAGATTGGGCATTAATGGGAGGCGTAACAAGTGGGGGCCTTACGACCGGGATAGTAGCCATTAGTGCATTTATATTGTTAGAACGCCTATACGGTTGTGGTTCATCGCCGAGATTTGTGGTAAGCTATTGAATTGTTACCATTATTTCATGCTCTTGCGATACCAGCTAACAGTTGCATTACCATACGTGTGGCTAATCCCTATTATACGTATTTCATTAATTCAATAGGTTGCCAACTAGCTAATAAGCAACATTTTGTTATTCCTTGTCTTCCAACATCTTAGTTCAACATGTTCAACTTGGAGAACTTCGTAAAGGCGCCTTCAGCCGAAGAGGTAAGGAAGCTTAACAAACCAGAGTTAGAGATGATAGCACATCATTATCAAATAAGCGAGTGCTCCGGTTTAAATAAGAACCCCTTGAAAAACAAAATTGTTGAGTACTTAGAGGAAAATAAACTCGTCCTCGCCTCACGGGAAGATGTTGGGGGTGCTAGCCCCGTAAATGATTTAGCTTTACAGGTTGAACTTAAGAAGTTGGAACTAGAAATAGAGAGACTCAAGTCTCAAAGTCATGGTATAGAAAAAACACCTAATATTCCGAAATTTAACGAGGATGAACCAGACAAGTTCTTTTCTATTTTCGAGAAGTTAGCACGTATGTACCAATGGCCATTCAGCCAGTGGACGCAGATGGTGTATGGTGCCCTCTCGGGAAAAGCTCTCGACACATTTATTGCACTTTCCGAGAGTCAGAGTAGTGATTATTATGTACTTAAATATAATATTCTACAAGCATACCAACTTGTTCCTGAAGCCTACCGGCAACAATTCAGGAAATGTAGGAAATCCAACCAGGAGACATACGTGGAGTACTTCCAACGAAAGCTCCGCTTGTTCACCCGGTGGGTGGAGAGCGAGGAGGCTCACGTAGACCTGGAGAAACTCAAAGGGTTAATATTGATGGAAGATATTAGAAATAATATCCCTCCAGATGTGCGAGCCAACTTGGATCAGCGAGGTATTCGTACCTTGGCAGAGGCTGGCCCAGCGGCCGACTATTACCATTTAACTCATCCTAGAATGCATTCCAGGTCTCACCCTACCTTGCCCCAAAGCTCCCCCCCCACTAGGGACTCCAAGCCAGTCGGACCTCCACAGGCTCCTCGACCACCGGCTCACTCATCATCTGCTTCATCTACCTCAGGTAAGCCTATTGATAGTGAGACCAGGGAATCTACCCTCACTGGAGGCAGGAGCTATTGCAAGTATTGCAAAAGACCAGGACATCATGTTGATGAATGTTTCAAACTACAACAAAGAAAGGTTCCTCTCCAAGGGTCCCCCTCTCTCTCGATCAATGTGGCCAAGCAATCGGAAAGTTTTTTGGAGCCCTGTCTCACTGCTGTTAGCCCATCAGTTGTCCCAGATAATCCTTCCTCACCTATGTTATCAACATTTGAACCATTCTGTTCTTCTGGTTCAGTGGCCCTTAATCAAGATAGCCCACCTACATCTATCAAGCTTCTGAGAGACACAGGCTCAGCCCTATCATTAATTACAAAAGATGTGGCTGCTTTGATAAATGTATGTTATACTGGGAATTGGGTCCTTGTGAACGGTTTAACAGGCGGGTCACGTATCCCTATATGCCAAGTATACTTGCGGTCAGATATTAGGACAGGTTATGCCCAGGTAGGAGTAGTCGACAAGTTACCTGTAGAAGGAGTTTCACTTCTGATAGGAAATGACCTCGCCGGGGGCACGATGTTACCTAATGTCATAGTCTCCTCGTGTCCCTCTGCCGAGAATAATACTTCCCAATAAGAGGCAGACATTCCGGGCATATTCCCTGCATGTGCTGTTACTCGTAGCATGAGCCGCAGGGTGGAGGCAGAGATTAGCGAGCATAATGAGGATGCTCATGTTGGTGTAATTACCCCCCAACCTAGTGAGAACACCGAGGATGTTCCTACTCAGCCTGACCTTGCTGATTTAAATCTAGGTGAATTTTTTGAAACTTCTCCTCCACCCGGTCACCTTCATAATAGGTTTGATAGCGAAAACGACACTGAGGGAGACAATGTTACCACCCTGGATAGTTTCGGTTCCTCCCCAGTCACTAGGAGTAGGCTCATTTGTTTCCAAAAAGAGGACCCTGAACTAGCCAGTTGTTTCCGTAGAGCTATTAGTGAAGAGGAAGCCAAGTCTGAATCTAACTGCTATTACCTTAGCTCAGACATATTGATGCGAAAGTTCCGTCCTACTGATTCCCCTGCAAATTACCCTTGGTCTGTCCGTCACCAAATAATGGTCCCAAGCCCATTACGGAAGGAGATCCTGGGTATTGCTCATGATGGGGTAGGAGGACATTTGGGAGTTAGGAAGACTAGTGCAAAAATTCTAACTCATTTCTATTGGCCTAAAATGAAGAGAGATATTAGTTCCTACATTAGTACATGTCACCGTTGTCAGGTAGCAGGGAAACCGCACCCCAGCGTTAAACCGTTCCCTCTACAACCTATCCCTGTCATTGAGGAACCCTTTGGCAGAATTGTCATAGATTGCGTTGGTCCTCTGCCAAAGACTCCCCGAGGTAATCAGTTTCTCTTTACTATGATAGACTGTGCCACCCGTTATCCAGAAGCCATTCCCTTGCGCCGCATCACAGCCAAGAATGTGGTGAGAGCCCTTATTCATTTCTTTACACAAGTAGGCCTTCCCACAGTAGTGCAGTCGGACCAAGGATCCAATTTTACTTCCCGATTGTTTAATCAGGTAATGCAGAGTTTGGGTGTCCGGCAGTCTAGGTCTTCAGCCTATCATCCCCAATCCCAGGGGGTGGTGGAGCGATTCCATCAGACATTCAAACGCATGTTGCGCACTTATTGCTTGGAGTTTGGGAAGGATTGGGACGAGGGAGTTGATCTTCTCCTATTCACGGTTAGGGACTCTGTTCAAGAATCCTTAGGATTCTCCCCATTTCAGCTAATTTATGGCCACGAGGTGCGAGGACCTCTCAAAGCCCTCAAAGAAAGTTGGCTGCTAGAAAATAGTGTCACACCCTTGGTATCATATGTAGTTGAGTTTAGAGAAAAATTAAAAGCTGCTGTGAGGCTGGCTAATGCCCATTTAAAATCTGCTCAGATAAAAATGAAGCAACAATTTGACAAAAAACATAAGGTAGAGCATAGGGAATTTAGGGTAGGTGATGAGGTGTTAGCGTTCTTGCCCGTGCAGACACACCCATTCCAGGCAAGGTATGATGGACCTTTCCAAATTGTAGACAGGGTAGGGGACGCCAATTACGTTGTATATACGCCAGGCAGGCGTAAGAAAAAACGTCTGGTGCATGTCAATCTACTGAAACCCTACAGAGTGAGAAAGAGTAAGGAAAGGGAGGAAAATGTTGAACCTTCCTTGTCCGCTTGTGTTGTAGTGCCTACATGTGATAATGATCAGAAAGACAACTTCCCTGAACTCCAGAGTGGCTTGTATGCTAAAGTGGACAATTCCACAATACTCTATGATCCCAGTACAAAGTTAGGCCATCTCTCTAATGACCAAGCGAGTGATATTTCTTCTCTTTTGACAGACTATAGTGTTATATTTAGTGACCATCCTCACCCCTGTTCAGCTGTAGAGCACGACATCGAAACCAACGGAGCTCGGCCCATCCGCCAACGTCCTTACCGCCTGAACGCATTCAAGAAGGAGTACGTCCGTGAGGAGGTGCAACGCCTTCAGGAGGTTGGTATCGTGGAGCCCAGTAGCAGTCCTTGGGCCTCTCCCGTGGTCTTGGTGCCGAAGCCCGATGGCTCTATGCGACTGTGTATCGACTACAGAAAGCTCAACGCAGTCACTGAGCCGGATAGCTACCCCTTGCCACGCATTGATGACGTCATTGACGAGGTTGGTCGAGCACAGTGGGTGACGAAACTGGACCTACTACAGGGCTATTACCAAGTCCGCCTGTCAGAGCGGTCGAGGGCCATCTCCGCGTTCATCACTCCCGAGGGGCTGTATCAGTTTACCGTCCTCCCCTTTGGCTTGCGGAATGCACCTGCAACCTTCCAACGCCTTATGAACATCGTAACGGCGGGGCTGGTGGGTGTCCGCTGCTACCTGGATGACCTCGTCGTCTTCAGCGACTCCTGGGGAGAACACGTGGACCGCCTAAGAGCCCTCTTTGCTGTTCTGGCAGCACACAGTTTGACAGTGAACCTCGCCAAGAGTGAGTTCGGCCATGCCCGCATCACATTCCTGGGGCATGTCGTCGGGAAAGGGGAGGTCCAACCGATTGCAGCCAAGATTACAGCCATTCTGCAGTATCCTGCCCCAAGCGACAAAAAGGGAGTGATGAGACTGTTGGGAATGGTGGGCTACTATCGTCGCTTCTGTCCCAACTTCTCCTCCGTGGTGGCTCCTCTCACCGACCTCCTGAGTACTAAGACCTCCTTCAAGTGGACCCAGGCTTGCCAGGACTCCTTCGAGAGCGTGAAGGCTCTGCTGGCAAATGCTCCTGTCCTACGTGCCCCTGATCTCCAGAGGCCGTTCACCATCCACGTCGACGCCAGCGAAGTTGGTGCCGGTGCTGTGCTTCTACAAGAGGGTGAGGAGGATCGTGTGTTACATCCTGTGTGTTACTTCTCAAAGAAGTTCCTAAAGGCGCAGAGGAACTATGCCACCATCGAAAAGGAGGCGTTAGCTTTGATTATGGCTCTGGAAGCGTTTAGAGTATACGTAGGAAGCACAGTTCACCCTGTGCAAGTGTTTACAGACCATAATCCCCTGACATTTGTGGAACGAATGAAAAACACTAATCAACGCCTTCTACGGTGGGCATTGGCCTTACAGCCATTCAATTTACAGATCGCGCACATAAGTGGAAAAAATAATGTGCTGGCTGATGCCCTATCCCGAACTACACATGTGCAAACTTAAAATGTTAGTGTGATTGACCTTGGTTAAAGTGATTCTTTGCTTACAAACCCTTGTAAGCGTATTCTTTTGGGGGAGGGGTGTTGCGTGATCGCAAGTATGTGTTCCTTTGTAATAGATGTACTTTTCATGTTACCACTTGTTCTACGGAGCGACCGCCCTAATTTTTTCGTCTTTCTGAATTACCGATCGTATGAAATATAATATTCTTTGTTCCGTGTGTATTATTCCTTTGTTATCCTTTTATTTTAGTTAGTTAGGATATTGTTTATATTGTATATTGTACCTTATTATGTTGATAATATCTGTGTGTATTATGTTATTCTACTCACCCTGCCTGTAATGAAATAAATAATAACGGCTTGTGAGTTAGCAACTGCGGCCCCCTCATGGTGACCGCAGTCACGAGTGAATACGCATTCGTATTCTTTCTCTCTCTAATTTCTGAACCCGTACAGAGCGGACACTTCCCGCTCCTCTATAAAATCTCTAGGTTAAGTGTGTTAGGTGGACCCTAGTGGTAACAAGTGGTCCGGGTAGGCATAAAATAAGTGTGTGTGTAGTGCTAAGTGAAATGTACATAATTTATGTTAGAACACCATAGTTTTGCCTTAACCTTGCCCCTTTGAGTTATCCACCGGTCACCTAAACCTATTGACATACGTGCTTGAAGGTACTGCACAGATTTATTTGATGTGCAGTACATTGTTACCCTGCCATTTAGGCTCAATATGGTTCGTCGATGATTGGAGGTAGAATTGTTTCTCCAATTAAGATTGGGCATTAATGGGAGGCGTAACAATATTGACTGGGGAAGTTCTAAAATAATTACTTCTTGTAATAATATTATAGAAAGAAATATTATTGAATCTTGTTTTATAAAAAGAAATTTTGGAAATAACATGAACTTGAGTTTGGGTTTATTTAAATTGGACAATTTTATTATTGACAAAATTGTGTGTGATAAAATGTAACATGGGACCTCTCCGAGTATCCTTGTCTTCTTATGTATTTATTGTTTCTTTCTGTATTGTTTTTTTTTTGTACCTTTGAAAATGTCTAAATAGACGAAAACGTTCGGTATCTGTTTTTTCAATTTCCCGGTGGTTTCTGCAAAAATAGTTTATCACGTGTGTTTTGTGATTTCTTTGCATTTATATATATATATGTATATACCTGTAAATGATTGGTGTAATTACTAACGCAACTAAATATGCCTCCATCTGATTACTACATAAGCAGGCAGGGTTGAAGTCATCCACATGTGTACATGAAATCAAACACACACACACACATCCAGGGAAAGCATCACAATCTGTTATCTGCTGTGGGAATATTTTCATTAAGGATAAATCGGTAAAGATAAAGTTGTTTCCTTGTGTCATAGATGCAATTCTTATGTGTATCATTTGATAGCTATCCACAAATAAGTACCGCAACTTAAAAGTAACGTCAGCAGTGCTTTTTATTTTGTTTATCTATTAATTTTTATTTATTTATTCATTTATTTATTGATTTATTTTTGCGGAGGCTGCGGTGGAACCTTACACAACTACACCTAACATAAAAACTTTGGTTTTTAATGTCACGGTTCTGAATGGTCACAGGGCACAGTGTGGAAGGGTCTTTAAGCTACGGTTACACTAGTCAACGGAATGCTTGGAGTCCAACCTTACGGCTGAACAAGCATTCGACCATCCAACCCTGTCTTTAGACGAGTGGTTAGACTAGTTCAGGCGAGTCCAACCTTGCCATTGGAGATTTTCATGTTTCTGCCTGTCAACGTAATGCTTGGAGTCCAACCTTACGGCTGGACAAGCATTCTTCCATCCAACCTTATCTTTGGACGAATGGTTAGACTACTTTAGGGGAGTCCAACCTTGCCGTTGGAGATGTCCATGTTTCTGCCTTTACAACGGTGTCAAAAAAATCAACAGACCACAACAACAACAAGATTCTTGTGGTACGCAGCGAGCTCCTTTCCAAAAATGGTGAAACCGCTTACTCAAGCTAGCTGGATTATGATGATTTCACCTCTTCGGCATGATCTTGTCCGCAGGGATACAATCGCTGGTTACTTCCGATGAAATATTAAAATAATTCTTTTTGGGTGAAAAGGAGGTACCTTCGAGTTTGATTCCACACGGCGCCAGTTCGCAAAGAACCCGAAGTAGTCGTCGACCGAGGACAGAAGAGCAACGACCTTCAACTGTGCTCGAAGTAGACACGGGGGATCTTCTGGCGACGTTCAAGAGGACACTGAAACCACGACAGCGAACATCCGGTCAAAGAGAGAGAGGGAGGGGGGGAGGAGAAAGAGAGAAAGAGACAGGAAGAGAGAGATATACAAAAACAGAGAGACATTGTTCCCTTGGATGATCAAAGGAGGTACTACCACCACCACCAACAACAATAACGAGTCGAAGTTCGGCGGTGAGATAGTAACCAAGAGCTTGCCCCAGAAGGCACTCAGCTGAGAGTCCACTCACCACCTTTGCCCTGTGAGCTCGGATAGCAACGTAAGTGGCAATCACTAAGATCGAAATAGAACGCGTCACGCCATTACGGAAGCTTCTTTGCGAAGAAAGAAATCTTCCCGTACATACTATGACCTCAAATGAATAAACAAATCATTTCATATATAAATGAATTGATGAATATATTGAGGAAGGTGGATCTAAAGGACGAGTCTTAGTCCGAGTTTATTCCTGACCGATTTCACAATAAACAGGTCATAATAGGGGTGATAGGTGGTAATGGACATGCGACTACTTAGTGTATGCCTTAAGGTTTCTTGCATTCTCCTTCTTTTTTATGTTCTTATGTTTTAAGACGTCTTCTTTATCCAATTTCCTCACCTAGTCACAATCTCTCAACAGACGAATGAATAAACAAATGAATTAATAGATAAACGAATAAAATAAAAATGGCTGTTTACAATAATAAGAGAGACATCGAGTGCCAAATGGTCACAGGGCACAGTGTGGAAGGGTCTTTAAGCTACGGTTACACAAGTCACCGGAATGCTTGGAGTCCAACCTTATGGTTGGACAAGCATTCGTCCATCCAACCCTGTCTTTGGACGAATGGTTAGACTATAGGCGAGTTCAGCCTTGCCGTTGAAGATGTTTATGTTTCTGCCTGTCAACGTAATGCTTGGAGTCCAACCTTACGGCTGGACAAGCATTCTTCCATCCAACCTTATCTTTGGACGAATGGTTAGACTACTTTAGGGGAGTCCAACCTTGCCGTTGGAGATGTCCATGTTTCTGCCTTTACAACGGTGTCAAAAAAATCAACAGACCACAACAACAACAAGATTCTTGTGGTACGCAGCGAGCTCCTTTCCAAAAATGGTGAAACCGCTTACTCAAGCTAGCTGGATTATGATGATTTCACCTCTTCGGCATGATCCTGTCCGCAGGGATACAATCGCTGGTTACTGCCGATGAAATATTAAAATAATTCTTTTTGGGTGAAGAGGAGGTACCTTCGAGTTTGATTCCACACGGCGCCAGTTCGCAAAGAACCCGAAGTAGTCGTCGACCGAGGACAGAAGAGCAACGACCTTCAACTGTGCTCGAAGTAGACACGGGGGACCTTCTGGCGACGTTTAAGAGGACACTGAAACCCCGACAGCAAACATCCGGTCAGAGAGAGAGAGCGAGAGGGGGGGAGGGAGGAGAAAGAGAGAGAGATATACAAAAACAGAGAGACATTGTTCTCTTGGATGATCAAAGGAGGTACTAGCACCACCAACAACAACAACGAGTCGAAGTTCGGCGGTGAGATAGTAACCAAGAGCTTGCCCCAGAAGGCACTCAGCTGAGAGCCCACTCACCACCTTTGCCCTATGAGCTCGGATAGCAACGTAAGTGGCAATCACTAAGATCGAAATAGAACGCGTGACGCCATACCGGAAGCTTCTTCACGAAGAAAGAAATCTTCTCGCACATACAATGACCTCAAATAAACAAACAAATCATTTCATATATAAATGAATTGATGAATAAATTGAGGAGGGTGGATGTAGAGGACGGGTCTTAGTCCGAGTTTATTCCTGACCGGTTTCACAATAAACAGGACATAATAGGGGTGGTAGGTGGGAATGGACATGGAACTGCATAGTGTAGGTCTTATGGTCTCTTGCAGTCTCCTTCATTCTTACGTTCTTATGTTTTAAGACGTCTTCTTTATCCAACTTCCTCACGTAGTCACATTCTTGATGGGGCTAATCGTCTTATTTCTTTCCTTTTTCTTCGTCTTCCTTTTTTTTCCATCTTCTTCCTTTACCTTTCTACTTGTTTTCCTTCCCTTCCGTTCCTCCTCTTCCACCTTTATTATCTTCTCTTCGCCTTCTACATCTTCATCTTCCTTTTCTTCTTCTTGTGGACAGTCCAAAGAACGCGCGAGTTCGTGACGATTCCCGTTCTGCTTCTGATGGACTCTTGGACTCGGAGACCTCCGTCGCCTACAAGGCACCATCGTTGTTTTTCTTCCCCCTTCCCCTCCCTTCCACTCCCTCCTTAGTCGCAAAGCGCAATAGAATGGACTCTGTGGAGAGTGTCCAAGACAGTGACGCGCGCAGTCGTGTCTGTAAATGCTTCAAAGAATGTGAACAACAGTAACCACGTTTGATGCATACTGAAAGGACCCGAGATTTTTTTTTCTAGTATTAAGAATATTGGCGGAATGAATATTGCCTCAAGACAACGATTCTAGGTTTTTGAATTCTGTTTGAGTTCTCGTGAAGGAAAATTTATGTTCAGTTCCCTCCATGTCTTTCGCTCCCAGTCCTCCGTGGTTCTGTTGTTCCACGAAATTCTCCGCATCTGCTTTTCCGTCTGCCGAAATCTTTCGGAATCTCACAGACTCTGTCATTCAGAATCCACAATTCTGTCGTAGTTTACCACATTCTGCCAAAGTCTGTCAGAGTCTGCCAAAGTCTGTCGGAAACTACAGGAGTCTTTCGGAGTTGGTCGAAGTCTGAAGGAGTCTCTGGGTCTCAAGTTCCCTGCAAAAGATTTTTTTTTTTTTTGGGGGGAAGAATTCACGATAGTTTGGAATGCGCCTCATCGTTATTGGATGATTCCTATTAATTCTTTATAATATTCAAATAAAACTGCTCACGCACAAACACACGTATATGCGCACACACACACGCCACACAAACATGCACATACCACACACATTACTATACACATACACACACACATACATAAATACACACACACACACACACACACAAATATATATATATATATATATATATATATATATATATATATACATATGCGCCCACATACAGAAGCACATGCATATATATATATACAGTATATATATATATATATATACATATATATATATACATATATATATATATATACATATATATACACACGCACACGTCTATATATACACTACATATATATATATATATATATATATATATATATATATATATATATATATATATATATATAGTTGGGCATGCCTTAAAAGTCATACACACATACTGTTCCCAGTCAGCTTCAGGGCGACCATATCTGTGTTGTTGTTTTCAGTTTGCTCTCCGAGAGCCCTCCGCCGCTCGCCCGGGAGGAACTTGTAGGAGCCGCACACTCGAGACGACCGACTACACGACTTCGAGGAACGAGGAACCGGACTTCTCTTGGATCCATGGAAAATAAGGTAAGTGACATTGATTTTTTTAAGAATAAGTTTGTATTTGATTGCAATATAGAGGATAAAATGTATAGTTGTAGACTTCGGTCACTGTGATTTCATTGGTTAAGAGTGACTTTGAAATCACTTATGTTGTCCGACTGTACTTTTTTATCTTCCATATTGTATGTGTGTGTATGTGTGTATGTGTGTGTGTATGTGTAAGTGGAGGGCCACGAAGTGCGTGCGCGGGTCCACGTGGTTTCCTCGCGAATTGCGAGATGTTCCGCGTAATGCCCACTATGGACCCGCGCGCTGAGAGTGCATGTCGCGCAGCACAAGAGACAGAGTTGTAATGTACGTAGCGCACGAAAGCTTCAGCAAAACGTGTGATCGCCACATGATGATCCTCGCGTACAAGGTCCAAAGTGTATGTGCGTTTCGTATGATGCGACTACCATGAGAATCGTGTTCTCCGTACATTCGATAAGTTCTATATGTGCTGCGCCCCCCTCTTGGTGTGCTTGAAGACTACACGTATGTGTGACTGTGTTTAGGTCAACACGTGTGATCTGAATGTGCACATGCATGCTTATGAGCTTGAGTGTGTGGGTTTGTTCGTCTGTATGGTTCTTATTATGCTTGAGCGTGTGTTTGAGAACGTGTCCCGTTGCTTAATTGTAAGCGCTTGCGATGAATGTGGACCTGGCCACCCCAGCGTCCCGGAAGGCAGGAGACCACTTCTTCATCTCCCCAGCGTCCCGGTGGCATGTGGTTAGGAGTTGCCCCAGCGTCCCGGAGGGCAGGTGTCCAGTCTCTTGTCACCCCGGCGTCCCGGTGGCAGTCAACAGTGAGCTTGTAGGTTTGTACGTGTGCGTCGATCTTGATATGTTTGCATGTGTGTCTGACAGTGTGCCTCTTGGCATATCTGTGAATGAATGCAGTCCTGACCACCCCAGCGTCCCGGAAGGCAGATCACTTCTTGATCTCCCCAGCGTCCCGGTGGCAGGTGGTCAGGAGTTGCCCCAGCGTCCCGGAGGGCAGGTGTCCAGTCTCTGGTCACCCCGGCGTCCCGGTGGCAGGCAACCGTGAGCTTGTAGGTTTGTACGTGTGCGTGGATCTTGATATGTTTGCATGTGTCTGACAGTGTGCCTATTGGCATATCTGTGAATGAATGCAGTCCTGACCACCCCAGCGTCCCGGAAGGCAGGAGACCACTTCTTCATCTCCCCAGCGTCCCGGTGGCAGGTGGTCAGGAGTTGCCCCAGCGTCCCGGAGGGCAGGTGTCCAGTCTCTGGTCACCCCGGCGTCCCGGTGGCAGGCAACCGTGAGCTTGTACGTTTGTACGTGTGAGTGGATCTTGATATGTTTGCATGTGTGTCTGACAGTGTGCCTCTTGGCATATCTGTGAATGAATGCAGTCCTGACCACCCCAGCGTCCCGGAAGGCAGGAGACCACTTCTTCATCTCCCCAGCGTCCCGGTGGCAGGTGGTCAGGAGTTGCCCCAGCGTCCCGGAGGGCAGGTGTCCAGTCTCTGGTCACCCCGGCGTCCCGGTGGCAGGCAACAGTGAGCTTGTACGTTTGTACGTGTGCGTGGATTTTGATATGTTTGCATGTGTGTCTGACAGTGTGCCTCTTGGCATATCTGTGAATGAATGCAGTCCTGACCACCCCAGCGTCCCGGAAGGCAGGAGACCACTTCTTCATCTCCCCAGCGTCCCGGTGGCAGGTGGTCAGGAGTTGCCCCAGCGTCCCGGAGGGCAGGTGTCCAGTCTCTGGTCACCCCGGCGTCCCGGTGGCAGGCAACCGTGAGCTTGTAGGTTTGTACGTGTGCGTGGATCTTGATATGTTTCCATGTGTGCCTGACAGTGTGCCATCTTGGCATATCTGTGAATGAATGCAGTCCTGACCACCCCAGCGTCCCGGAAGGCAGGAGACCACTTCTTCATCTCCCCAGCGTCCCGGTGGCAGGTGGTCAGGAGTTGCCCCAGCGTCCCGGAGGGCAGGTGTCCAGTCTCTGGTCACCCCGGCGTCCCGGTGGCAGGCAACAGTGTGCTTGTAGGTTTGTACGTGTGCGTGGATCTTGATATGTTTGCATGTATGTCTGACAGTGTGCCTCTTGGCATATCTGTGAATGAATGCAGTCCTGACCACCCCAGCGTCCCGGAAGGCAGGAGACCACTTCTTCATCTCCCCAGCGTCCCGGTGGCAGGTGGTCAGGAGTTGCCCCAGCGTCCCGGAGGGCAGGTGCCCAGTCTCTGGTCACCCCGGCGTCCCGGTGGCAGGCAACCGTGAGCTTGTAGGTTTGTACGTGTGCGTGGATCTTGATATGTTTGCATGTGTGTCTGACAGTGTGCCTCTTGGCATATCTGTGAATGAATGCAGTCCTGACCACCCCAGCGTCCCGGAAGGCAGGAGACCACTTCTTCATCTCCCCAGCGTCCCGGTGGCAGGTGGTCAGGAGTTGCCCCAGCGTCCCGGAGGGCAGGTGTCCAGTCTCTGGTCACCCCGGCGTCCCGGTGGCAGGCAACAGTGAGCTTGTAGGTTTGTACGTGTGAGTGGATCTTGATATGTTTGCATGTGTGTCTGACAGTGTGCCTCTTGGCATATCTGTGAATGAATGCAGTCCTGACCACCCCAGCGTCCCGGAAGGCAGGAGACCACTTCTTCTCCCCAGCGTCCCGGTGGCAGGTGGTCAGGAGTTGCCCCAGCGTCCCGGAGGGCAGGTGTCCAGTCTCTGGTCACCCAGGCGTCCCGGTGGCAGGCAACCGTGTGCTTGTACGTTTGTACGTGTGAGTGGATCTTGATATGTTTGCATGTGTGTCTGACAGTGTGCCTCTTGGCATATCTGTGAATGAATGCAGTCCTGACCACCCCAGCGCCCTGGAAGGCAGGCAACGAGTCCTTGGTTACCCCCAGCGTCCCGGTGGCAGGTGGCCAGGAGTTCCCCCAGCGTCCTGGTAGGCAAGTGTCCAGTCTATGGTCACTCCGGCGTCCTAGTGGCAGACAACCGTGAACTTGTAGGTTTGTACGTGTGCGTGGATCTTGATATGTTTGCATGTGTGTCTGACAGAGTGCCTCTTGGCATATCTCTGAATGAATGCAGTCCTGACCACCCCAGCGTCCCGGAAGGCAGGAGACCACTTCTTCTCCCCAGCGTCCCGGTGGCAGGTGGTCAGGAGTTGCCCCAGCGTCCCGGAGGGCAGGTGTCCAGTCTCTGGTCACCCCGGCGTCCCGGTGGCAGGCAACCGTGAGCTTGTACGTTTGTACGTGTGCGTGGATCTTGATATGTTTGCATGTGTGTCTGACAGTGTGCCATCTTGGCATATCTGTGAATGAATGCAGTCCTGACCACCCCAGCGTCCCGGAAGGCAGGAGACCACTTCTTCATCTCCCCAGCGTCCCGGTGGCAGGTGGTCAGGAGTTGCCCCAGCGTCCCGGAGGGCAGGAGTCACGTCGGTGGTCCCCCCGGCGTCCCGGGGGCAGGCAACGGTGTGCTTGTAGGTTTGAACGTGAGAGTGGATCTTGATATGTTTGCATGTGTGTCTGACAGTGTGCCTCTTGGCATATCTGTGAATGAATGCAGTCCTGACCACCCCAGCGTCCCGGAAGGCAGGAGACCACTTCTTCTTCTCCCCAGCGTCCCGGTGGCAGGTGGTCAGGAGTTGCCCCAGCGTCCCGGAGGGCAGGTGTCCAGTCTCTGGTCATCCCGGCGTCCCGGTGGCAGGCAACCGTGAGCTTGTAGGTTTGTACGTGTGCGTGGATCTTGATATGTTTGCATGTGTGTCTGACAGTGTGCCTCTTGGCATATCTGTGAATGAATGCAGTCCTGACCACCCCAGCGTCCCGGAAGGCAGGAGACCACTTCTTCATCTCCCCAGCGTCCCGGTGGCAGGTGGTCAGGAGTTGCCCCAGCGTCCCGGAGGGCAGGTGCCCAGTCTCTGGTCACCCCGGCGTCCCGGTGGCAGGCAACCGTGTGCTTGTAGGTTTGTACGTGTGCGTGGATCTTGATATGTTTGCATGTGTGTCTGACAGTGTGCCTCTTGGCATATCTGTGAATGAATGCAGTCCTGACCACCCCAGCGTCCAGGAAGGCAGGAGACCACTTCTTCATATCCCCAGTGTCCCGGTGGCAGGTGGTCAGGAGTTGCCCCAGCGTCCCGGAACGCAGGTGTCCAGTCTATGGTCACCCCGGCGTCCCTGGTGGCAGCCAACAGTGAGCTTGTAGGTTTGTACGTGTGAGTGGATCTTGATATGTTTGCATGTGTGTCTGACAGTGTGCCTCTTGGCATATCTGTGAATGAATGCAGTCCTGACCACCCCAGCGTCCCGGAAGGCAGGAGACCACTTCTTCATCTCCCCAGCGTCCCGGTGGCAGGTGGTCAGGAGTTGCCCCAGCGTCCCGGAGGGCAGGTGTCCAGTCTCTGGTCACCCCGGCGTCCAGGTGGCAGGCAACAGTGAGCTTGTACGTTTGTACGTGTGCGTGGATCTTGATATGTTTGCATGTGTGTCTGATAGTGTGCCTCCTGGCATATCTGTGAATGAATGCAGTCCTGACCACCCCAGCGTCCCGGAAGGCAGGAGACCACTTCTTCATCTCCCCAGCGTCCCGGTGGCAGGTGGTCAGGAGTTGCCCCAGCGTCCCGGAGGGCAGGTGTCCAGTCTCTGGTCACCCCGGCGTCCCGGTGGCAGGCAACCGTGAGCTTGTAGGTTTGTACGTGTGAGTGGATCTTGATATGTTTGCATGTGTGTCTGACAGTGTGCCTATTGGCATATCTGTGAATGAATGCAGTCCTGACCACCCCAGCGTCCCGGAAGGCAGGAGACCACTTCTTCATCTCCCCAGCGTCCCGGTGGCAGGTGGTCAGGAGTTGCCCCAGCGTCCCGGAGGGCAGGTGCCCAGTCTCTGGTCACCCCGGCGTCCCGGTGGCAGGCAACAGTGAGCTTGTAGGTTTGTACGTGTGCGTGGATCTTGATAGGTGTGCATGTGTGTCTGACAGTGTGCCTATTGGCATATCTGTGAATGAATGCAGTCCTGACCACCCCAGCGTCCCGGAAGGCAGGAGACCACTTCTTGATCTCCCCAGCGTCCCGGTGGCAGGTGGTCAGGAGTTGCCCCAGCGTCCCGGAGGGCAGGTGTCCAGTCTCTGGTCACCCCGGCGTCCCGGTGGCAGGCAACAGTGAGCTTGTACGTTTGTACGTGTGCGTGGATCTTGATATGTTTGCATGTGTGTCTGACAAAGTGCCTCTTGGCATATCTGTGAATGAATGCAGACCTGACCACCCCAGCGTCCCGGAAGGCAGGAGACCACTTCTTGATCTCCCCAGCGTCCCGGTGGCAGGTGGTCAGGAGTTGCCCCAGCGTCCCGGAAGGCAGGTGCCCAGTCTCTGGTCACCCCAGCGTCCCGGTGGCAGGCAACCGTGAGCTTGTAGGTTTGTACGTGTGCGTGGATCTCGATATGTTTGGACGTGTGTTTGAGTGTGCGTCTTTGCATATCTGTTAATGAATGCAGTCCTGGACACCCTAGCGTCTCGGTGGCAGGTGGTAAGGAGTTGCCTCAGCATACCGGAAGGGATGGTGCGGTGTACGTGGATGCTGATGCCATTGTACGATTGTCAGAGATGTTCTCCCTTCTGGTATATAAATAAAATTAAATTTAATTATATTCATTTATCAAAACTTTTTTACTGATTGGATTTAGATATACCAATTTTGTGGTGGAACCATATGGGCGTATATGGTTCTCGCCAAGCCGAGTTTACGTACGTTTTGTTAGAGTACTTTTTTCAATACACTGTTTTCCATTGTAATATATTTTCATTATCCACCCTAATACATATGGTGGCAGCCGGTTAAACAAGATTGTGAACGTTTCTTTTGTGCATTCTTATTTCGGAACGCTACGTTGAACTTTGAACATTCCAGATCTCTGGCTAATCAGTTAGTAGCATCGTGTGTATATGTACGGTTCTTTTGTGTATATCTTGTACTTGTATACAGTTCTTATTTATGTTTCTTGTAATTGTATACTGTACTTATTTCTCTTGTATTGATTTGTGTATTTCTATGTATAGTCTTTATAAATCATGTACTTATGTATATTATGTTTATGTACTGGGGCAGTGGTCCCCAACCTTAGGCTGAGGGCTACATCTGTCATTATAAACACAGCGGAGGGCGCCTTCCCCAGAGAGAGATTTTCTTACCGGTAGGCATCGTATGTAGCATTCGTCTGTCCCACACCCTCACTCACTCCTCCCCTCCAATACATTCTTTCTCTCTCTCATCGATTATGCAACAAGTAATTATTTCACTGGATTAATATTACATATTTCCTTAATTGTTATTGTTTTAATATATATATATATGTATATATACATATATATATATATATATATATATATATATATATATATATTGATAAGTATTTTAGACAAATTATTTGGATGATGGAGAACATAAACACAGGGGAAGGCTCGGAACCCTAAACACTCTAACGTTTCGTTCGCGTAGAACTTCTTCAGAGAGTGTATGTAGAACTGCAATTGAAGTTTATGTACTAAATCTAATTATCTTTTCGGACACTTGGGAAAGGTCGTTTTTCTGGCGTGTTTTAGAATTAAAATACTAGTTTCTTTAGCTAAATTGATAAACCCTCCTCGATGATTCGATGAATTATTAGTAGAAATATATGCTGATTCAACAATTCTTCTAGTGAATTTATCAAAACCTTTATGTAGCACTTCAGCTTCTCTCCAGTTTGGTAAATGATCGAATACCTAGAAGGCGAATTTGATTACATTATGAAAACCTTTGACAAACTTGGATATCCAGAGGGAATGTTGAAAAGAACAAAAAGAAAAGCAATAAATATTTACAATCGCGGAAAGAAAGAGAGAAATGATAAAAATAATACAAATTTTATATCAGTACCTGGCTCAGAAACGTCACCAATAATAGACAAATATTTAACAAAATCGGGTATAAACATAGCTAAAATAACTAACAAGAGGATAGGTGATTTAATAAAGACTTCTGAAAAGAGAACCAATTCCGAAAACAGCGTCGTATACAAAATCCCGTGCATTAGTTGTTCAATGGCTTATTTTGGCGAATCGTCAAGAGGATTAGAAAAAAGAATTTATGAACATAAAAACGAAATAAAAGCACATAGGACATCTAATTCTTTAGTAGTTCATGCGGAAAAATTCGATCATTTACCAAACTGGAGAGAAGCTGAAGTGCTACATAAAGGTTTTGATAAATTCACTAGAAGAATTGTTGAATCAGCATATATTTCTACTAATAATTCATCGAATCATCGAGGAGGGTTTATCAATTTAGCTAAAGAAACTAGTATTTTAATTCTAAAACAAGCCAGAAAAACGACCTTTCCCAAGTGTCCGAAAAGATAATTAGATTTAGTACATAAACTTCAATTGCAGTTCTACATACACTCTCTGAAGAAGTTCTACGCGAACGAAACGTTAGAGTGTTTAGGGTTCCGAGCCTTCCCCTGTGTTTATGTTCTCCATCATCCAAATAATATATATATATATATATATATATATATATATATATATATATATATACTCATAAAACTCTGATAATCTTGTTTGTTATCTTGCTTGCTTGAAACCGTCACCCAGCCAATCAGAAGAGATATGACGTCACGACTGAGGACCAGCCAAGCAGAAGAAGGTTATCAGAAGAAGAGATATAACGTCTCGACTGAGGACCAGCCAATCAGAAGAAGAGACATGGCGTCACGATATCATATGATGCATAGTGTTCCAAGCAACGACATGACGTCACAATCTTCTGCATTTCACTTCTTATAACAACGTATCATTTAACATTTTATTTGACCCAACATACAATGTATCTATATATACTTATAAATTTTTCATATTCGCTTGCTTGTGGTAGTCCTTCGGTAACAAAGATGACGTACTTATCCCCTGAATGATGATTAGTAAAAGGATTAGAATAGTAGTTACAATAAAAACAATAATAGCAGTAGTAAACAGCAGTATTAGCATTAATCATGGTTTAATGCTTATTCCATCTTTGGTATAGTAATTTTGATATCAGTTTTAGGATCTAGTTTCTTTGAAGGTGAATTTTTTGGTGACTTCTTATGCCAAACTCGGAGCCACAGATACTACCGCAAGTGGGACAGGGAATTCCTTGTGCCGGGTTAACAAGACCTCGTGCCATGCGTTCATGTCTGCGGTTTTGTCTGCACAGTTAGATCACGGTTTAGGAAGACGCGTTTGGATAATTTTCCAAAGCTTGAGCTTGCCAATCTAATCCTGGTCTGGATTTCATTTTCTGTGTCACAAGTTGCAGAGACAATGCAACAAGTTGCAGAGAGAATGTTTTCATATTCAGTATCTAAAAGTATAGCCAACTCCTGAGTTAGCATCTATGAGGCATAATGAGTTTATCAAAATATTACGAACCCTATAAATCATATGATGCGTAGTGTTCCAAGCAACGACGACATGACGTCACAATCTTCTGCATTTCACTTCTTATAAGTAATCAAGTCACTGCCTTCGTCTACTGAATAGAACATTGTCTTAATAAATATTTTATTGACAATTTTATTAACGTATAATTTAACATTTTATTTGACCCAACGGGTTACGGGTGGTCTAGTATGTATACACACACACACACATATATATGTATATATATATATATATATATATATATATATATAAATATATACACTTATATAGCAATGTTAAAATGAAGGATGTTTCACAGTTTTCTGGCTGACCCTTGCGGACGCCATGGAGCCCGCCAGCTACATGTTGGGAACCAATGTATTAGGGTATGCACTGTGTGTGGACTGTGTTATGTGTGCTTTGTTTTTGTCTTGCCTGCTCATTTCCTCTTTTCGTTTTCTCGGTGGGGTCACTGAGTGGTGGTGGCCGAGCAATGTTGTGGTGTGCGTGCATGCTAATGGCACTGTACGAATGTCATACATGCTTTCCCTTTTGTATATCAATAATATGGAATTTATTTATATTAATTTATTATAAATATTGTATTGATTGGATTTACATGAGCCAATTTTGTGAGGGAACCATGCGGGGTTGTATGCTTCCCGTCGAGCCAGGCTGCATTCACGCAACGCAGTTTCTATTACGCCATCAGAGTGTACGCACGTTTTGTCGGAGTGCTTCAATTTATCTAATATACTGTTTCCCATTGTACTATACTTTCCTTAGCCACCCTCGTACAAGCAGGTGTCCAGAGAATGGTCACCCCGGCGTCCAGGTGTCGGGCAACAGTGAGCTTGTAGGCATGTTAGTCTGTGTGTCTCTTATCATGTTTGGACGTGTGTTTGAGTCTCTCTCTTTGCCTGTTTGTGAGCACTTGCAATGAACATGGTCCTCTCCACCCCAGCGTCTCGGAAGGCAGGCGACCAGTCCTTTGTCCTACCAGCGTCCCGGAAGGCAGGCGACCAGTCCTTTGTCCCACCAACGTCACGGTAGCAGGTGATCAGAAATTGCCCCAGCGTACTGGTAGGCAGGTGTCCAGTCTCTGGTTCCCCCGGCGCCCCGGTGGCTGGAAACCGTGAGCTTGTAGTTATGTTTGTGTGGCTCTTGATATGTTTGGATGTGTTTGAGAGTGTGCCTCTTTGCGTGTTTGCGAGTGTTTCTAATGAATGCACTCTTGGCCACCCCAGCGTCCCGGAAGACAGGCGACCAGTCCTTGGTCTCCCCTGCGTCCCGGGGGCAGGTGGTCAGGAGTTGCCCCAGAGTCCCGGAGGGCAGGTGTCCAGTCTCTGGTCACCCCGGCGTCCCGGTGGCAGGCAACCGTGTGCTTGTAGGTTTGTACGTGTGCGTGGCTCATGATATGTTTGGACGTCTGTTTGAGAGTGTGCCTCTTTGCGAACTTGTGAGCGCTTGCAACGAACGTGGTCCTAGCCACCCCAGCGTCCCGAAAGGCAGGCGACCAGCCTTTGGTCGCCCCACTGTCCCGGAGGCAGGTCGCTAGGAGTTGCCCCAGCGTCCCGGTAGAGTATCCAGTCTCTGGTCACTCCGACGTCCCGGTATTAGGCAACCGTGAGCTTCCAGGAAATGTTCGTCTGTGTGGCTCTCGATATGTTTGGATGTGTTTGAGTGTGTCTTTTTTCGTTTTAGTGAGCTCTTGGAATGAATGCAGTCATGGACACCCCAGCGTTCCAGAAGCCAGGCGATTTGTCATTGGTCTCCTCACCTTCCCGTCAGGAGTTGCCCCAGCGTCCCGGAAGGCAGGTGTCCAGTCAAAGGATACTTCGACATCCTGGTGGCAGGGCAGCTGTGAGATTGCAGGTATGTTTGTCTGTGTGGCTCTTGTTATTTTTGGATGTGATTTTCAGAATGTACCTCCTTTCTTTTTTGTGAGCTCTTGTAATGGGACCTTTCGCAGTCAGGCTCGTAGTTTCCTATTAGCGCTAGAATTTTCAATTGTGTGGGAATTCACGGGGCAAAGGGGTGACTTAGCTAATTTGGAAACCGATATTAAGAAAAAAATACGACATAAATTGCTGCATAAATGTATTTAAAATTTAAAACATGACTCTTAATGTTATAATTTTTACTTACTGGTGTGTGATAAGGCTTTGTTAATCTAATTATAAGATAAAACTAAAAATAGGTAATTATTTTTACTGAAGTAAGTGTAAGCAGTAAAAATTAGAGGATGTCGATTTCGGTTTGTGGAATTTATCTAAGAGTGTCGAAAAATAATGGATATCACTGTCACGTCCTGTATATGAAGATAATCAGTGAGATAAAATATAACAACAGTGGTGGCGGACGTACGCGTATTTGATGCGCGATGTATTGAAGCGATGAGTTGAAAAACGTCGCAGCGCTGCGCAGTGTGTCAACAGTTGAAGGGAAAGGAAGCACGCGCTCTGCTTCGCCCTTCTAGTTTCGTACAATGGCACAAGCAACTTCCGCAAAGCCTTTCGAGTGGACGAAGACTATTATCTTACATTACATTAAGCTACTAAAGCAGTACCCAGCCATTTGGAATATCAAGTGCAAAGAATATAAGATGAGAAATATAAAAAGTACAAACATCGAAAGCTGACTTCTTTTCTTTAACAAAATGTAATGTGCGGAATGAAGACATTACCAAAAAACTTTCTACCCTGAAAACACAACAGGGAAATGACTGCCATCAATGCATCAAAGAAGTCTGGTGTTGGCACGAAAAATGTATACACTCCAAAGCTGTGGTGGTTTAATGATTAAATGAATAGAGCGTCGGCAGACATTCTCTTGCCGTGAAAGCCAAATGATGACCGAGATCTGGTTGTTCGCGTAAGGTATTCGCAGTGGTGCAGTTCGTCCGGACGCTAGTGTTAAGGTATCAACACGACTACTGCATCAAATCGCTGATGCGTGATGGTACGTGTGGACGGGGCTTTAGTAATCGTACCGGAAAAAAGTCTTCGATACAAAAATATATTTCCTATACATTACATAGATTTGAGTATTGCTTGGTGCATTCAATTGAAAGTATATATCAGTATATGTCCATTGAAGTCGGTAGAAAATGACAAATTGCTTGGCTTGATACAATTATAGGCTGTTTTACGAATATCATCTGTAATTATAAATAGAGGCTCAAAGAATGCTATATGCCGTTTGCAATCATGAAATTAATTGACTTGAATTTTAGACACAATAATGTGCAACGATATACCTCTGTAAGTCTATAATACTTGCCCCAAAAAGTAATTATTTTTCGGCAAGAATTACAAAATCTGGCGGTGTCTGGTATCAAATCTCTCACTGCGAAAGGTCCCATTGATGCGGTCCTTCCCACCCCAGCGTCCCGGAAGGTAGGCGTCTAGTTGTTAGGTCTTCCAGTGTTCTGATGGCAGGTGTGTTTAGTATGTGTGTGTTCACCTTGGTCTTTTTGGATCACGTGTTGGACTCGTGATCGACAACTATTTCCCTCCCGGAAGAGAGCTCAGAGCGCGTATGACCGATCTATGGGTAATGCTATGACCTTACATACACACACACACACACACACACACAACTCCCCGCCCTCGAGAATCGGAGTAACGTCCCGAAGCGCAGCAATACAGAAATAATTTCGGCCCTGGGCAGGATTCGAACCAGGTACTGCTACACCTCCGTACTGGCAGTCCAGTACTCTATCAACCGCGCCACCGAGTCGTGTACATATTCGTGTGTTTGTGTGTTATCAGTTCTATCCGAATATGAAAA
The DNA here is from genome assembly GCF_046742065.1 of Oratosquilla oratoria. NCBI lineage: Eukaryota > Metazoa > Arthropoda > Malacostraca > Stomatopoda > Squillidae > Oratosquilla > Oratosquilla oratoria. Next base: position 5,206,889 of record NW_027467710.1, read on the forward strand.
AATAATAGGATTCATCCATTAACTATCAACTGTCTTCCAAACTATCCTGAATTCTTCTATAGATTCCGAAGGAAATTCTTTAGAAGGAAGGAAAATCGTTGAAGCATCGGCGGAGAACCTGAGACTCCTACAGATTCCGACAGACTCCACTCATGTTTCACTCCTTACTCCATCGGTCGTCCTTAGTGTAGTAGCACCGCGTTTGTGGCACCACACACGCGGCATTACTTGAACACCGTAGATGCAACCTTCACAGAACCACGTGCGTGACATATTTTAGGGTATTATTCTTTGTGCTGCGGAAGCTACTTGATAATGAGAAGATGGATTATGATATAAGCACACACAGACACACACACACATAAATATATCTTATTTTTTCAATTTCCCGGTGGTTTCTGAAAAAAAAAAAAAATATATATATATATATATTACAGGTGAAAAATGTAATCACACATTTGTCAATAACGTAGAAACCACTGTTGGAGTAGAAAAGACTGGAAACGGGGAATCTATATATTTCGATTGCAAACTGCAATCCTCTTCAGTAGATACAAATAAGAGAGGGCGTGCTGTTTAAGTAGCACCCTTAACAAAAGAAAGGGGAACATGGGAAGATATCTCTACCCTCGTCTCACTCCGTATGTGAGGTCAGGAGGCAAATGAGCTTTCACTAGGTCCGGACTCTTCATCTCCAACCTAGTGAAAGCTCATTTGCCTCCTGACCTCACATACGGAGTGAGACGAGGGTAGAGATATCTTCCCATGTTCCCCTTTCTTTTGTTAAGGGTGCTACTTAAACAGCACGCCCTCTCTTATTTGTATCTACTGAAGAGGATTGCAGTTTGCAATCGAAATATATAGATTCCCCGTTTCCAGTCTTTTCTACTCCAACAGTGGTTTCTACGTTATATATATATATGTATATACCTGTAAATGATTGGTGTAATTACTAACGCAACTAAATATGTCTCCATCTGATTACTACGTAAGCAGGCAGGGTTGAAGTCATCCAAATGTGTACATGAAATCAAACACACACACACAAATCCAGGGAAAGCATCACAATCTGTTATCTGCTGTGGGCATATTTTCATTAAGGATAAATCGGTAAAGATAAAGTTGTTTCCTAGTGTCATAGATGCAATTCTTATGTGTATCATTTGATAGCTTTCCATAAATAACTACCGCAAGTTAATTGTAACGTCAGCAGTGCTTTTTATTTTATTTAGCTATTAATTTTTATTTATTTATTTATTTATTTTTGCGGGGGCTGCAGGGGAACCTTACACAACTACACCTAACCTAACATAAAAACTTTGGTTTTTAATGTCACGGTTCTGAATGGTCACAGGGCACAGTGTGGAAGGGTCTTTAAGCTACGGTTACACTAGTCAACGGAATGCTTGGAGTCCAACCTTACGGTTGAACAAGCATTCGACCATCCAACCCTGTCTTTGGACGAGTGGTTAGACTAGTTTAGGCGAGTCCAACCTTGCCATTGGAGATGTTCATGTTTCTGCCTGTCAACGTAATGCTTGGAGTCCAACCTTACGGCTGGACAAGCATTCTTTCATCCAACCCTATCTTTGGACGAATGGTTAGACTAGTTTAGGGGAGTCCAACCTTGCCGTTGGAGATGTCCATGTTTCTGCCTTTACAACGGTGTCAAAACAATCAACAGACCACAACAAGAAGAAGATTCTTGTGGTGCGCAGCGAGCTCCTTTCCAAAAATGGTGAAACCGCTTACTCAAGCTAGCTGGATTATGATGATTTCACCTCTTCGGCATGATCCTGTCCGCAGGGATAGAATCGTTGGTTACTGCCGATGAAATATTAAAATAATTCTTTTTGGGTGAAGAGGAGGTACCTTCGAGTTTGATTCCACACGGCGCCAGTTCGCAAAGAACCCGAAGTAGTCGTCGACCGAGGACAGAAGAGCAACGACCTTCAACTGTGCTCGAAGTAGACACGGGGGACCTTCTGGCGACGTTTAAGAGGACACCCGACAGCAAACATCCGGTCAGAGAGAGAGAGAGAGAGATGGGGGGGGGGGAGGAGAAAGAGACAGGAAGAGAGAGAGATATACAAAAACAGAGAGACATTGTTCCCTTGGATGATCAAAGGAGGTACTACCACCAACAACAACAACAACGAGTCGAAGTTCGGCGGTAAGATAGTAACCAAGAGCTTGCCCCAGAAGGCACTCAGCTGAGAGTCCACTCACCACCTTTGCCCTGTGAGCTCGGATAGCAACGTAAGTGGCAATCATTAAGATCGAAATGAGGAAGGTGGATCTAGAGGACGGGTCTTAGTCCGAGTTTATTCCTGACCGGTTTCACAATAAACAGGTCATAATAGGGGTGATAGGTGGTAATGGACATGGAGCTGCATAGTGTAGGTCTTATGGTCTCTTGCAGTCTCCTTCATTTTTACGTTCTTATGTTTTAAGACGTCTTCTTTATCCAACTTCCTCACCTAGTCACATTCTTGATGGGGCTAATCGTCTTATTTCTTTCCTTTTTCTTCGTCTTCCTTTTTTTTCCATCTTCTTCCTTTACCTTTCTACTTGTTTTCCTTCCCTTCCATTCCTCCTCTTCCACCTTTATTATCTTCTCTTCGCCTTCTACATCTTCATCTTCCTTTTCTTCTTCTTGTGGACAGTCCAAAGAACGCGGGAGTTCGTGACGATTCCCGTTCTGCTTCTGGTGGACTCTTGGACTCGGAGACCTCCGTCGCCTACAAGGCACCTGCGTCGTTGTTTTTTCTTCCCCCTTCCCCTCTCTTCCACTCCCTCCTTAGTCGCAAAGCGCAATAGAATGGACTCTGTGGAGAGTGTCCAAGACGGTGACGCGCGCGGTCGTGTCTGTAAATGCTTTAAAGAATGTGAACAACAGTAACCACGTTTGATGGATACTGAAAGGACCCGAGATTTTTTTTTTCTAGTATTAAGAATATTGGCGGAATGAATATTGCCTCAAGATAATGATTCTAGGTTTTTGAATTCTGTTTGAGTTCTCGTGAAGGAAAATTTATGTTCAGTTCCCTCCATGTCTTTCGCCCCCCAGTCCTCCGTGGTTCTGTTGTTCCACGAAATTCTCCGCATCTGCTTTTCCGTCTGCCGAAATCTTTCGGAATCTCACAGAATCTGTCATTCAGAATCCACAATTCTGTCGTAGTTTACCAGATTCTGCCAAAGTCTGTCGGAAACTACAAGAGTCTTTCGGAGTTGGTCGAAGTCTGAAGGAGTCTCCGTGTCTCAAGTTCCCTGCAAAAGATTTCTTTTGTTTTTTTGGGGGGGAAGAATTCACGATAGTTTGGAATGCGCCTCATCGTTATTGGATGATTCCTATTAATTCTTTATGATATTCAGATAAAACTGCTCACGCACAAACACACGTATATGCGCACACACACACACACACACGCCACACAAACATGCACACACCACACACATTACTATACACATACACACATATACATAAATACACACACACACACACACGGACACAAACACACACACACACACACACATATATATATATATATATATATATATATATATATATATATATATATATATATATATATATGCGCCCACATACAGAAGCACATGCATTTATATATATATATATATATATATTTACATATATATATATATATATATATATATATTTACATATATATATATACACACACACACGTCTATATATACAGTACATATATATATAGTTGGGCATGCCTTAAAAGTCATACATACATACTGTTCCCAGTCAGCTTCAGGGCGACCATATCTGTGTTGTTGTTTTCGGTTTGCTCTCCGAGCGCCCTCCGCCGCTCGCCCGGGAGGAACTTGTAGGAGCCGCACACTCGAGACGACCGACTACACGACTTCGAGGAACGACGAACCGGACTTCTCTTGGATCCATGGGATATAATGTAAGTGACATTGCTTTTTTTAAGAATAAGTTTGTATTTTATTGCAATATAGAGGATGAAATGTATAGTCGTAGACTTCGGTCACTGTGATTTCATTGGTTAAGAGTGACTTTGAAATCACTTATGTTGTCCGACTGTACTTTTTTATCTTCCATATTGTATGTGTGTGTATGTGTGTATGTGTGTGTGTATGTGTAAGTGGAGGGCCACGAAGTGCGTGCGCGGGTCCACGTGGTTTCCTCGCGAATTGCGAGATGTTCCGCGTAATGCCCACTATGGACCCGCGCGCTGAGAGTGCATGTCGCGCAGCACAAGAGACAGAGTTGTAATGTACGTAGAGCACGAAAGCTTCAGCAAAACGTGTGATCGCCACATGATGATCCTCGCATACAAGGTCCAAAGTGTATGTGCGTTTCGTATGATGCGAAATCCGTGAGAAGCGTGTTCTCCGTACATTCGATAAGGTCTATATGTGCTGCGCCCCCCTCTTGGTGTGCTTGAAGACTACACGTATGTGTGACTGTGTTTAGGTCAACACGTGTGATCTGAATGTGCACATGCATGCTTATGAGCTTGAGTGTGTGGGTTTGTTCGTCTGTATGGTTCTTATTATGCTTGAGCGTGTGTTTGAGAACGTGTCCCGTTGCTTAATTGTAAGCGCTTGCGATGAATGTGGACCTGGCCACCCCAGCGTCCCGGAAGGCAGGAGACCACTTCTTCATCTCCCCAGCGTCCCGGTGGCAGGTGGTCAGGAGTTGCCCCAGCGTCCCGGAGGGCAGGTGTCCAGTCTCTGGTCACCCCGGCGTCCCGGTGGCAGGCAACAGTGAGCTTGTAGGTTTGTACGTGTGCGTGGATCTTGATATGTTTGCATGTGTGTCTGACAGTGTGCCTCTTGGCATATCTGTGAATGAATGCAGTCCTGACCACCCCAGCGTCCCGGAAGGCAGGAGACCACTTCTTCATCTCCCCAGCGTCCCGGTGGCAGGTGGTCAGGAGTTGCCCCAGCGTCCCGGAGGGTAGGTGTCCAGTCTCTGGTCATCACGGCGTCCCGGTGGCAGGCAACCGTGAGCTTGTAGGTTTGTACGTGATCGTGGATTTTGATATGTTTGCATGTGTGTCTGACAGTGTGCCTATTGGCATATCTGTGAATGAATGCAGTCCTGACCACCCCAGCGTCCCGGAAGGCAGGAGACCACTTCTTCATCTCCCCAGCGTCCCGGTAGCAGGTGGTCAGGAGTTGCCCCAGCGTCCCGGAGGGCAGGTGTCCAGTCTCTGGTCACCCCGGCGTCCCGGTGGCAGGCAACCGTGTGCTTGTAGGTTTGTACGTGTGGGTGGATCTTGATATGTTTGCATGTGTATCTGACAGTGTGCCTCTTGGCATATCTGTGAATGAATGCAGTCCTAGTTACCCCAGCGTCCTGGAAGGCAGACGACTATTTCTTGGTCGCCCCAGTGTCCCGGTGGCAGGTGGCCAGGAGTTACCCCAGCGTCCCGGAGGGAAGGTGTCCAGTCTCTGGTTATCCCAGCGTCCCGGTGGCAGGCAACAGTGAGCTTGTAGGTTTGTACGTGTGCGTGGATCTTGATATGTTTGCATGTGTGTCTGACAGTGTGCCTCTTGGCATATCTGTGAATGAATGCAGTCCTGACCACCCCAGCGTCCCGGAAGGCAGGAGACCACTTCTTCATCTCCCCAGCGTCCCGGTGGCAGGTGGTCAGGAGTTGCCCCAGCGTCCCGGAGGGCAGGTACCCAGTCTCTGGTCACCCCGGCGTCCCAGTGGCAGGCAACCGTGAGCTTGTAGGTTTGTACGTGTGCGTGGATCTCGATATGTTTGGACGTGTGTTTTAGTGTGCGTCTTTGCATATCTGTTAATGAATGCAGTCCTGGACACCCTAGCGTCTCGGTGGCAGGCGGTAAGGAGTTGCCTCAGCATACCGGAAGGGATGGTGCGGTGTATGTGGATGCTAATGCCATTGTACGATTGTCAGAGATGTTCTTCCTTCTGGTATATAAATAAAATGAGGCATAATTAGTTTATCAAAATATTACGAACCCTATAAATCATATGATGCGTAGTGTTCCAAGCAACGACGACATGACGTCACAATCTTCTGCATTTCACTTCTTATAAGTAATCAAGTTACTGCCTTCGTCTACTGAATAGAACATTGTCTTAATAAAGATTTTATTGACCATTTTATTAACAACGTATAATTTAACATTTTAATTGACCCAACGGGTTACGGGTGGTCTAGTATGTATACACACACACACACAAACACACACACACACATATATATATATATATATATATACACTTATATAGAAATGTTAAAATGAAAGATGTTTCACAGTTTTCTGGCTGACCCTTGCGGGCGCCATGGAGCCCGCCAGCTACATGTTGGGAACCAATGTATTAGGGTATGCACTGTGTGTGGACTGTGTTATATGTGCTTTGTTTTTGTCTTGCCTGGTCATTTCCTCTTTTCGTTTTCTCGGTGGGGTCACTGAGTGGTGGTGGCCGAGTAATGTTGTGGTGTGCGTGCATGCTAATGGCACTGTACGAATGTCATACATGCTTTCCCTTTTGTATATCAATAATATGAAATTTATTTATATTAATTTATTATAAATATTGTATTGATTGGATTTACATGAGCCAATTTTGAGAGGGAACCATGCGGGGTTGTATGCTTCCCGTCGAGCCAGGCTGCATTCACGCAACGCAGTTTCTATTACGCCATCCGAGTGTACTCACGTTTTGTCGGAGTGCTTCAATTTATCTAATATACTGTTTATCATTGTACTATACTTTCCTTAACCACCCTCGTACAAGCAGGTGTCCAGAGAATGGTCACCCCGGCGTCCCGGTGTCAGGCAACAGTGAGCTTGTAGGTATGTTAGTCTGTGTGTCTCTTATTATGTTTGGACGTGTGTTTGAGTGTGTCTCTTTGCCTGTTTGTGAGCACTTGCAATGAACATGGTCGTCTCCACACCAGCGTCTCGGAAGCCAGGGGACCAGTCCTTTGTCCTCCCAGCGTCCCGGAATGCAGGCGACCAGTCCTTTGTCCCACCAAAGTCACGGTAGCAGGTGATCAGAAATTGCCCCCAGCGTCCTGGTAGGCAAGTGTCCAGTCTCTGGTTCCCCCGGCGTCCCGGTGACAGGAAACCGTGAGCTTGTAGTTATGTTTGTGTGGCTCTTGATATGTTTGGATGTGTTTGAGAGTGTGCCTCTTTGCTTGTTTGCGAGTGTTTCTAATGAATGCAGTCTTGGCCACCCCAGTGTCCCGAAAGACAGGCGACCAGTCCTTGGTCTCCCCTGCGTCCCGGTGGCAGGTGGTCAGGGGTTGCCCCAGAGTCCCGGAAGGCAGGTGCCCAATCTCTGGTCACCCCGGCGTCCCGGTGGCAGGCAACAGTGAGTTTTTAGGTTTATTCGTGTGCGTGGCTCATGATATGTTTGGACGTGTGTTTGAGAGTGTGCCTCTTTGCGAACTTGTGAGCGCTTGCAACGAACGTGGTCCTAGCCACCCCAGCGTCCCGAAAGGCAGGCGACCAGCCTTTGGTCGCCCCACTGTCCCGGAGGCAGGTCGCTAGGAGTTGCCCCAGCGTCCCGGTAGAGAAGTACCCAGTCTCTGGTCACTCCGACGTCCCGGTATTAGACAACCGTGAGCTTCCAGGAAATTTTCGTCTGTGTGGCTCTCGATATGTTTGGATGTGTTTGAGTGTGTCTTTTTGCGTTTTTGTGAGCTCTTGGAATGAATGCAGTCATGGACACCCCAGCGTTCCAGAAGCCAGGCGATTTGTCCTTGGTCTCCTCACCTTCCCGTCAGGAGTTGCCCCAGCGTCCCGGAAGGCAGGTGTCCAGTCAAAGGATACTTCGGCATCCTGGTGGCAGGCAGCTGTGAGATTGAAGGTATGTTTGTCTGTGTGGCTCTTGTTATTTTTGGATGTGTGTTTGACAGTGTACCTCCTTGACTTTTTTTTTTTTTTTTTGTGAGCTCTTGAAATGGATGCGGTCCTTCCCACCCCAGCGTCCCGGAAGGTAGGCGTCTAGTTGTTAGGTCTCCCAGTGTTCTGGTGGCAGGTGTGTTTAGTATGTGTGTATCTGTGCGTGTGTACACATGCGGGTGTTTGTGAGTTAGCAGTTCTAACCGAATTTCAAAAAAATTAATAGGATTCATCCATTAACTATCAACTGTCTTCCAAACTATCCTGAATTCTTCTAGGGGTTCCGAAGGAAATTCTTTAGAAGGAAGGAAAATCGTTGAGGCATCGGTGGAGAACCTGAGACTCCTACAGATTCCGACAGACTCTACTCATGTTTCACTCCTCACTCCATCGGTCGCCCTTTGTGTAGTAGCACCGCGATTGTGGCACCACATACGCGGCATTACTTGAACACCGTAAAAGCAACCTTCACAGAACCACGTGCGTGACATACTTTAGGTTATTATTCTTTGTGCTGCACAAGCTACTTGATAAGATGGATTATGATTTAAGCACACACAGACATACACACACACATAAGTATATCTGGGTTTTTTTCCCGGTGGTTTCTTAAAAAAAAAATATATATATATATACAAGCATCCGGACCTGGCTTCGCCAGGTGTGCTTGGCCTACGGCGTACCTCGCTTCGCTCGCGAAGGAGTCTTCAAAATCTCTTAAAGGAGCCTTCAGTTTCCAAAAGGAGTCGTCAAAGTCTCCCGACGTTTTCGTCAAATTCTCTCTCTTTCTCTCTCTCTCTCTCTTTCTCTCTCTCTCTCCTTCTCTTTTTCGTTAGGTCAATCATAAAGGCAACAAAATTTCGGAAGGTGGTCATAAAAACGCCAGGAAATTTTCAAAACTGATAAACTTTGTCGTTGGACAAAGATTCTTCACAAAAACACCTACAGCTCACGGTCGACGGTTGTAACCCTTTTGGCCGTATTCTGAAATTAGTGGCGCGATTAATTTTTTTTTATTTAGATATATATATATATATATATATATATATATATATATATATATATATATATATACATATATATAAGTATATATATACTTGTAAATGATTGGTGTAATTACTAACACAACTAAATATGTCTCCATCTGATTAGACGTCAGCAGGCAGGGTTGAAATCATCCACATGTGTTCATGAAATCACACACACACACACACACACACACACACACACACACAAATCCAGGGAAAGCATCACAATCTGTTATCTGCTGTGTGCATATTTTCATTAAGGATAAATCGGTAAAGATAAAGTTGTTTCCTAGTGTCATAGATGCAATTCTTATATGTATCATTTGATAGCTTTCCTTAAATAAGTACCGCAAGTTAATTGTAACGTCAGCAGTGCTTTTTATTTTATTTATCTAATAATTTTTATTTATATATTTATTTATTTATTTTTGCGGAGGCTGCGGTGGAACCTTACACAACTACACCTAACCTAACATAAAAACGTTGGTTTTTAATGTCACGGTTCTGAATGGTCACAGGGCACAGTGTGGAAGGGTCTTTAAGCTACGGTTACACTAGTCAACGGAATACTTGAAGTCCAACCATACGGTTGAACAAGCATTCGACCATCCAACCCTGTCTTTGGACGAGTGGTTAGACTAGTTTAGGCGAGTCCAACCTTCCCATTGGAGATGTTCATGTTTCTGCCTGTCAACGTAATGCTTGGAGTCCACCCTTGCTATTGGAGATGTTCATGTTTCTGCCTGTCAACGTAATGCTTGGAGTCCAACCTTACGGCTAGACAAGCATTCTTTCATCCACCCTTATCTTTGGACGAGTGGTTAGACTAGTTTATGGGAGTCCAACCTTGCCGTTGGAGATGTCCATGTTTCTGCCTTTACAACGGTGTCAAAACAATCAACAGACCACAACAACAACAAGATTCTTATGGTACGCAGCGAGCTCCTTTCCAAAAATGGTGAAACCGCTTACTCAAGCTAGCTGGATTATGATGATTTCACCTCTTCGGCATGATCTTGTCCGCAGGGATACAATCGCTGGTTACTTCCGATGAAATATTAAAATAATTCTTTTTGGGTGAAAAGGAGGTACCTTCGAGTTTGATTCCACACGGCGCCAGTTCGCAAAGAACCCGAAGTAGTCGTCGACCGAGGACAGAAGAGCAACGACCTTCAACTGTGCTCGAAGTAGACACGGGGGATCTTCTGGCGACGTTTAAGAGGACACTGAAACCCCGACAGCAAACATCAGGTCAGAGAGAGAGAGAGGGGTGGGGGGAGAAGAAAGAGAGAGAGAAAGAGACAGGAAGAGAGAGAGATATACAAAAACAGAGAGACAGATAGAGCTGTTGGTTTGTTCCACATTGTTTCCTTGGAAGATCAAAGTGGGTACTACCACCACCAACAACAACAACGAGTGGTACTGGAGCTGCAGCGTCTACGTCGTGGGACCACCCCCCAACCCCAAGAGTTGGGGGCCAAACAGCAGCAACCACCCCTGGCCATCAGCTCTACGCAGATGGCACCGATCCCCAAGAGGAGCTACGCCTACCTTGGGGAGTACCACAATCCTTTTTCCCAACATGCAATGTTACGTTTTTTCTACACCGAGGGGTGATTTTCCGGCGATCACCCCTCTTCTTCTACTTTTAGCCGGAGATGTAGAGAGCAATCCTGGGCCCACCACAAAATACACAAGCACAACATGCTCTTAAACCCATTACTTCGAGCAGACAGACAAAGGGCTCAGTTCAGGGCAATATGTGCAAAAACTGGGCCCACCTCACTTGTACAACACTTGCTGACACAAACCAATACACAAACACTTGGATATGTTCTACCTGCCCTCCAGTAACCCCACTCCCACCTCCCCAACCACAGCCAGCAACCTTACCCACTCCCAATTTCCCTTTGCCCTTACCCCCGATTAGTACTCCCCTTCCTTTGTCCCCGATCTCTCCTCCCCCACCCCCCAGACCCAGATCCTACACCTTCCCCACTACCACCCCAACCTCAACCCCAAACGGCAACATACAACACATACAAAACACACAACATCAACATATTACAACACAACATTGACGGTATTAACACGAAAAAACATGAACTTGAACACTTTCTTAAACAACACAACATACACATTGCGATTTTACAAGAAACAAAACTAAGACACTCACACAAAACACCATCATTTCATAATTACACCACCATCAGACAAGACCGGACTGACGGCAATGGCGGTGGACTCATCACCCTGATCCACCACTCCATCTGTTTTGTGGACACAAGTGCCACAACCAAAATTCTCCTCCCTACCACAGATAACACAACAGAAATCCAATCCATTCGAATCCGCACAGGCAACAAATCAACACTGACAATAGTTAACATGTACATTCCCCCCCAATCATCCCCCACAGTTCCAGACACCTTCAGGCCTCAACTTAGCCAACTAGCCTCAATCCCCAACCTGATCATGGGTGGTGACTTCAACGCCAAGTCGTCTGCCTGGTATGTCGACAACCCTGACACAGACAGAGGGCTTGATATACAGACTCAGTTTGACTCATTGACTATCATGAACAACACACATAATCATACACATATCCCACACCAAGCCCTCTACACTCCCTCCTCTCCTGATATCACCTTTTGCTCCCCCTGCCTAACCCCAACAACATCATGGAGAGTGGTCGGAACCCTTGGTTCTGACCACCTTCCAATCATCATCACCACCAAAACAAGATGCACCCCAGTTGGCCACAGACACACTTACACCAATTACAAGAGAGCTAACTGGGAAGCTTTTACTGAAGAGACAGAACAACATTTTGAAACACTTAACAGTACACCAATCACAAACATAAACAATGCTGTGCACACTTTTAATACAATCATACAAAACGCAGACAAGAGATACATCCCTAGAGGCAACAGAAAATCACACAACCCCAACTTCACACCAGAAATCCAAGGCCTCATCAGACAACGTGACACACTTAAACACGATACCCCCACACCTATCCCTCAAAACATAGCAGACCAAATACAAACACTAAACACTGTGATTGCCAATAAAATACATGAACAAAAAACACAAAATTGGAACAAATATATCAATACACTTGATCACAAAACAAACACCAGCAAATTGTACAAAACACTCAACAGCATTACACTATCCAACAGTAACACTACACGCTCTCACGCAGCAATAATCACAACAGATAATCTACCCTCAAACAGACAACAAGCAAACGCACTCATACGTCATTTTGCACAGACAAGCCATCTCACTTCTCACCCTGACGACCGACGCACCATTCGACGTAAGAAAGACTTCCCCACAGACTCAGACTATACACCCTTCATAGACAGTCAGACAAAACTCATAATACATAATCTCAAGCACTCATCTGCCTGTGGCCCTGATAACATAAGCAACATCCACCTAAAACACATTGGACCACAAGGTATACACGCACTCACAAACATTGCAAACTACAGCTATTCACACAACACTATACCCGACATCTGGAAGCATGGTAAAATAATCACCATTCCAAAACCGAACAAAGACCCAACAATCCCAACATCGCACCGCCCAATCACACTTCTCTGCACCCCCTCTAAAGTCATTGAACGCCTAATACTTCAACTTGTCACACCACATATTCCCCTTGCTGACTCACAACACGGTTTTAGGCCACTACACTCCACAAACACTCTTCTGACAAACCTCACACAAAGAATTTTAGATGGCATCAATTCAGATAGGCCCCACCACAGAACACTTCTTATAACATTAGACATTAGTAAAGCTTTTGATGCTATCCCCCGCCACAACCTAACAAATAAAATATATAACACAGACATGCACAATAACACCAAAAGATGGCTGGCCAATTCTCTGGCAGGTAGGAATGCTTACGTGTCATATAATGGCCAATCATCGCACATCAGAAACATTAAGAATGGAGTACCACAGGGCTCAGTTCTATCCCCCACACTATTTAATCTATACATGCATGACTTACCCACACCAGACACCTCAGAAATACAAATCTCTTCCTACGCAGACGACATAACAATCACATGCACACATCGTAACACAGACAAAGCTGCAGAAATAATCCAGACATACCTTGATACACTCAACACATGGTTCATCACAAACAGACTCAAAATAGCTCCAACCAAATCTACAGCAACATTTCTCACCAACTGGACAAAAGAACACAAATACATACCTCATCTCTACATCAACAACACTCTAATACCACACACAAACACACCGAAAATTCTTGGTGTAACATACGATACATCCATGTCTTTCAAACAACACATCACAAACATAAAAAACAAATGCACACCTAGACTTAATGCACTTAAGTCAATCACTGGAACAACATTTGGACAAAACAAAGAAACTAATATAACAATATACAAACAATGCATACGCTCAGTGATGAATTATGCGAGTCCTGCATGGGCTCCTAATCTTAGTGAGACACACACCACAACACCCTTCAAATCATACAAAACAAAGCCCTAAAAACAATTACAGGCTGCACAAATACAACACCTACAGACCATTTACACCATGAAACAAAAGTCCTCAAAGTCAAGGACCACCTCGACATGAGAGGCACACAAACACTTGCCGCAGCCACCACAAACACATCACACCCGCTACACTACATAGCAGAACACCCACACACACCAAGAAACATTAAAACAACACCCAAAGACCTTTATTACGCACAGATACTCTCTTCTCTTCCTCCACAACCACCAAATACCAGCCTCCGGAAACATATTCATAATCATATCACTCACCGCTCCATTAACACACTGAAAGACAACACACTGCTGCATGCCAGACCCCCTGATATCCACCCTTCTGAATCCTCTCTCCCACGAAAGGACAGAGTCCACTTGGCCAGACTGCGGTGCGGTCACCACCCAGCACTTCTAAGCTACCAGAAGAGGCTGGATGACCGCGTTGTGAACAGCTGCCCAGGATGTAACACTTCACCCCATACCATACAACACATAATGGAAGACTGCATTATACACAATCATGCACGCAAACAACACAACATACACTCTATAAAGGATTTGTGGGAAAACCCAGTTTCGGCTGTGGCTTTCCTTGGGGAGACGGGACTGCTCGGACAGACAGTCTAGGGAAAGACAACAACAACAACAACAACGAGTCGAAGTTCGGCGGTGAGATAGTAACCAAGAGCTTGCCCCAGAAGGCATTCAGTTGAGAGTCCACTCACCACCTTTGCCCTGTGAGCTCGGATAGCAACGTAAGTGGCAATCACTAAGATCGAAATAGAACGCGTCACGCCATACCGGAAGCTTCTTCACGAACAAAGACATCTTCTCGTACATACTATGACCTCAAATGAATAAACAAACCATTTCATATATAAATTAATTGATGAATAAATTGAGGAAGGTGGATCTAGAGGACGGGTCTTAGTCCGAGTTTATTCCTGACCGGTTTCACAATAAACAGGTCATAATAGGGGTGATAGGTGGTAATAGACATGGAACTACATAGTGTAGGTCTTATGGTCTCTTGCAGTATTCTTCATTCTTACGTTCTTATGTTTTAAGACGTCTTCTTTATCCAAATTCCTCACCTAGTCACAATCTCTCAACAGACGAATGAATAAACAAATAAATTAATAGATAAACGAATAAAATAAAAATGACTGTTTACAATAGAGAGACATCAAGTGCCAAATGGCAAGGATGACAAAAAATGGCACTCATGAAGAAAAAAACCGATGCGGCTGGAGGGAAGGTCTGTTCAGTGTCCTACGAAAAGAGCTCTTGTGCCAAAGAGGAGGGTCTGGGGGGGGGGGGGGTCTGGCACTCTTCGGAGAGGCCGAAGAAAAGCGAGGTCATGACCACCAGACTTGTGCCATACACCTTCGAGCTGAATTTAAAAAAGGAACGAAGACGAAGAGCCTGACGAAGGACAGACTCTTCGTAGCAGAAGAACGAGGATGAAGAACCGGAGTAAGAGCAGACTATTCGTAGCAGAAGAACAAAGAAGAACCTCAGGAAGGGCAGACTCTTCGTAGCAGAACAACAAAGACGAAGAACCTGAGGAAGGGCAGACTTTTCGTAGCAGAAGAACGAAGAAGAAGAGCCTGACGAAGGACAGACTCTTCGTAGCAGAAGAACGAAGACGAAGAACCTGAGGAAGGGCAGACTCTTCGTAGCAGAAGAACAAAGAAGAAGCAGAGGTGGGGCGGCATAATCGTCGCAAAAGAACTAAGACGAAGAACCTAAGGAAGGGCAGACTTTTCGTAGCAGAACAACAAAGACGAAGAACCTGAGGAAGTGCAGACTCGTCGTAGCAGAAGAACGAAGACGAAGAACCTGAGGAGGGTCAGACTCTTCGTAGCAGAAGAACAAAAAAGAAGAGCGTGAGGGGGGGCAGACTCTTCGTAGCAGAACAACAAAGACGAAGAACCTAAGGAAGGGCAGACTCTTCGTAGCAGAACAACAAAGACGAAGAACCTGAGGAAGGGCAGACTCTTCGTAGCAGAACAACAAAGACGAAGAACCTGAGGAGGGGCAGACTCTTCGAAGCAGAAGAACTAAGAAGAACCTCAGGAAGGGCAGATTCTTCGTGGCAAAAGAACGAAGACAAAGAACCTAAGGAAGGGCAGACGACTCATCGTAGCAGAACAACAAAGACAAAGAACCTGAGGAAGGGCAGACTCTTCGTAGCAGAAGAACAAAGACAAAGAACCTGAGGAAGGGCAAACGCTTCGTAGCAGAAGAACGAAGAGATTTTGCTGGAGGAGGGTTGGGGTTGGGAGAAGGGTACTCCATTCATTTTGATTCGACAGATTTTTTTCTTCACTAATGTTGCAGACTAGTTGGTTCCTATAGCTTCGTTACCACGGGGCTAGTTCAGCAGCCGCTAGTGCTAGCGACTAGTAAACTATCCCTCTACTTGCCCAATGTCAATGGAAATTTAGTAAACTTGTCCCAAAACTATCCTAATGTCAAATTTTACTTGCAGAGTATGGTAACTTGCAACTAGAACTAGCGGCTATGAGACTCGCACTTGGTCATTGAGGCTTAATATCCACATTTCAATGCAATTCAGATTTCATTAACTTTATTGTTATTTTTTCATGTGGATGTATTTCACCACAATTGTTATTCCAGTGGGTAATTTAGTTTTCCTTCTCCACCATCTTAAAATAAATAAAATATAATTTGTTGCACTGTAGACAGTCTTTACCTATGTGAAGCTCGATGGTGTCATAGTAATAGTATACCATACTATCACACTGTATGGATGACCACTCTCATTACGTCACTCAATTACGGCCAAGGATGCCACCTTTGCCTTGTGTGTTAGGAACGCCGAGGCAAGTGGCTATCACCTGTAGCTGTAGGGGGATCGAACCCGAGACCAGGTCGTGGGAGGGGAGGCTGAAAACAACCCACCACAGGAGGAAGGTAGTGGGAGATTGTTATGTAAACAAAGTGTGGTGACGTCATTCAAATGGGCTTCCCTGATTGGAGGTTCAGTTCCTGCGTACCTTTGGTATGACTCGTTAGAAAAATATGAAGCCAAGAACCGAATAATTAGGACCAATGGAGCGACTAATTACTTCTTTTAATTACCTCGACCGCTGAACTACGGAGAAATGATACAACGCAGTTACCCAGCAATCTTGGCAATTAAGAATCATTCGTGAATATAAATAATGATTCATTCGGAGCCGCTTTTGTGTTTATTTCGAATGTTTGAATATTTGACG
This sequence comes from Oratosquilla oratoria, assembly GCF_046742065.1. Lineage (NCBI taxonomy): Eukaryota > Metazoa > Arthropoda > Malacostraca > Stomatopoda > Squillidae > Oratosquilla > Oratosquilla oratoria. Next base: position 5,223,611 of record NW_027467710.1, read on the forward strand.
AGTTTTTATGTTTGCGGTGACGATTTTGCCACAATACCAGAACGGTTTCCGACAAATTACGGCCGCCTACGGTGACGGAAAATTGGTTATTATTGTTGTTGTTAATGGTGGTAGTAGTGGTGATGATGTCTGTTGTTGCTGTTGTTGTTGTCATTGTTGATGGGGCTAATCTTCTTATTTTCTTTCCTTCTCCTTCTTCGTCTTCCTTTACCTTTCTACTTGTTTTCCTTCCCTTCCGTTTCTCCTCTTCCACCTTTATCATCTTCTCTTCGCCTTCTACATCTTCATCTTCCTTTTCTTCTTCTTGTGGACAGTCCAAAGAACGCGGGAGTTCGTGACGATTCCCGTTCTGCTTCTGGTGAGGACTTTTGGACTCGGAGACCTCCGTCACCTACAAGGCACCTGCGTCGTTGTTTTTCTTCCTTCTTCCCCTCCCTTCCACTCCCTCCTTAGTCGCAAAGCGCAATAGAATGGACTCTGTGGAGAGTGTCCAAGACGGTGACGAGCGCGGTCGTGTCTGTAAATGCTTTAAAGAATGTGAACAACAGTAACCACGTTTGATGCATACTGAAAGGACCCGAGATTTTTTTCTAATATTATGAATATTGGCGGAATGAATATTGCCTCAAGATAATGATTCTAGGTTTTTGAATTCTGTTTGAGTTCTCGTGAAGGAAAATTTATGTTCAGTTCCCTCCATGTCTTTCGCCCCCCAGTCCTCCGTGGTTCTGTTGTTCCACGAAATTCCCCGCATCTGCTTTTCCGTCTGCCGAAATCTTTCGGAATCTCACAGACTCTGTCATTCAGAATCCACAGTTCTGTCGTAGTTTACCAGATTCTGCCAGTCTGTCAGAGTCTGCCAAAGTCTGTCGGAAACTACAAGAGTCTTTCGGAGTTGGTCGAAGTCTGAAGGAGTCTCTGGGTCTCAAGTTCCCTGCAAAAGATTTCGTTTGTTTTGTTTTTGGGGGGGGGAAGAATTCACGATAGTTTGGAATGCGCCTCATCGTTATTGGATGATTCCTATTAATTCTTTATAATATTCAGATAAAACTGCTCACGCACAAACACACGTATATGCGCACACATACACGCCACACAAACATGCACACACCACACACATTACTATACACATACACACACACATACATAAATACACACACACACACACGGACACAAACACACACACACAATATATATATATATATAATATATATATATATATGTATATATATATGCGCCCACATACAGACGCACATGCATACATATATGTATATACAGTATATATATGTATATATATATACATATATATATATATATTTATATATATATATATACACGTCTATATATACAGTATATATATATATAGTTGGGCATGCCTTAAAAGTCATACATACATACTGGATTCTGGATTCTGGATTCCAAGGAAAGACCACCTCGCTTGCGCGGGATCGGGTTTTGTGGGAGGGGAAGAATGTCTGTTAGAAAATGAAAAGATAGTAGTGTATAAAAGAGGGCTATTGCCACCGGGCGAATTGCGAGCGATTAGGGGCTAGTTTGTTGTCGTGGCTTTAGGAGAACTGGGCTAGGAACTTGGACGGTGGCGCCAATGCCGGGAGGAAGAGCATATTATATCACCAACGAAAGTTTGGAAAATGGTAGGAGACGTAGTAGGAGAGAAAGGGGGAAAAACGGAAAAATCTTTAGTGGGAGGTAAACTGAAATGAGAAGATGTAGTATAAGAGAAAGTGAGAAAGGAAACGAATTTTAGTCGAAGAAAAAGGAAGTGTATATGTTTGTGCGTGGGATGCGGCTATGTTCGTGAGAGGTGTATGTGTGTAATTTACGGTTAGTGAGTAGATTTCACTTCCCGCGTGTAGAGGGAATTGGTTGCTTGTTATTGTGGCAAAGTAGCATGCAGTCGATACTTTAGGGTCTATATGGGGCGCCCCTACGGACCAGAGCCACACATCATTTTGTCTATGATAGAAGAAATTCTGTTCATAGAGAAATGATGACACTTTTATACTACGACTGTCCCTCCGTTATGCTGTCCCCCAACCCCTTGTTGCTGTCCTGTACCATTTCTCTGAGTATTTCTCTTTCTGATTGGGGAAATTTCCCTGTGGTGGAGGAAAAGAATACTGCCACCGAGTTTTCCCACTTGGATCGTAAGAGGCGAGAAGAAAGGGACGGGGAGAGGGACTAGGCATCCTTCTCCCTGTAGCCCCAAGGGGCAAGTTCCTAAAGCAAAAAGAAAAGGCATAAGGGGTGCTGGCGGGCCTCGGGCCAGCACCCTAAGGTTTGGGTCTTTTAATGTGCGTGGATGTGGTACAGATGAGAGTAAAAGGGAAGAGATAGGTAGTATGTTTGTGAGAAGAAAGTTGGATGTGTTGGCTTTGAGTGAAACTAAGTTGAAAGGGAAGGGTGAGTGTATGTTTGGGAGTGTAAGTGGGAGGTTATCAGGAGTGAAGAGAGGGCGAGGGAGGGAAGGTGTGGCTATTCTAGTAAGTGAGGAGATAGGTAAAGGGATAGTGGAGTGGAAGGAGGTTTCCTCAAGGATAATGTGGGTGAAGGTGAAACTGGGAAAGGAGATGTGGGTCTTTGTAAGTGCATATGGGCCGGGCAGTGAGAAGAGCATGGAAGAAAGGGAGGCCTTTTGGATAGATTTAAATGAGTGCATAGAGGGTTTAGGAAGAAATGTCAATGTAATAGTACTGGGAGACCTTAATGCTAGAGTGGGAAATGGTCCAATCGATGGAGTGGTTGGGAAGTGTGGAGTTCCAGGAAAGAATCGTAGTGGAGAGTTGATGGTGGAAATGTGTCTAGAGAGTTGATGATAGCAAATACAGTGTTTCGGAAGAAAGTCAAGCATAAGTACACATGGGAGAGGGTGGTGGAGGGAAGGGTGGTAGATAGAGCGCTAATGGATTATGTGGTGGTAAATAGGATTATGATAGGAAGAGTTAAGGATGTACATGTGCTAAGGGGAGAGGGTGGGGGAATATCAGATCATTTTTTGGTGGAAGGTAAGTTGAGAGTGGAGGATAGATGGAGAAGGAGGAAAGGGACAAAAGGTAGGGAGGTTCTTAGAGTGAACTCCTTGAATGAAAAGGAAAAGGAGAAGGAGTACGAAAAGAAGCTGAAGGAGGAGTGGGAGGGAGTAAAGGATAGAGCAGAGATGGGTGTGGAGGAGGAATGGGGATGGTTCAAGGAGGGAGTCTTAAAGTGTGCAAGGATGGTGTGTGGAACAAGAAGGACAGGGGGAAATAGAAGAAAGGGTAGTGAATGGTGGGATGAGGAAACAAAGAAGGTTGTAGAAGAGAAGAAGCGAGCATTCACAGATTGGTTACAAAAGAGGACAGGGGAGTCATGAGACGTACAAAGAAAAGAAAAGAGAAGTAAAGCAAAAGGTAAAGGAGGCAAAGAGGAGAGCAGATGTGAAATGGGGTAGGAGTATGACAGAAAATTTTGAAAGTAATAAAAAGATGTTTTGGAAAGAAATTAAGAGAGGAAGAGGAGGCGAATCAAGTAGGGAAGAAAAGGTAAAAGGTACAGATGGAGAGTTGATAATGGAAGAGATGGCAGTGAGGGGAAGATGGGCAGAATATTTTAGGGAGTTGCTGAATGTGAAGGAGGATAGGGAGGGAAAGATAGCTGCAGTGGGAAATACGAAGAAAATGAGAGTGATGAGTGAGGAGAATGGAGGAGAAATAAGGAAGGATGAGGTGAAGGCAGTTGTAAAGATGATGAAAGCAGGTAAGGCACCTGGTCTGGATGGATGTCATGCAGAATGTCTGAAAAAGGGAGGTTCAGTGATGGTGGACTGGTTGGTGAGATTATTTAATGTTTGCTGGAGAGAGGGTAGAGTACCGGAGGACTGGAGTAGTGCCTGTATAGTTCCTCTTTACAAGGGAAAAGGGGACAAGTGTGAATGTAGTAATTTCAGAGGGATTAGCCTGTTGAGTGTAGTAGGGAAGGCTTATGGGAGAATCTTAATTGAGAGGATTAGGAGAGGAACAGAAGGAGTAATTGGTGAGGAACAGTGTGGATTTAGGACGGGTAGAGGTTGTGTAGATCAGATCTTTGTGGTAAGACAGATATGTGAGAAAGCTATAGGAAAGGGGAAGGATGTTTTTTGGGCTTTTATGGATCTGGAAAAGGCTTATGATAGGGTAGACAGAAAGGCACTGTGGGAGGTTATGCAGATTTATGGGATAGGAGGAAAGCTTTTGGGAGCTGTCAAGAGTTTTTATGTGAGTAGTAGAGCATGTGTTAGGATTGGAAATGGAGAGAGTGAGTGGTTTGAAGTAAAGGTGGGACTTCGTCAAGGATGCGTTATGTCGCCCTGGCTGTTCAACTTATACATGGATGGGGTGGTGCGAGAGGTGAATGCTAGGGTAGTGGGTCAGGGATTGGAGATGGTTAAAGAAAATGGAGAAAAGTGGGAGGTGACCCAGCTGTTGTTTGCGGACGACACTGCGCTTGTGGCAGGGTCAGAGGAGGGATTGAGGAAGCTGGTGGCAGAGTTTGGGAGAGTATGTGATAGAAGAAAGCTAAAGATAAATGTGGGTAAAAGTAAGGTGATGAGATGTACAAGGGGTGAAAGTGGCAGTAGACTGGAAGTGAACATTAAGGGAGAGCGACTGGAGGAAGTGGATAGTTTTAGATACTTGGGTGCAAGTGTAGCAGGAAAAGGTGGAGTGAAGGTGGAGGTAGAATGTAGATTGAGAGAAGCGAGTAAATGCCTTGGTGGTTTAAAGAGTGTAATGAGAAATAGACATTTGGGAATGGATGCGAAGAGGAGACTGTATGAAGGAGTGATTGTGCCAACAGCACTGTATGGGGCAGAAACGTGGAACATAAGAGAAGAAGAGAGAAGGAGTTTGAATGTGTTTGAGATGAGGTGTCTGAGAAGTATGGTGGGGGTTACTAGGCTAGATAGAGTGAGAAATGAGGAGGTGAGGAGGAGAACAGGGGTGAAAAAGGATTTGGGAGAGAGGGTTGATGAAAGAATATTAGGATGGTTTGGACACATGGAAAGAATGAGTGAAGAAATACTAGTAAAAGAGGTATGGAAGGCAGATGTGGAGGGAGTGAACATGAGGGGACGTCCTAGGATGAGGTGGATGGATGGGGTGAAGGGGGCTTTGGGGAAGAGGGGAATGTCTGTTGAGGAAGGAAGGGAGAGGACGGAAGACAGAGGTGAGTGGAGAATGGTTGTATATGGATGATGTTGTGACTGCATGGGGAGAAATGGGCGGGGGGGTGGGGGGTGGGGTAGTGTGTGTGTGAGTGAGTTTTGACGCAGCCCGAAGGGATTTCTCCCCGTCCTCTCCTTATATGCAAGGGGGGACGGAGAGGGGGGGTCGCCGATTAAATGAAGCGGCCTTGCTGTGGATGTGCTGTGTCCTGCGACACTGCTTCTGACCCAGGGCGGTGGGCAGGGTGCAGGGATGACCCGTCATCCAGGAGGTGCTCAGATGAGAGGAAGGGTGGGAGGGGTGTGGAGTGTATTTAGGGATGAAATGGGTGGGAGTGTTTTTATGCCTTTCCCTTTTTGGCTACCTCCCTTGGAAGGGGGAAAAAGCCTTGGTATATGTATGTATGTATGAGTAGATTTCACTTCCCGCGTTTAGAGGGCGTTCCTGATTAGCCCCAGGTAAGGCATGAGAATTCCTGTTTTACCCCAGGTCGGGTTTGAATAGCGATATTATTATTATTATTATTATTATTATTATTATCATCATTATTATTACCATTACTATTATTATTATTACATTATTGCGGTTATCACCAGTCAAGCTGGTGAAGGGGTGTGTTACTTGTAGGTGCGGTTATACACGTTTTATCGTGTACACCGCACGTGGGACGGGCGCAGCTGACAGATAGTCTGTACGGTGTGGTCTAGGTGTAATATGTTGTATCAGATGTTTGTGTTTGGCGTGCAGTTTTTCTAGGTGGCTTGAGTGAAGTTTGTGTTTGTGTTGGTTGAGTGGACGGATGTTGGAAATTTGGTGTAGAGACTCAGTGGTTCTGAAGTCGCTCCATCGCGAGCCCGTGATGAACTGGACAGCGGCATTCTGAACCTTCTGATGCTCGTAGTTATTAGTGGCACATGTCAGCTGGCTTAGTCCCGGGGACTGGCACAGAATCGGTCTGACGAGGGCTAGGTACAATCGACGTTTGGTTCTCAGTGTTGCAGTTTTGAAGCGTCTGAGCTTACCCAGCACAGCCCTAGCCTTCCCTCCCTGCTTGCGGAAGTGTGGGGTCCAGGTAAGGCCATTATCAAGTGTGCTACCCAGCACACGGGTATGGTCCTTCGCTGGGATGTTTGTGTTGTTTATTTTAAGAGGAGTGTTTGTGATTGTTCTGTTGGTTCGTTTGCAGCGGAAGTGTACAGCATTGCATTTCGACGCGTTGGTCTTAATGCGCCACTGTTGCTCCCACGCGTGTGCCCCGTCTAGGATGTTTTGCATTACGTGTAACGCTCCCTGCAGCGTTTTGTGTCTGCTTATGTGGTTAGTGTCGTCCGCATACGAAAGAGTTAGAGCCTGGTTGCGAGGATAAGCCGGCTCTGGCAGGTCATTCGTATATAGATTGTACAGAGTGGGGGCAAGGACTGACCCTTGCGGTACTCCAGCCTTCGGCACAAAAGGTTGGGACAGACAGCCCCGCCACTTTATTCTAATTGACCTGTCGTCCAGGTAGTTGCAGAGCAACCTTGTGAACGGCTTAGCAAAGTCAAAGTTGTAGTACAATTTGTACTTAAGGCCTTCGTGCCAGACAGTATCGAATGCCTTCTCCACATCCTTACAAACCAAAATGGCCTTACCAGGGCGACCGTCTGGCGGTCTTTGAACCCATTGAGTGATTATGGATATTACGTCTTCTGCACCGCGCCCCGGCCGAAAACCAAACTGGCAGTCCCTCAGCACATTCTCCGTCTCTAGGTACACGGTCAGGCGGCGGCTTAAGACGTACTCGAACACCTTTCCAAAGTACTCCAGAAGGGAGATGGGCCGATATGAAAGGGGGGCGGAGGCGGGTTTCTGGGGTTTAGGAATGAGGATGGTATGGGAGGCCTTGAATAGTTGTGGGAAGTACCCAGAGGCTAGTGAGCTGTTATATAGTGTCGTCATGTGTGAGATTATGTTGTCTGGCATACGTTTGAGTATGTGTGCATCGATGCCTGAAGGGCCAGGGGATTTTAGTTTTAATGCCGAGATAACCCCCTTTATCTACTCCAAAACGATGGGGCAGATAAGGGGATCATCTTCATCTAACTGAGAGAGATCAACAGTCTCGTCGGGAATGAGGTCACTACAGCTGTTCATGAAGGAGTTAACACTGTGCAAGGTGCTAAAGCAATGTGGTCCTTGCACAGGATGGGGCTTAAAGACCTCACTCCATGCTGACGCCAGAAGGTCAGCTTGGTGTTGGGGGGAGTGTGCAGAGTGGTTAAGATGGTTGATGACCTTGGGTGGAGGCACAGAGCACTCCTCCAGCTCACGTTTGAGGGTCCTCCAGAACTTGGAAGGGTCCTTCTCACAGGCGCCGGAGAGCTAGGCCATCAGTTGCTCCTCTTCTCGATGTGAATCAATGTGAATCTCATGTTGTCCGACTGTACTTTTTTATCTTCCATATTGTATGTGTGTATGTGTATGTGTAAGTGGAGGGCCACGAAGTGCGTGCGCGGGTCCACGTGGTTTCCTCGCGAATTGCGACATGTTTCGCGTAATCACTATGGACCCGCGCGCTGAGAGTGCATGTCGCGCAGCACATGAGAAAGAGTTGTAATGTACGTAGCGCACGAAAGCTTCAGCAAAACGTGTGATCGCCACATGATCATCCTCGCGTACAAGGTCCAGAGTGTATGTGCGTATGTATAATGCGACTACGTTGAGAAGCGTGTTTTCCGTACATTCGATAAGGTCTATATGTGCTGCGCCCCTCTTGGTATGCTTGAAGACTACACGTATGTGTGACTGTGTTTAGGTCAACACGTGTGATCTGAATGTGCACATGCATGCTTATGAGCTTGAGTGTGTGGGTTTGTTCGTCTGTATGGTTCTTATTATGCTTGAGCGTGTTTTTGAGAACGTGTCCCGTTGCTTAATTGTAAGCGCTTGCGATGAATGTGGACCTGGCCACCCCAGCGTCCCGGAAGGCAGGAGACCACTTCTTCATCTCCCCAGCGTCCCGGTGGCAGGTGGTATGGAGTTGCCCCAGCGTCCAGGTAGGCAGATATCCAGTCTACGGTCACCCCCGGCGTCCCGGTGGCAGGCAACCGTGAACTTGTAGGTTTGTACGTGTGCGTGGATCGTGATACGTTTGCATGTGTGTCTGACAATGTGCCTCCTGGCATATCTATGAATGAATGCAGTCCTGACCACCCCAGCGTCCCGGAAGGCAGGAGACCACTTCTTCATCTCCCCAGCGTCCGGTGGCAGGTGGTGTGGAGTTGCCCCAGCGTCCAAGTAGGCATGTGTCCAGTCTCTGGTCACCCCGGCGTCCCGGTGGCAGGCAACCGTGAGCTTGTAGGTTTGTACGTGTGCGTGGATCTCGATATGTTTGCATGTGTGTCTGACAGTGTGCCTATTGGCATATCTGTGAATGAATGCAGTCCTGACCACCCCAGCCTCCCGGAAGGCAGGAGACCACTTCTTCATCTCCCCAGCGTTCCGCTGGGGAGAAGAAGAAGTGGTCAGGAGTTGCCCCAGCGTCCCGGAGGGCAGGTGTCCAGTCTCTGGTCACCCCGGCTTCCCGGTGGCAGGCAACCGTGAGCTTGTACGTTTGTATGTGTGCGTGGATCTTGATATGTTTGCGTGTGTGTCTGACAGTGTGCCTCTTGGCATATCTGTGAATGAATGCAGTCCTGACCACCCCAGCGTCCCGGAAGGCAGGAGACCACTTCTTCATCTCCCCAGCGTCCCGGTGGCAGGTGGTCAGGAGTTGCCCCAGCGTCCCGGAGGGCAGGTGTCCAGTCTCTGGTCACCCCGGCGTCCCGGTGGCAGGCAACCGTGAGCTTGTAGGTTTGTACGTGTGCGTGGATCTCGATATGTTTGCATGTGTGTCTGACAGTGTGCCTATTGGCATATCTGTGAATGAATGCAGTCCTGACCACCCCAGCGTCCCGGAAGGCAGGAGACCACTTCTTCTTCTCCCCAGCGTCCCGGTGGCAGGTGGTCACGAGTTGCCCCAGCGTCCCGGTAGGCAGGCGTCCAGTCTATTGTCACCCTGGCACCCCAGTGTCGGGCAACCGTGAGCTTGTAGGTTTGTTTGTGTGTATGGCTCTTGTTATGTTTGCATGTGTGTCTGACAGTGTGCCTCCTGGCATATCTGTGAATGAATGCAGTCCTGACCACCCCAGCTTCCCGGAAGGCAGGAGACCGCTTCTTGACCACCCCAGCGTCCCGGTGGCAGGTGGTCAGGAGTTGCCCCAGCGTCCCGGAGGGCAGGTGTCCAGTCTCTGGTCACCCCGGCGTCCCGGTGGCAGGCAACCGTGAGCTTGTAGGTTTGTACGTGTGAGTGGATCTTGATGTGTGTGGATGGGTGTCTGTGAGTGTGCCTCGTGGCATATCTGTGAATGAATGCAGTCCTGACCACCCCCAGCCTCCCGGAAGGCAGGAGACCACTTCTTGATCTCCCCAGCGTCCCGGTGGCAGGTGGTCAGGAGTTGCCCCAGCGTCCCGGAGGGCAGGTGTCCAGTCTCTGGTCACCCCGGCGTCCCGGTGGCAGGCAACCGTGAGCTTGTAGGTTTGTACGTGTGCGTGGATCTCGATATGTTTGCATGTGTGTCTGACAGTGTGCCTATTGGCATATCTGTGAATGAATGCAGTCCTGACCACCCCAGCGTCCCGGAAGGCAGGAGACCACTTCTTCATCTCCCCAGCGTCCCGGTGGCAGGTGGTCAGGAGTTGCCCCAGCGTCCCGGAGGGCAGGTGTCCAGTCTCTGGTCACCCCGGCGTCCCGGTGGCAGGCAACAGTGAGCTTGTAGGTTTGTACGTGTGCGTGGATCTTGATATGTTTGCATGTGTGTATGACAGTGTGCCTCTTGGCATATCTGTGAATGAATGCAGTCCTGACCACCCCAGCGTCCCGGAAGGCAGGAGACCACTTCTTCATCTCCCCAGCGTCCCGGTGGCAGGTGGTCAGGAGTTGCCCCAGCGTCCCGGAGGGCAGGTGTCCAGTCTCTGGTCACCCCGGCGTCCCGGTGGCAGGCAACAGTGAGCTTGTAGGTTTGTACGTGTGCGTGGATCTTGATATGGTTGCGGGTGTATATGACAGTGTGCCTCTTGGCATATCTGTGAATGAATGCAGTCCTGACCACCCCAGCGTCCCGGAAGGCAGGAGACCACTTCTTCATCTCCCCAGCGTCCCGGTGGCAGGTGGTCAGGAGTTGCCCCAGCGTCCCGGAGGGCAGGTGTCCAGTCTCTGGTCACCCCGGCGTCCCGGTGGCAGGCAACAGTGAGCTTGTGGGTTTGTGCGTGTGCGTGGATCTTGATATGTTTGCATGTGTGTCTGACAGTGTGCCTCTTGGCATATCTGTGAATGAATGCAGTCCTGACCACCCCAGCGTCCCGGAAGGCAGGAGACCACTTCTTCATCTCCCCAGCGTCCCGGTGGCAGGTGGTCAGGAGTTTCACCAGCGTGCGTGTGGTCATGTGTCCAGTCCCTGGTCTCCCCGGCGTCCCGGTGGCAGGCAACCGTGTGCTTGTAGGTTTGTACGTGTGCGTGGATCTTGATATGTTTGCATGTGTGTCTGACAGTGTGCCTCTTGGCATATCTGTGAATGAATGCAGTTCTGACCACCCCAGCGTCCCGGAAGGCAGGAGACCACTTCATCTCCCCAGCGTCCCGGTGGCAGGTGGTCAGGAGTTGCCCCAGCGTCCCGGAGGGCAGGTGTCCAGTCTCTGGTCACCCCGGCGTCCCGGTGGCAGGCAACCGTGTGCTTGTAGGTTTGTACGTGGGGGTGGATCTTGATATGTTTGCATGTGTCTGACAGTGTGCGTCTTGGCATATCTGTGAATGAATGCAGTCCTGACCACCCCAGCGTCCCGGAAGGCAGGAGACCACTTCTTCATCTCCCCAGCGTCCCGGTGGCAGGTGGTCAGGAGTTACCCCAGCGTCCCGGAGGGCAGGTGCCCAGTCTCTGGTCACCCCGGCGTCCCTGTGGCAGGCAACCGTGAGCTTGTAGGTTTGTACGTGTGCTTGGATCTTGATATGTTTGCATGTATGTCTGACAGTGTGCCTATTGGCATATCTGTGAATGAATGCAGTCCTGACCACCCCAGCGTCCCGGAAGGCAGAAGACCACTTCTTCATCTCACCAGAGTCGCGGTGGCAGGTGGTCAGGAGTTGCCCCAGCGTCCCGGAGGGCAGGTGTCCAGTCTCTGGTCACCCCGGCGTCCCGGTGGCAGGCAACCGTGAGCTTGTAGGTTTGTACGTGTGCGTGGATCTTGATATGTTTGCATGTGTGTCTGACAGTGTGCCTATTGGCATATCTGTGAATGAATGCAGTCCTGACCACCCCAGCGTCCCGGAAGGCAGGAGACCACTTCTTCATCTCCCCAGCGTCCCGGTGGCAGGTGGTCAGGAGTTGCCCCAGCGTCCCGGAGGGCAGGTGTCCAGTCTCTGGTCACCCCGGCGTCCCGGTGGCAGGCAACCGTGTGCTTGTAGGTTTGTACGTGTGAGTGGATCTTGATATGTTTGCATGTGTGTCTGACAGTGTGCCTCTTGGCATATCTGTGAATGAATGCAGTCCTGACCACCCCAGCGTCCCGGAAGGCAGGAGACTACTTCTTGATCTCCCCAGCGTCCCGGTGGCAGGTGGTCAGGAGTTGCCCCAGCGTCCCGGAGGGCAGGTGTCCAGTCTCTGGTCACCCCGGCGTCCCGGTGGCAGGCAACCGTGAGCTTGTAGGTTTGTACGTGTGCGTGGATCTCGATATGTTTGGACGTGTGTTTGAGTGTGCGTCTTTGCATATCTGTTAATGAATGCAGTCCTGGACACCCTAGCGTCTCGGTGGCAGGTGGTAAGGAGTTGCCTCAGCATACCGGAAGGGATGGTGCGGTGTACGTGGATGCTGATGCCATTGTACGATTGTCAGAGATGTTCTCCCTTCTGGTATATAAATAAAATTAAATTTAATTATATTCATTTATCAAAACTTTTTTACTGATTGGATTTAGATATACCAATTTTGTGGTGGAACCATATGGGCGTATATGGTTCTCGCCAAGCCGAGTTTACGTACGTTTTGTTAGAGTACTTTACTTAATACACTGTTTTCCATTGTAATATATTTTCATTATCCACCCTAATACATATGGTGGCAGCCGGTTAAACAAGATTGTGAACGTTTCTTTTGTGCATTCTTATTTCGGAACGCTACGTTGAACTTTGAACATTCCAGATCTCTGGCTAATCAGTTAGTAGCATCGTGTGTATATGTACGGTTCTTTTGTGTATATCTTGTACTTGTATACAGTTCTTATGTATGTTTCTTGTAATTGTATACTGTACTTATTTCTCTTGTATTGATTTGTGTATTTCTATGTATAGTCTTTATAAATCATGTACTTATGTATATTATGTTTATGTACTGGGGCAGTGGTCCCCAACCTTAGGCTGAGGGACATCTGTCATTATAAACACAGCGGAAGGCGCCTTCGCCAGAGAGATTATTTTACCGGTAAGCATCGTATGTAACATTCGTCTGTCCCACACCCTCACTCACTCCTCCCCTCCAATACATTCTTTCTCTCTCTCATCGATTATGCAACAAGTAATTATTTCACTGGATTAATATTACATATTTCATTAATTGTTATTGTTTTAATATATATATATATATATATATATATATATATATATATATATATATATATATACATATATATATATATATATATATATATATATATATAATATATATATATATATATATATATATATATATATATACTCATAAAACTCTGATAATCTTGTTTGTTATCTTGCTTGCTTGAAACCGTCACCCAGCCAATCAGAAGAGATATGACGTCACGACTGAGGAACAGCCAAGCAGAAGGTTATCAGAAGAGATATAACGTCACGACTGAGGACCAGCCAATCAGAAGAAGAGACATGGCGTCACGATATCATATGATGCATAGTGTTCCAAGCAACGACATGACGTCACAATCTTCTGCATTTCACTTCTTATAACAACGTATCATTTAACATTTTATTTGACCCAACATACAATGTATCTATATATACTTATAAATTTTTCATATTCAGTATCTAAAAGTATAGCCAACTCCTGAGTTAGCATCTATGAGGCATAAAGAATTTATCATTATATTACGAACACTATAAATCATATGAGGCATAGCGTTTCAAGAAACGACGACATGACGTCACAATCTTCTGCATTTCACTTCTTATAAGTAATCAAGTCACTGCCTTCGTCTACTGAATAGAACATTGTCTTAATAAATATTTTATTGACCATTTTATTAACAACGTATAATTTAACATTTTATTTGACCCAACGGGTTACGGGTGGTCTAGTATGTATACACACACACACACAAACACACACACACATATATATATATATATACACTTATATAGAAATGTTAAAATGAAGGATGTTTCACAGTTTTCTGGCTGACCCTAGCGGGCGCCATGGAGCCCGCTAACTACATGTTGGGAACCAATGTATTAGGGTATGCACTGTGTGTGGACTGTGTTATGTGTGCTTTGTTTTTGTCTTGCCTGGTCATTTCCTCTTTTCGTTTTCTCGGTGGGGTCACTGAGTGGTGGTGGCCGAGCAATGTTGTGGTGTGCGTGCATGCTAATGGCACTGTACGAATGTCATACATGCTTTCCCTTTTGTATATCAATAATATGAAATTTATTTATATTAATTTATTATAAATATTGTATTGATTGGATTTACATGAGCCAATTTTGTGAGGGAACCATGCGGGGTTGTATGCTTCCCGTCGAGCCAGGCTGCATTCACGCAACGCAGTTTCTATTACGCCATCCGAGTGTACGCACGTTTTGTCGGAGTGCTTCAATTTATCTAATATACTGTTTCCCATTGTACTATACTTTCCTTAGCCACCCTCGTACAAGCAGGTGTCCAGAGAATGGTCACCCCGGCGTCCCGGTGTCGGGCAACAGTGAGCTTGTAGGTATGTTAGTCTGTGTGTCTCTTATCATGTTTGGACGTGTGTTTGAATGTCTCTCTTTGTGTGCCGTTACGAGATGTAACGGGGCTTTTTTTATATATATCTGTGTATTCCCAATGTTTACATATTTTCTGTTTGAGCTTGTTTCCCCTCAGAAGGGGTTTTCATTGTTGTTTTTGTAATGCTTTAATTTAAGTATGTTGCGAGCAGAAGCTTCTTCTGCTTAAAAATACTACCGTTGTAAGTTGTCTGCAAGCTGTGTTGCAAGATAACATCTCATTAATTGTACAATGTGCACTTAAAGAATTAGACTTAAAAAGGTGTGTAAGAACCGGTTGCCGTTTTGTGACGTAACATCACATCTAGGCGCCAGTCTTGGTCCGAACTAGAAAGATGAATACACCCCTCGCCTAGCCAACTCTGTGAGTCTTAAAACTCTTTGTATTTGAGGTTTAGAGTATTCTAGTGTATCCTTTGTAATACTTTATATCATGTGTAGCTTTTAGCCTTTAGTAACTATAGTACTTTTTACAGTTTTTCATCAATTCCAACGTACTATCGAAATACCCTTGGTTCCATCCTGCACGATGGATCAGATCTGCATTAAATTCGCATCAAATATCCCCGTGATTCTATAACCTTCAGTCCCAAGTCTGTCTACGTCACGGACGCTATGATGCTGATTGTCCATTTGATCTGCGGAGTCCCAGTTGGCTCCGCCACAATGAAAAAAGAGTTCGATAGAAACGAACAGATGAAGAGAGCATAGGAATGAGGATTTGGCCAGACCACGCCCTGCACGCCGTTGCCACGTCTAGATTCCCCTCGCCGTCACCATACAATGAACTTGATGTGTCGCCTTCCTGGCATAAGTTGCGTGTGTATACTTAAGTGTAGTGGCGCAAGGTTAAGTGTAGTGGCGCAAAGTTAAGTGTAGTGGCGCAAAGTTAAGTGTAGTGATCTTGTGTCGTCTTAGTAATCGTATCGGCGCGCGAGTGTGATGTGGCAACAACGTATGGTTGCGGAGTTCTACCAGTGTTTACATAACAAACCCCCACCGCAGCTAAGCATGTGTTTTTCCTTTTGAAGGCAAAGCTACCTTGCCTAAAATCCTGTCATATGTTAATATAAGCATTTGAATAATGTGCATTTTTTAGATTGAACCAAATGTAGGGTTTAATCTGTTGTTGTCTACCTCAATAGTCGTATAGTTAGGAGTGTGGTAACGTATTCCGTGGTTTTCGTTCAAGTTGAGTTTTTCCTTGCCTTCCTTATCGTTTACTTTGTCTGTCACTGTTTCTCTCGCTAGGCAATATGTCTTCCACCCACAGTATAGATGAAGGACCCGTCTCCGGTAGGGTCAGAGCCCTCACGGCTGAAGGGCAAGAGGTTTTTCAGAGAGCGTCTGATCAGCATGAAGAGAGGGTAAAGGCGAGTAGAGAAGGAGTACAAGCCTTATTGGAAGAACCGAATCATAGTCCTTGGTTGTATAAGGCCCACGCTGTGTACCAGGATACTGTAAAAAGGTATCTGGAATTCTTAATGCGTGAACGTACTTCAGAAAGTCTGGCTCGTGCTGAATCAGTGAAGCACGAAGACAGGGATTTTCAGGCATCTTTTCGTCAGGTAATCAGTAATTATGCTTCCTCTTCCTCAGTTGAAGTCACGGAAGAGGAACACCACACTGAACCGTTTTCACAAGATGACCTGAAGTCCAGTCAAGTTCCTTTATCCTTCGCCGACCACTCTGAGTTTTGTATACCCCCTTCCACGAAGGGCAGTTCAAGAAGGTCGGTTAGGTCAGGTCGTTCCAGTAGCACCAGTGTTAGTGTTGCAAGGAAGCAACGAGCCAAGGTGGAGACCGCTCGTATCAGAGTCAAGTTTGCCGAGCAGGAGGGTCGGCTTATGAAAGAAAAGGCTGAAATGCAGGCCAAGTTCAAAGTTATGACACAGCAAAAGGAGTTGGAAGAAGCCGAAGCCGAACTTAGGCATTTAGGAGCCGACGATGATTGGGAAACGTGCAGTGACTGGGACCAATTAAAAGATACAGTTGCTACCCGCACCCAACTATATGTGGAACAACAGGGTGGTATAGTTGATGTTTCCGCTAGTCGGAAGGATCCGGTAGGCTTGAACCCTGAAAGCCCTGTTTTCAAGCCCTGTTCTGATTTCAGAGTTAACTCACAGCCTGCTAACAATGTTCCATTCAGTTTTGAACCTCGTATCGAAAAAGTAAAGGTGAGGTCTGTGCAACCTGCGCAGCAACCTGTTGCTAACCATGGTTTTTATGCGTCACAACCTGTAGTAAAACCTCCTCGGAGTGCATCTCCTAGATTGGGGACAACCTCCAATTCTGCTGATTTGAGCAAGTTCTTCTTGCGGAAGGATTTACTTCTTAGCAGGCTGTCTACGTTTGATGATACTGCGGAAGACTATGCTGTTTGGAAGGAGAGTTTCAAGGAAGTCGTGCAAGAGTTAGGCACCTCACGTAAGGAGGAAATAGACCTGTTAGTTAAGTACCTAGGTCCTGAGTCTAAAGAATGGGCCCGTACAACCAGAAACTCAAATGCCAAGAATCCAAACCTGGCGTGCAGTAGAATTTGGGAGCGCTTGGATGACAGGTTTGCTGCCCCTTCGATCATTGAGACTTCGATTAAAAAGAAGCTCGCCAACTTCTCTAGGATTTCACCTAGAGACACCTTAAGGTTATACGACCTGTGTGACATTCTGTACCAGATAGAAGCCTTGAAGGCTAACCCTGTATACAGTACACTGTTTGCATATTATGACGCCTCGTCAGGTATCAATCCCATTGTCGCAAAACTTCCACCCTGTATACAGAAAGCGTGGACTGGCAGAGCCATGAACTACAAGACTGCTCACGGTGTGCCGTACCCACCTTTCTCCTTCTTCATTGAGTTTGTGAAGGAGATGGCAAGGGTCGAGAATGATCCATGTTTCTCTTATCAAAACCTTGGAGCCGATGGTTTTGTGAAACCAGAGAAGCCACCTCCCTCTAAGTTTCCTCAAGTGCGTGTGAAGAAGACTGACACCATGTTGTCCAGTGGCAGTAAGTCGACCACGGGCGCTGACAGGTCTGTTGGCGCTGCTAGTCCTACCGAGCAAAGAAAGGCAGAAAAGGGAGATTTTTGCGTCTACCATGATGCCTACGTACACCATTTGGATTTCTGCAGGGCTTTTCGCACCATGTCTGTGAGCGAGAGGAAGGTTTTCTTAAACGATAAAGGAGTGTGCAATAGATGTTGCAAAGGTAACCATCCTCCTTCCAGCTGCAAAGAGAGAACCTTCTGTAAGCTCTGTAAGGCCCATACTCATGTGACTGCCTTACATCACGATGAACCCAGGTCGAAGAGGAGTTCGACTCAAGCAGTTACACAGCATGGAAGGGAGGTTGCTCAAGAAAAAACACCTCGCTCCCCTGTAGTCAATCAAGTGCCGCTTCCAAATGTTCTTACCCCCGTAGTAAAGACTCAGGGAGGGGAGGATGCTGCGGTCAATTCCAAATGTACCTTGATATGCAGTAACCCCACTTCCACGAGTAAGTCCTGCGCCAAGACCTTCTTGGTAAAGGTCTATCCTGAAAGTAAGCCAGAGCTCGGAGTGTGGTGTTATGCCATCCTAGACGATCAGTGCAATTGCTCTTTAGCAAGGTCTGAGTTTTTCGATTTGTTTGACAAGCAGAGCAAACGGGTTTCATATCGTCTAGCTACCTGTGCAGGTGTAACGGGCGCTTCTGGGCGCACCACCAAAAATTACACCATCGTGTCTTGGCATAACTCACAAGAGGTACATATCCCTCAGTTAGTGGAATGCGACAGCATTCCCAATGTAAGAGAAGAGATACCCACCCCCGCCATAGCTCGTGGTTATCCCCATCTGTCCGACCTGGCCGAATGTATTCCACCTCTGGTCCCTGAAGCTGAGATTCTACTCATCATTGGTCGAGATGTGCCTTCAGCTCATTACATTTTTGACCAGAGAATTGGACCTGTCAATGCCCCTCTAGCTCAACAGACCAGTCTGGGTTGGGCAATCATTGGGGAAGTGTGTCTCCATGGCACTTGTATGCCTTCTGTCATTAGCAGTTTCAAAACATCCTTTGTACATGATAGACGTCCCTCTATAGTCGCACCATGTGGTAACCAGATTCATGTCTCTGAAGTAAAGGATGATTTGTTCAAGGTAACCAAAGATGATGACAAGGCTGCCCTGTCGATTGAAGACAGGAAGTTCTTAGATGTCATGAACTCAGAGTTCCGCAAGGATCAAAGTGGTCATTGGGTCGCGCCACTGCCTTTCCGTCCTAATGTTGTAGCCACCAGTAATAATAGAGACTTTGTGTGGCACCGCACACTGTCTCTCCATCGTAGCCTCAGCACAAACCCTGAAAAACGTCAGCATATGATGGCCTTCATGCAAAAGATGTTAGATCGTGGGCATGCTGAGGTTGCACCACCATTGAAGTCTGATCAGAAGTGCTGGTATCTTCCCTTGTTTGGGGTATACCACCCTAAGAAACCTGACAAGATCAGAGTTGTGTTCGACTCTTCTGCCAAATCCAGAGAGTTCTCCCTAAATGATATGCTGATGTCAGGTCCTGATATGACAAACAGTATTCTCGGGATTCTTCTACGTTTCCGTCAGGAAGCTGTAGCAGTGGCAGCTGATGTAGAACAGATGTTCTACAATTTCAAAGTGAAGACTGAGCAAAGAGATTACCTCAGATTCTTTTGGTACAAAGATAATGACCCTGATAAAAGGTTGATTGAGTATAGGATGACTGTTCATGTTTTTAGAAAAACGCCATCTCCCGCCATTGCCACCTATGGCTTGCGTAAGTCTGTAGAAAATGCCTCTCCTGAAGTTCGCTATTTCATAGAGAACAATTTCTACGTGGATGATGGGTTAGCATCTCTGCCAGATGCGGAGACTGCTTACAAGTTAATCCAAGACTCTAAGTCAGCACTCCAAGAAGGAGGACGCCTGCGCTTGCACAAGATCACTTCCAACAGTAAGGAAGTGCTGGAAAAGTTTGCCACCAGTGAGCTGGCTGATAACCTTCAGGAGCTGAACCTAACTTCTGACTCTATGCCTATGCAGTCTAGCCTAGGCCTCTTATGGGACATCCAAAGAGACGTTTTCGTCTATAAGTTCATGGATTCAGACAAGCCTTCGACAAAAAGAGGGATACTGTCTGTTGTAAATAGTCTGTTTGACCCCATGGGATTCTTAGCTCCAGTAATAATAGTGGGAAAACTACTCCTAAGAGAGATAACCAATCTAAAGTGTGGTTGGGATGAACCCATACCAGCTAAGATCCATACCAAATGGTCCAGATGGCTAACGTCCTTAAGGAACCTCAAGGACATAAGCATCAATCGTCAGTTTGCTAGTATTTCTTTGTCTCAAGCTCACAGGATAGAGCTTCATACCTTTTCAGATGCTTCCAGAGTAGCAGTAGGAGCTGTATCATATCTTAAAGTTTTCAGTGATACCAAAAGCTACCAGGTGTGTTTTGTGAGGGGACAAGCTAAAGTAGCTCCCAACCATGGTCATACTATTCCCAGGTTAGAGTTGTGTGCTGCAGTGATGGCAGTTAATCTCAGTAATTCCATCACAGATTGCTTAGACAAAACCTTAGACGCAAGGCATTTCTATTCTGACAGCATGATTGTCTTGGGCTATATTCATAATGAAAGGCGTAGATTTCATGTCTACGTGAGTAACAGAGTAGACCACATTAGGTCGTCCACCGAACCTAACCAATGGCATTATGTACCTACAGATTGTAATCCAGCAGACCTGGCTACCCGTGGTCTTGAAATAACCGACCTAAATCAGAGTGATTGGTTGTCAGGTCCCTCAAGCTTATTTGAGGATGTTGTATCCACCAGTGGAAGTTTTCCTCTTGTAAGCCCTGAGACAGATAAAGAAGTAAAGGTATCAGACTACACAATTGAGTCTGAACCCCTTGTTAGTGCAAACAAGAGCAATGTAGAGCCTGCAATTGCGTCATTAGCTCAGAGGTTCTCTAATTTCTCCTGTTGGAGGAGACTTGTAAGAGCGGTAGCTCTCCTTAAGCATATAGCCCGTTCTTTCAAACAAGGTAACAAGTGTTGTTCAGGTTGGCATATGTGCAACAAACATAAGTCACCCGATCAACTAGAAGATGCAGCTGATCTCATTGTTCAGACATACCAAAAGGATTATTTCTCGTCTGCCATGACTAAATTGCAAAGTGAAGTTTGTTTACCTCCTTCCAGTCCCATTGCATCTCTGTCTCCTTATTTAGACCAGAAGGGCCTACTTCGTGTAGGAGGCAGGTTGAGTCAAGGCGGCGATGTACTTGGTATGCTTGCAAGGCCTATTATTATTCCAAAGGAATCCCATTTAGGCTTGTTGTTGATCCGTCACTACCATGAGACAGTGCACCACCAAGGGAGAGTGATTACAGAAGGAGCCGTCCGTACAGGTGGTTTCTGGATTTTGGGAGGGAAACGTACCATCTCTAAGGTCATTTCCAAATGCGTCACCTGTAAAAGGGTAAGAGGTAGGGTATGTGTTCAGAAGATGGGAGACTTACCCATTGATAGACTTACTCCCAATCCGCCATTTTCCTATGTAGGAGTTGACCTCTTTGGCCCCTGGCATATAAAAATGCGGCGTACTAGAAGTTCCTTCCTCGAAAGTAAAAGATGGGGCGTTCTGTTCACCTGTCTTGTTTCCAGAGCTATCCATATAGAGACTGTAGAAGAATTGAGTACTTCTTCCTTCATTAATGCCTTAAAGAGATTCATCTGTATTCGTGGCCCAGTTAAACTGATGCGTTCTGACAGAGGCACGAACTTTGTAGGTGCTGTCAAAGCACTGAACTTGCTTGCCATTACCGATGAAGGTGGTGATGTCAATAGTTTCTTGTCAAGTCAAGGTTGCACTTGGTTGTTTAACCCTCCTCATGCTTCTCACATGGGTGGAGCATGGGAGCGTATGGTGGGGATAGTCCGCAACATCATGAATGTGATACTGACTAACCATCACCCCAAGGCATTAACACATGAGGTGTTAGTAACCTTCTTTGCAGAAGTATGTAAGATCGTGAATTCCAGACCTTTAGTTCCTGTTTCCTCGGACCCTAGTAGTCCTTTCATTTTGTCTCCGTCCATCCTTCTCACTCAGAAAACTGATATTCCTGTAACTCTTCCTGAAGAGATAGATATTAAGGCAGTATACAAATCTCAATGGAAGCATGTTCACCACCTTGCTGAGGAATTCTGGAAGAGATGGAAGAAAGAGTATCTTTCCTCTTTGCAACCCAGAAGAAAGTGGGTCAATTCCTCTCCAAACGTAAAGGTAGACGATGTAGTGCTGGTGAAACATCAAGAGTGTCCCCAAGGACAGTGGCCCTTGGGCATTGTACTTAAAGTATTCCCTAGCAAGGATGATTTAGTCAGGAAGGTCCAAGTAAGAGTTGTGGTAAACAACAAAGCCCATGAATATGTAAGACCCATTTCTGAGCTTGTGTCGCTAGGTCAATAGATTTGGTCATTTTTCCCTCTAGAAAATTAGGAAGGGAGTGTGCCGTTACGAGATGTAACGGGGCTTTTTTTATATATATCCGTGTATTCCCAATGTTTACATATTTTCTGTTTAAGCTTGTTTCCCCTCGGAAGAGGTTTTCATTGTTGTTTTTGTAATGCTTTAATTTAAGTATGTTGCGAGCAGAAGCTTCTTCTGCTTAAAAATACTACCGTTGTAAGTTGTCTGCAAGCTGTGTTGCAAGATAACATCTCATTATTTGTGTAATGTGCACTTAAAGAATTAGACTTAAAAAGGTGTGTAAGAACTGGTTGCCGTTTTGTGACGTAACATCACGTATAGGCGCCAGTCTTGGTCCGAACTAGAAAGATGAACATACCCCTCACCTAGCCAACTCTGCGAGTCTTAAAACTCTTTGTATTTGAGGTTTAGAGTATTCTAGTGCATCCTTTGTAATCCTTTATATCATGTGTAGCTTTTAGCCTTTAGTAACTATAGTACTTTTTACAGTTTTTCATCAATTCCAACGTACTATCGAAATACCCTTGGTTCCATCCTGCACGATGGATCAGATCTGCATTAAATTCGCATCAAATATCCCCGTGATTCTATAACCTTCAGTCCCAAGTCTGTCTACGTCACGGACGCTATGATGCTGATTGTCCATTTGATCTGCGGAGTCCCCAGTTGGCTCCGCCACACTATGCCTGTTTGTGAGCACTTCCAATGAACATGGTCCTCTCCACCCCAGCGTCTCGGAAGGCAGGTGACCAGTCCTTTGTCCTCCCAGCGTCCCGGAAGGCAGGCGACCAGTCCTTTGTCCCACCAACGTCACGGTAGTAGGTGATCAGAAATTGCCCCAGCGTCCTGGTAGGCAGGTGTCCAGTCTCTGGTTCCCCCGGCGCCCCGGTGGCTGGAAACCGTGAGCTTGTAGTCATGTTTGTGTGGCTCTTGATATGTTTGGATGTGTTTGAGAGTGTGCCTCTTTGCGTGTTTGTGAGTGTTTCTAATGAATGCAGTCTTGGCCACCCCAGCGTCCCGGACGACAGGCGACCAGTCCTTGGTCTCCCCTGCGTCCCGGTGGCAGGTGGTCAGGGGTTGCCCCAGAGTCCCGGAAGGCAGGTGCCCAATCTCTGGTCACCCCGGCGTCCCGGTGACAGGCAACAGTGAGTTTTTAGGTTTATTCGTGTGAGTGGCTCATGATATGTTTGGACGTGTGTTTGAGAGTGTGCCTCTTTGCGAACTTGTGAGCGCTTGCAACGAACGTGGTCCTAGCCACCCCAGCGTCCCGAAAGGCAGGCGACCAGCCTTTGGTCGCCCCACTGTCCCGGAGGCAGGTCGCTAGGAGTTGCCCCAGCGTCCCGGTAGAGAAGTATCCAGTCTCTGGTCACTCCGACGTCCCGGTATTAGGTAACCGTGAGCTTCCAGGAAATGTTCGTCTGTGTGGCTCTCGATATGTTTGGATGTGTTTGAGTGTGTCTTTTTTCGTTTTTGTGAGCTCTTGGAATGAATGCAGTCATGGACACCCCCCAGCGTTCCAGAAGCCAGGCGATTTGTCCTTGGTCTCCTCACCTTCCCGTCAGGAGTTGCCCCAGCGTCCCGGGAGGCAGGTGTCCAGTCAATGGATACTTCGGCATCCTGGTGGCAGGCAGCTGTGAGATTGCAGGTATGTTTGTCTGTGTGGCTCTTGTTATTTTTGGATGTGTGTTTGACAGTGTACCTCCTTGCTTTTTTGTGAGCTCTTGAAATGGATACGGTCCTTCCCACCCCAGCGTCCCGGAAGGTAGGCGTCTAGTTGTTAGGTCTCCCAGTGTTCTGGTGGCAGGTGTGTTTAGTATGTGTGTGTTCACCTTGGTCTTTTTGGATCACGTGTTGGACTCGTGATCGACAACTATTTCCCTCCCGGAAGAGAGCTCAGAGCGCGTATGACCGAGATAGGGGTAATGCTACCTTACATACACACACACACACACACACACACACACATACACACACAACTCCCCGCCCTCGAGAATCGGAGTAACGACCCGAAGCGCAGCAATATCGAAATAATTTCGGCCCTGGGCAGGATTCGAACTAGGTACTGCCACACCTCCGTACTGGCAGTCCAGTACTCTATCAACCGCGCTACCGAGTCATGTACACATGCGGGTGTTTATGAGTTAGCAGTTCTAACCGAATTTCAAAAAAATTAATAGGATTCATCCATTACCTATCAACTGTCTTCCAAACTATCCTGAATTCTTCTAGGGATTCCGAAGGAAATTCTTTAGAAGGAAGGAAAATCGTTGAAGCTTCGGCGGAGAACCTGAGACTCCTTCAGATTCCGACAGACTCCACTCATGTTTCACTCCTCACTCCATCGGTCGCCCTTAGTGTAGTAGCACCGCGTTTGTGGCACCACACACGCGGCATTACTTGAACACCGTAGAAGCAACCTTCAGAGAACCACGTGCGTGACATACTTCAAGGTATTATTCTTTGTGCTGCGGAAGCTACTTGATAATGAGAAGATGGATTATGATTTAAGCACACACAGACACACACACACATAAATATATCTGTTTTTCAATTTCCCGGTGGTTTCTGCAAAAAAAAAAAAAATAATAATAATAATAATAATAAATAAATATATATATATATATATATATATATATATGTATATACCTGTAAATGATTGGTGTAATTACTAACGCAACTAAATATGTCTCCATCTGATTACTACGTAAGCAGGCAGGGTTGAAGTCATCCACATGTGTACATGAAATCAAACACACACACACAAATCCAGGGAAAGCATCACAATCTGTTATCTGCTGTGGGAATATTTTCATTAAGGATAAATCGGTAAAGATAAAGTTGTTTCCTTGTGTCATAGATGCAATTCTTATGTGTATCATTTGATAGCTTTCCATAAATAAGTACCGCAAGTTAATTGTAACGTCAGCAGTGCTTTTTATTTTATTCATCTATTAATTTTTATTTATTCAGTTATTTATTTATTTATTTTTGCGGGTGCTGCGGTGGAACCTTACACAACTACACCTAACATAAAAACTTTGATTTTTAATGTCACGGTTCTGAATGGTCACAGGGCACAGTGTGGAAGGGTCTTTAAGCTACGGTTACACTAGTCAACGGAATGCTTGGAGTCCAACCTTACGGCTCAACAAGCATTCGACCATCCAACCCTGTCTTTAGACGAGTGGTTAGACTAGTTTAGGCGAGTCCAACCTTGCTATTGGAGATGTTCATGTTTCTGCCTGTCAACGTAATGCTTGGAGTCCAACCTTACGGCTAGACAAGCATTCTTTCATCCAACCTTATCTTTGGACGAGTGGTTAGACTAGTTTAGGGGAGTCCAACCTTGCCGTTGGAGATGTCCATGTTTCTGCCTTTACAACGGTGTCAAAACAATCATTAGACCACAACAACAACAAGATTCTTGTGGTACGCAGCGAGCTCCTTTCCAAAAATGGTGAAACCGCTTACTCAAGCTAGCTGGATTATGATGATTTCACCTCTTCGGCATGATCCTGTCCGCAACGACAGAATCGTTGGTTACTGCCGATGAAATATTAAAATTTTTTTTTTTTTTAGTGAAGAGGAGGTACCTTCGAGTTTGATTCCACACGGCGCCAGTTCGCAAAGAACCCGAAGTAGTCGTCGACCGAGGACAGAAGAGCAACGACCTTCAACTGTGCTCGAAGTAGACACGGGGGATCTTCTGGCGACGTTTAAGAGGACACTGAAACCCCGACAGCAAACATCAGGTCAGAGAGAGAGAGAGAGAGAGAGAGAGAGGGGGGGGGAAGGAGAAAGAGAGAGAGATATACAAAAACAGAGAGACAGATATTTGTTCCGCATTGTTTCCATGGATGATTAAAGGGGGTACTACCACCACCAACAACAACAACGAGTCGAAGTTCGGCGGTGAGATAGTAACCAAGAGCTTGCCCCAGAAGGCACTCAGCTGAGAGTCAACTCACCACCTTTGCCCTGTGAGCTCGGATAGCAACGTAAGTGGCAATTAATAAGATCGAAATAGAACGCGTCACGCCATACCGTAAGCTTCTTCACGAAGAAATCTTCTCGTACATACTATGACCTCAAATGAATAAACAAATCATTTCATATATAAATGAATTGATGAATAAATTGAGGAAGGTGGATCTAGAGGACGGGTCTTAGTCCGAGTTTATTCCTGACCGGTTTCACAATAAACAAGTCATAATAGGGGTGATAGGTGGTAATGGACATGGACCTGCATAGTGTAGGTCTTATGGTCTCTTGCAGTCTCCTTCATTCTTACGTTCTTATGTTTTAAGACGTCTTCTTTATCCAACTTCCTCATCTAGTCACAATCTCTCAACAGACGAATGAATAAACAAATAAATTAATAGATAAACGAATAAAATAAAAATGGCTGTTTACAATAATTAGAGAGACATCGAGTGCCAAATGGCAAGGATGCCAAAAAATGGCAATCATGAAGACAAAAACCGACGCGGCTGGAGGGCAGGTCCGTTCAGTGCCCAACGAAAAGAGCTCTTGTGCCAAAGAGGAGGGTCGAGGGTGGGGTGGGGTGCTCTGGCACTCTTCGAAGAGGCCGAAGAAAAGCGAGGTCATGACCGCAAGACTTGTGACATAGACCTTCGAGCTGAATTTAGAAAAGGAACGAAGACGAAGAGCCTCAGGAAGGGCAGACTCTTCGTAGCAGAAGAACGAAGATGAAGGACCTGAGGGGCAGACTCTTCGGAACAGAAGAACAAAGACGAAGAACCTGAGGAGGGGCAGACTCTTCATAGCAGAAGAACGAAGACGAAGAACCTGAGGAAGGGCAGACTCTTCGTAGCAAAAGAACGAAGACGAAGAACCTGAGGAGGGGCAGACTCTTCATAGCAGAAGAACGAAGACGAAGAACCTGAGGAAGGGCAGACTCTTCGTAGCAAAAGAACGAAGACGAAGAACCTGAGGAAGGGCAGACTCTTCGGAACAGAAGAACAAAGACGAAGAACCTGAGGAAGGGCAGACTCTTCGTAGCAGAAGAACGAAAACGAAGAACCTGAGGAAGGGAAGATTCTTCGCAGCAGAAGAACGAAGACGAAGAACCTGAGGAAGGGCAGACTCTTCGTAGCAGAAGAACGAAGACGAAGAGCCTGAGGAAGGGCTGACTCTTCGTAGCAGAAGAACGAAGAGATTTTGCTGGAAGAGGGTTGAGGTCTGGAGAAGGGTACTCCATTCACTTTGATTCGACAGATTTTTTCACTGATGTTGCAGATTAGTTGGTTCCTAAAACTTCGTTGACACGGGGCTAGTTCAGCAGCCGTTAGTGCTAGCGACTAGTAAACTCCCCCTCTACTTGCCCAATGTCAATGGAAATTTAGTAAACTTGTCGCTAAACTATCCTAATGTCAACTTTTACTTGCAGGGTATGTTAACTTGCAACTAGAACTAGCGGCTACGAAACTAGCCACGTGTCATCGAGGCTTAACATCCACATTTCAATGCAATTCAGATTTCAATAACTTTATTGTTATTTTTTTCACGTGGATGTATTTCGCCACAATTGTTATTCCAGTGGGAAATTTAGTTTTCTTTCTCCGCCATCTTAAAATAAATCAAATATAATTTGTTGCACTGTAGACAGTCTTTACCTATGTGAAGCTCGATGGTGTCATAGTAATAGTATACCAAACTATCACACTGTATGGATGACCACTCTCATTACGTCACTCAATTACGGCCAAGGATGCCACCTTTGCCTTGTATGTTAGGAACGACGAGGCAAGTGGCTATCACCTGTGGCTGTAGGGGGATCGAACCCGAGACCAGGTCGTGGGAGGGGAGGCTGAAAACAACCCACCACAGTAGGAAGGTGGTGGGAGATTGTTATGTAAACAAAGTGTGGTGACGTCATTCAAATTGGGCTTCCCTGATTGGAGGTTCAGTTCCTGCGTACCTTTGGTATGACTCGTTAGAAAAATATGAAGCCAAGAACCGAATAATTAGGACCAATGGAGCGACT
>NW_027467710.1:5256379-5299638 GCF_046742065.1 Oratosquilla oratoria
TGTGTATATCTTGTACTTGTATACAGTTCTTATGTATGTTTCTTGTAATTGTATACTGTACTTATTTCTCTTGTATTGATTTGTGTATTTCTATGTATAGTCCTTATAAATCATGTACTTATGTATATTATGTTTATGTACTGGGGCAGTGGTCACCAACCTTTTTGTAGTCTGAGGGCTATATCTGTCATTATAAACACAGCGAAGGGCGCCTTCCCCAGAGAGAGAGAGAGAGCATCGTATGTAGCACTTGTCTGTCCCACACCCTCACTCACTCCTGCCCTCCAATACATTCTTTCTCTCTCTCATCGATCATGCAACCAGTAATCATTTCACTGGATTAATATTACATATTTCCTTAATTGTTATTGTTTTAATATATATATATATATATATACATATATATATATATATATATATATATATATATATATATACTCATAAAACTCTGATAATCTTGTTTGTTATCTTGCTTGCTTGAAACCGTCACCCAGCCAATCAGAAGAGATATGACGTCACGACTGAGGAACAGCCAAGCAGAAGGTTATCAGAAGAGATATAACGTCACGACTGAGGACCAGCCAATCAGAAGAAGAGACATGGCGTCACGATATCACATGATGCATAGTGTTCCAAGCAACATGACGTCACAATCTTCTGCATTTCACTTCTTATAACAACGTATCATTTAAAATTTTATTTGACCCAACATACAATGTATCTATATATACTTATAAATTTTTCATATTCAGTATCTAAAAGTATAGCCAACTCCTGAGTTAGCATCTATGAGGCATAATGAGTTTATCAAAATATTACGAACCCTATAAATCATATGATGCGTAGTGTTCCAAGCAACGACGACATGACGTCACAATCTTCTGCATTTCACTTCTTATAAGTAATCAAGTCACTGCCTTCGTCTACTGAATAGAACATTGTCTTAATAAAGATTTTATTGAACATTTTATTAACAACGTATCATTTCATATTTTATTTGACCCAACGGGTCACGGGTGGTCTAGTATGTATACACACCCACACACACACACACCCACCCCCCACCGCATGGACGGCATAGAAGACGTTCGGCACACACTTGAAGTTTGTGGATCCCAACGCAAAGAGAAGTGCCTATTGTATTTACAGGGTGGGGGGGAAATTGCTCGTGGAGTAGTAGGAAAGTAGGGAAAGAGGAAAAGGGGATGGATTACTGAGGGAAATGGAAGGAAATGAGGAAGGAGTAGACTTGGCCCAGGCAGACAGGCGAAAGGTAAACAAAAGGCTCCCAGACGACGATGAAATGTCTAATAAAAATGTAAAGATTAGAAGTATAGACAAGAGCAATACAGTAGAAAGTGATGAGAATATTTTCCAGGGATTTAAAGAGGGTGGGGAGGACACAAACCATCCCCGACTGACAAGACTAGAAGAGAAGGTCGATAAGATGATCGAGGACTTGGAGCGTAGGTTCGGTGATGTTAACAATATTATACGGAGAGTTGAAAAATTGGAAGAACTAGAGAAGGCGAACAAAAACTTAACTAAGGAAATTGAAGAATTAAAAAAACAGTTAAAAGAAGTAAAAGATGAGAATAAAGTCTTAAAGGAGAATAATAAGGAGAACAAGGAGGGTTGGAAAAAAATTCAAGAAAATAGCAAAGTTGCATTCACTGACATAATCAGACAGCAAATGAATGAACAAACTGAAAACTCAGTTATTAAAGTGATGAGACAGAAGGAGAATATAGTGAGAGACTTAGCAGACAAAAAGAAATGTATAATTATATTAGGAATGGAAGAGAAACATAACCCAGATAGAACCACAAGAATCAAAGAGGAAAATGAAAAAGTAAGAAATTTACTAGAATTAGTTCAGGAAGATGAACCAGAAATAATGAAACAGATCGAAGAGAAATTCAGGCTAGGGAAATATAGTACAGACAAGACCAGACCAATTAAGATTAAATTCAGGTCACAAACTACGGCTGAGAATATCTTATCCAAAACAGGGAAACTAGCAACAAGTGAACAATATAAAAAGGTATGGATAAAAAGGGAAATGAATAAAGAGGAAAGAGAGGAAGAAAAGCAGAAAAGACTTGAAGCAAAGGAAAAAAACGAGATAAGAACGGAGTCAGAAAAAGAGAGATTCTATTGGAGAGTAGTGAATATGAAAATAAAGAAAGTCGACATACAAGAGAAAAACAAAAGAGAAACAGAGAACACAATGGAAGTGGCAGAAAACTAAGAGTGTCTTACACAAATATAGATGGATTAGTAACAGGATTGAATGAGCTGAATGATTATTTGAAAGAAAAAGAACCAGACATAATGGGAATTGTAGAAACAAAATTAAAAGGTCCACTACCACCCAACAGTGTAGGACATGATGCATATAATTATAATTATTGGATTAGAAACAGAGTGAAAAAGGAAGGGGGTGGAGTTATGTTCCTGACTAAGAAGGATATAAACGTGAAGTGTGTCACATATGGAAAGAATACAGTAGAGATGATAATGATGGAAGTAGAAGACAGAGATAAGAAGAACAGAAAATTTGTGATAAATTATGTGCCCCCAAAAACAGCCTCATGGGAAGAGAGTGAACATAAAAGTATGTTAGAGGACACAAAGATAACATTAAACAAGATAATGGAAGAGGGAGGAAAAATAGTTATGATGGGCGACTTTAATTGCAAAGAAATCTGCTGGGAAGAAATGACAGTAAAGGGTGGAGACGGCTCATGGGGAAACGCTCTACTTGAGATGGTTACTGACCATACAATGACACAATGGATACAAGAGAACACTAGGTATAGAAATGAAGAAGAGCCATCGAGACTAGACCTAGTAATTACATCCGAACCTAGAATAGTGGACAAAATTGAATATAAAACACCAATAAGTAAAAGTGACCACATATTGATTGAACTGGAACTTAATGAAGAAAAATATATGAAAAGAAATGAACAATACAGAAAAGGAAGAATGATGTATGAAAAAACAAACTTTGATAAAATAAGATAATTCTTTCAAAAGGAAAACTGGGAAGAAATATACAAAGAAGAAACAACAGTAGAAGAGAAATGGAATATTTTGACAAAAATTTACAAAAAAGGAGTGGAAAAGTATGTCCCAAGACAAAAACAAGAAAAAGAATATGTAAAATGCTGGTACAACAAAAGCTGTAGGGAGTTAAAAGACAAAAGAGACAAAGCATGGACCAGATGGAATAAGACAGATGACCTGAAAAATGGAAAATATATACCTGTTATAGAAATGAATATGTAAAAACGTGCAGAGAGGAAAAGAGAAAATATGAAAAAGATATCATAGAAAAGTGTAAAGATCAACCAAAACTATTCTACAGATTTGTAAACAATAAACTGAAAAACAAACAAGACTTGGAGAAATTAAGACAGGAGGGAGTTGAATACACCGAGGAAATGGAAATGGCGGAAATTATGAACAAACATTTTAAATCAGTGTTTACAAGGGAGAACATACAACCTGAAGAGAACGAATGGAAAGAGAAAGTCCCCCCTATGGAAGAAATAGAAGTAACAAAGAATGAAATATTAACACACTTGAGTAATCTTGATGTCAGAAAATCGCATGGACCAGATGAAATAGCAAACTGGATACTGAAAGAATGCAGGAATGAACTGGCAGACAAAATACATAGCATACTAAATAGTTCCTTGAAAGAAGGAAAAGTTCCAGAAGATTGGAAAAAAGCAAATATAGTACCTATATATAAAGGAGGAAATAAAGAAGAACCTACCAACTATAGACCAGTCTCTCTAACAAGTACAATAGCAAAAATTTGTGAAAGAATTATCAAAAGTAGATGGGTAAAATATTTAGAAAAAAAAAACAAAGTGTTAAATCCAAGGCAATTTGGATTCAGACAAGGACGATCATGCGTCACCAATTTAATATGTTTCTATTCAAGGCTAATAGATATAATACAAGAAAGAGATGGATGGGCAGACTGTGCATTTTTAGATCTAAAGAAAGCTTTTGACAAAGTACCACATAAGAAGTTGCTTAAGAAATTAGAAACTGAAGGAGGAATACAGGGCAAACTACTAAATTGGATGGAGGACTTTTTGCAAGAAAGAAAAATGAGAGTAGTGATAAGAAACCAGCACTCAAAATGGGATGAAGTAATAAGCGGTGTTCCGCAGGGAACAGTTCTGGCCCCAATAATGTTTGCTATATATATTAATGATATGGATGAAGGAATAGAAAGCTATATGAGCTTCTTTGCAGATGATGCAAAACTACTGAAAAGAGTGAAATCTGAAGAAGATTGTGAATCACTACAGAGAGATCTAAATAAAGTACAAGAATGGAGTAGGAAGTGGGAGATGGAGTTCAATACAAAAAAGTGTAGTATAATGGAATTTGGAAAAAGCAAAAACAGGATAACAGGAGCATATAAATTGGGAGAAGAAGGAATAAAAAAAAGTAGAAAATGAGAAGGACCTGGGAGTCATTGTTATGAATAATATGTCACCTGAGAAACATATAAATAAGATTTTTGGAGAAACTTATAATTTAATAAGAACAATCAAAGTTGCATTTACATACCTGGATGAAGAAATGGTGAAGAAAATCCTAATCACCCTGATAAGACCAAGATTGGAATATGCAGCAACGATATGGTCACCAAGTACAAAAAAATGTATAAAAAAACTTGAAAGAATACAAAGAGCAATTACAAAATTGGCACCAACACTCTCAAAACTATCATATGAAGAGAGACTAGAAAAACTTGAACTACAGACACTAGAGCAAAGAAGAAAGAGAGGAGATTTGATAGCTATTTACAGAATCATGAAAGGCATAGAAATTACTGACAGAGAGAATCTGATAAAATGGGATGACAGAAATACTAGAGGACACGGAAAGAAAATAAAAAAGACAGCTATAGAGGAGATTTGAAAAAGAAAAGCTTTCCTCACAGAGTAATAGACAGTTGGAACAAGTTAGATGAGAAAGTGGTGTGTGCAAAAACAATACATGAATTTAAAAATAGTTTAGATAAAATGAGATATGAAGACGGGACCCCACGAGCATAGCTCCCCTTCCCGTAAAATACAACTAGGTAAATAAAACTAGGTAAATACACACACACACACACACACATATATATATATATATATATATATATATATATATATATATACACTTATATAGAAATGTTATAATGAAGGATGTTTCACAGTTTTCTGGCTGACCCTTGCGGGGGCCATGGAGCCCGCCAGCTACATGTTGGGAACAAATGTGTTAGGGTATGCACTGTGTGTGGACTCTGTTATATGTGCTTTGTTTTTATCTTGCCTGGTCATTTCCTCTTTTCGTTTTCTCGGTGGGTTCACCGAGTGGTGGTGGCCGAGCAATATTGTGGTGTGCGTGCATGCTAATGGCACTGTACGAATGTCATACATGCTTTCCCTTTTGTATATCAATAATATGAAATTTATTTATATTAATTTATTATAAATATTGTATTGATTGGATTTACATGAGCCAATTTTGTGAGGGAACCATGCGGGGTTGTATGCTTCTCGTCGAGCCAGGCTGCATTCACGCAACGCAGTTTCTATTACGCCATCCGAGTGTACGCACGTTTTGTCGGAGTGCTTCAATATATGTAATATACTGTTTCCCATTGTACTATACTTTCCTTAGCCACCCTCGTACAAGCAGGTGTCCAGAGAATGGTCACCCCGGCGTCCCGGTGTCAGGCAACAGTAAGCTTGTAGGTATGTTAGTCTGTGTGTCTCTTATTATGTTTGGACGTGTGTTTGAGTGTGTCTCTTTGCCTGTTTGTGAGCACTTGCAATGAACATGGTCCTCTCCACCCCAGCGTCTCGGAAGGCAGGCGACCAGTCCTTTGTCCTCCCAGCGTCCCGGAAGGCAGGCGACCAGTCCTTTGTCCCACCAACGTCACGGTAGCAGGTAATCAGAAATTGCCCCAGCGTCCTGGTAGGCAGATGTCCAGTCTCTGGTTCCCCCGGCCCCCCGGTGGCAGGAAACCGTGAGCTTGTAGTTATGTTTGTGTGGCTCTTGATATGTTTGGATGTGTTTGAGAGTGTGCCTCTTTGCTTGTTTGCGAGTGTTTCTAATGAATGCAGTCTTGGCCACCCCAGCGTCCCGGAAGACAGGCGACCAGTCCTTGGTCTCCCCTGCGTCCCGGTGGCAGGTGGTCAGGGGTTGCCCCAGAGTCCCGGAAGGCAGGCAACAGTGAGTTTTTAGGTTTACTCGTGTGAGTGGCTCATGATATGTTTGGACGTGTGTTTGAGAGTGTGACTCTTTGCGAACTTGTGAGCGCTTGCAACGAACGTGGTCCTAGCCACCCCAGCGTCCCGAAAGGCAGGCGACCAGCCTTTGGTCGCCCCACTGTCCCGGAGGCAGGTCGCTAGGAGTTGCCCCAGCGTCCCGGTAGAGAAGTATCCAGTCTCTGGTCACTCCGACGTCCCGGTATTAGGCAACCGTGAGCTTCCAGGAAATGTTCGTCTGTGTGGCTTTCGATATGTTTGGATGTGTTTGAGTGTCTTTTTTCGTTTTTGTGAGCTCTTGGAATGAATGCAGTCATGGACACCCCCCAGCGTTCCAGAAGCCAGGCGATTTGTCCTTGGTCTCCTCACCTTCCCGTCAGGAGTTGCCCCAGCGTCCCGGTAGGCAGTTGTCCAGTCAAAGGATACTTCGGCATCCTGGTGGCAGGCAGCTGTGAGATTGCAGGTATGTTTGTCTGTGTGGCTCTTGTTATTTTTGGATGTGTGTTTGACAGTGTACCTCCTTGCTTTTTTTGTGAGCTCTTGAAATGGATACGGTCCTTCCCACCCCAGCGTCCCGGGAGGTAGGCGTCTACGTAGTTGTTAGGTCTCCCAGTGTTCTGGTGGCAGGTGTGTTTAGTATGTGTGTATCTGTGCGTGTGTACACATGCGAGTGTTTGTGAGTTAGCAGTTCTAACCGAATTTCAAAAAAATTAATAGGATTCATCTATTAACTATCAACTGTCTTCCAAACTATCCTGAATTCTTCTAGGGATTCCGAAGGAAATTCTTTGGAAGGAAAATCGCTGAGGCATCGGCGGAGAACCTGAGACTCCTACAGATTCCGACAGACTCTACTCATGTTTCACTCCTCACTCCATCGGTCGCCCTTTGTGTGGTAGCACCGCGATTATGGCACCACACACGCGACATTACTTGAACATCGTAGAAGCAACCTTCACAGAACCATGTGCGTGACATACTTTAGGGTATTATTCTTTGTGCTGCAGAAGCTACTTGATAAGATGGATTATGATTTAAGCACACACAGACATACACACACACATAAATATATCTTTTTTTCCCCGGTGGTTTCTTAAAAAAAAAAAAATATATATATATATATATATATATATATATATATATAAGTGTATCCAGGAAGAATATTTTCTTGTTGACAGACGAGATTAAATGATATTGCTGTTTCTGCATTATTTATCTTTTTGTTAAGAACTTCAATTTCTCTTGCTAATTTACGGTGTTGGACTGATAGTTTGCTGAGTAGCTGTCCGTATGAGGTTGCAACGTTTCGGTCTTCTCTGTAGACCATCTTCAGGCTAATTGTTTGGGTGTGTGTGTGTGTGATGTTTATATACTATTTTATTTCTGATTGTTTGGGTGGTGTCGTGTGAAGCGATCATCCTGATTGGCTGCTGCGTAGTCATAAGGAATCACTGGGAGAGGTGAGGTCAGGTCCGCTTGTGGGATGGGAGAATCTGGAGGTCTATACTATGTATGTTCATGGTTGGTTTTAATTCTGCTATATAAATTGCTTCAATAAATGCTAATCTGCGGGAGTCTCTTTCTCTGTCTATTATTACTGTTCCTTCTTCTAAGTTTTGACGGGTGAGGGAAGTATTATGTTTGGTGTTATAGTGATTCTTTATGGATCCATGTTGTAGGTGGCAGGTCAAACGTCTTGTAAGTTTAGTCCTCGTCATTCCAATGTATGTTTGAGACCCACAGTTCTCAATGGTACAGTTATGTTGGTAAATGACGTGATTATCTTGTAAAGACGATGTCGATTTGGGAGGGCGGTTTCTCAGTAAAAGTTGTGACGTCTTTCGGGTCTTGTAGTATATGGTCAGTGATATTTTGTCTTCTGGGTCAGTGGGCTTGACGTGTTTTGTAATTATGTCCTTAATGACTTTTTCATCTGTCTTATATTCTGATGACATGTAATTTCTGTAATATATATTTATGTTTTCTTGTTTTTGTGTGGTAGGTTTGTTAGAATATCAGTTGTTGATGGCCCGTTTTGTTGCTTCGTTAATTAACTTGTTACTATACCCATTGTTAATAAGGACTTGGGTAAGTCTTTCCAGTTCAGTGTGTGTATCTTTCCATGTAGAGCAGTCGCGTCGTATGTATGCGTTGATAGTGGAGTTTAAATATCGTTGAGGGCATTCATTTTTTCTATTAAGACAGAGGTTTTTGTTGCTAGGTTTTATGTATACTGATGTGGTGTACTTGTTGTTATGACTGGTTACTAAGACATCGAGGAAGGGCAAACGTCCGTTGTTCGATTCTTCGAACGTAAAATTAAGGCCGGAAGCTTCTATAAGTTGTTCTCTGAGTCTTTGGAGTTCTTGAATATCTTTGACTCTAACGAAAATGTCATCTATATAGCGGCAATAAATGGATGGTCGGTTGGTGGCGAGTGTGAGCTTCTCTATGGTTCCCATGAAAAAATTTGCGAAAAGGACTCCTAAGGGGCTTCCCATGGCGACTCCATCTATTTGTTTGTACATATTACCGCGTGGACATGTGAAGGGGGCTTCACATGTATATATATATATGTATATATATGTATATATATATATATATATATATATATATATATATATATATATATATATACTTGTAAATGATTGGTGTAATTACTAACACAACTAAATATGTCTCCATCTGATTAGTACGTCAGCAGGCAGGGTTGAAATCATCCACATGTGTACATGAAATCACACACACACACACACACAAATCCAGGGATAGCATCACAATCTGTTATCTGCTGTGGGCATATTTTCATTAAGGATAAATCGGTAAAGATAAAGTTGTTTCCTAGTGTCATAGATGCAATTCTTGTGTATCATTTGATAGCTTTCCTTAAATAAGTACCGCAAGTTAATTGTAACGTCAGCAGTGCTTTTTATTTTATTTATCTATTAATTTTTATTTATTTATTTATTTTTGCGGGGGCTTCGGTGGAACCTTACACAACTACACCTAACATAAAAACTTTGGTTTTTAATGTCAGGGTGTGGTGCCGTCGATTGATTAGTGTTTAACCAAGAGCACCTCCAATGGGAGTGATCAGAGATACCCACATAAGAACGATTTGGGAAATAAAAAAAACAAGGTATACGCTGCCACCACCCAATCGTCTATATGGATATATCTGACCATAAATGGAAACTGCTCCTTGTTATTCACGTCTGACTCCGTCCCCTTTCCTCAGGTCGTTCGGGGTTGGTTCTGGGTAGCGAAAAGGCCTATGCCCAAGTGGGGTAGTAAAAGAATATAAGTGAAGGTCTGCTATGTGTTAATTATTACACTGAAGCAAAAATATAGTAAGGAAATACAAAAGTATATTGTGGTTTTCTCCAACTAGACAATCTATTGATCCTTACAATATGAAAAATATATGGGTATGCGAGACATTTAATAACACATTTTTTTTTGCTTATGGGCATCATAAGTAAGGTCACAGGCACGTGGAAAAACGTAGTTATTTACGCTCCAACCTTCCGGTCACTGTATATTGTCACTGTATATTGTGTCTACTTCCAGCACTGTGTCTACCTTCAACCCCGTATTCTTATTAGAGAACGATCACAGACAGAATTGTACTCTAAGGATTACACCCTCATAGCTAATGTATATATGCATGACACCGTCTAACTCCTTCCACGCAGTGTTTGTGGAGTACACTCCCTTAAACCCTGTTATCGGAATAGTTTTTGGCATCAGATTAAAATTTTAGCTGCGCACAAAAAGAACGAGACGGCTATGTGTTCGTATCTATGGGTAAACTACTAACCTCCCTGTTGTATTATTTCGTAAAACTTCATTTCGCTTCTCAACACAGCTCCTAGCTGCTACAATCTCTCCCTAAACTATTTCTCTAGTGGAATCCTGAACTGAAAGTTGGGAATTTTTCCTATTACTCTTAAAATTAATGGCCTTAGTTTACGCCTCTGTCCGAACGTGTTAGTGACGTCACGGGTGGGCGGAGCTACGGTGCGCCCACTATGTTCGAGAACATTCTAATGTCGTCTCAAAGCTTTAGTTGAACCAAAATCAGCTGAAATATATTTGTAGCTATCTCCTATTGTATGTTTTTCTTCAATGATTATAGTAAGGATCTTTGCCAACACATCTTGATAGGCAGACATAGAATAGAATAAATTCATGGTCTATTAAGGCTCTATTTTCTACTTTGCTTCTTGGTTGAGTAAAACCGTCTCTCAAGTCAATACTCAAATAAATAAACAGATAAATAAAACGAAATTCCAAAAATAATATCCCTTCAAAATTCCTGTCCTTACATGGCCCTACGCCCCCCCGTAAGAAAAATTCCGCAACATCACGTGAAGGATTCTATTTGGTGTGGTCCAAATCCCCCTGCAAAAGAAAAAAATAAATCCATCCTGTCATCAGAGAGCGATTATCCTTTTGATAGCTTGACGAGGCACTCTCCCCTCAGCACACTCGTAGGTGTACGAATCTCAGGTGACCCGGGGGTACACCAATTTACTGTGGATGTCTCCGTGGACTTTTCCATCAGCCTTCGTATTGGCTGGATTCCCCAATTAACCTCTTACCTAATACTTGACTGGACATGCATAGCCGCTACGACCGAGCTAAGCCACGACTCTCTCTTGTGGATTCGCCCCATGGGTGGCACACTACTTCCCCTTCTGTGGGCTCACCTCTGGGCAATCGGCGATTGTCCACCAGGTCCTGAAGTCCTACACCCCTGTCAAGCGGGCAATTGTGAATTTGAGTTGGGTTCATGACCCCAACTCGAGCTAAAGAATTTCCCCATTTTCCAATACTACTCCGAATGAAAGTGCTCGCTAACCATCGTTTGTAGTCCCTCTCCTAGGCTAATATTGACTTCTTTATCCCCCCCCTAAGTTGACATTTAGTTCCTTCACCTGGCTGTTGCTGAAATTTCCTTTTACAACATATGAAATATATGCATCCTTAATCCTAGGACATCTCAACCTTACACATGTATAAAAGTATAGGTGGGTTACATTTAAGCCTTATGGTCCAATATATAGGAACATTGAGGGCATCTTTGCATTAATTTGCACGAGCATTCGTTTTTTCTTTGGACATATAATGGCACGATATGATCCCTACATTTCCTATTGCAGTTAACTACTGTCATCTTAGCACCTTAAATCACTAGATATGGCACCAACTGGTCGGGTTGCTCCAGTTGATTTCTTCAGCATTCCTCGATGAGCCGTCTTGGTGCACGACGCATCCTTGGTGGTAGTATTTCCACTTCCGGGTCTGGGTGGAACTCTTTTTCAACAGGCTCCACCAACCACTCTTCGGAACCAAAGTAAGGTTTCACTTGAGCAGCAGCTCTCCTTGTCTACTTTCCAGTGAAGGGATTTCTTAGTTCGTATACACTGTGTCCTGCTAATGCCCCCACCACTCTGTAGGGCCCTTCCCACTTGGGGTTCAGCTTGCGGCAGGTACCTGGTATAGCAGTTTCCTTCCGGATCCATACTAAAGATCCCACTTCAACCTTCTGCTCGCCTCTCCTGCGGTTCGCCACACTCCGATACTCCGTTGTCATCTTACGGTGGGTTTCTCGGATGATTTGATGAGCGAACTCTGTTTCATCTTCCGTTCCCTCTACACCTGGGAGTCTATGACCGGCCAATCGGGGTGGGTGTCTTCCGAAGAAGCCGAAATAGGGAGTATGTCCGGTGGAGGTGTGTGTGGCTCCATTCATCTTCCTCTGACAGGCTTGTAGTAGATCCGGCCATTTGTTTGGGTGTCCCTGGCATAGTGTTGCCAGGATGCTCTTCAACGTTCGATGCATCCGTTCTATTACACCGTTTGCTTGTGGGTGGTATGGGGTGGTGTAGAGTAGGGTGATTTGCTGTTCTCCACACAACTTCTTGAAAGCCATGTTGGTGAATTCTGCTCCATTGTCTGCTACGATGCTCTCTGGGGTGCCGTAATCTGCGAAGAACTGGGTTAGGGAGTGTAGTATGTGTTGGTGGTGTTTTGTTCTCAATGGGAAAAACCTAACGAACCTACTGTAGTGATCGATTATGGTCAAAATATACCTATATCCCTGCGACCCGGATACCATATCCGTTAGGTCTATGCCTATTCTCTCCATTGCCTTTGTAGCAGGGGGAACCTCTTTGTATTGCTGTGACAACCCTTGTGTACCCTTGAACCTCTGACAAGTAATGCATTTCTTTACAAAATTACATACATCTACCTTTAAATTTGGCCAATAGAACAGCTCCTCCTGGGTTAGATTCCCATTCATGTCTATCTTCCATCCTCGCTCTCGTCTCTTCTTCCTCTCCCGAATTGGATTCCCATTCCGTTTTATTGTTCATTTTTACCTGACTGCCTTTAATTATGTGTAGTTCCATCAAAGCTATACACCTTAACACGTCACTTCCCCACACAATCTCATCCACTATTTCTATACTCTTAGTGACTGCCGAGGATCTATTCTGTCTCTGATGACTGTACTGCCAATCCACAGGGTACACAAGCTTTGTCTAAGTCGACACACAGATAAGTGAGCTTCAGGTTGGTTAATAGCGTAAATCCCACCGCTGCCACCAATAATGTGGTGCCGTCGATTGATTAGTGTTTAACCAAGAGCACCTCCAATGGGAGTGATCAGAGATACCCACATAAGAACGATTTGGGAAATAAAAAAAAAACAAGGTATACGCTGCCACCACCCAATCGTCTATATGGATATATCTGACCATAAATGGAAACTGCTCCTTGTTATTCACGTCTGACTCCGTCCCCTTTCCTCAGGTCGTTCGGGGTTGGTTCTGGGTAGCGAAAAGGCCTATGCCCAAGTGGGGTAGTAAAAGAATATAAGTGAAGGTCTGCTATGTGTTAATTATTACACTGAAGCAAAAATATAGTAAGGAAATACAAAAGTATATTGTGGTTTTCTCCAACTAGACAATCTATTGATCCTTACAATATGAAAAATATATGGGTATGCGAGACATTTAATAACAGTTTTTTTTGCTTATGGACATCATAAGTAAGGTCACAGGCACGTGGAAAAAACGTAGTTATTTACGCTCCAACCTTCCGGTCACTGTATACGTCTACTTACAATATTGTGTCTACTTCCAGCACTGTGTCTACCTTCAACCCCGTATTCTTATTAGAGAACGATCACAGACAGCATTATACTCTAAGGATTACACTCTCATAGCTAATGTATATATGCGTGACACCGTCTAACTCCTTCCACGTAGTGTTTGTGGAGTACACTCCCTTAAACCCTGTTATCGGAATCATTTTTGGCATCAGATTAAAATTTTAGCTGCGCACAAAAAGAACGAGATGGCTATGTGTTCGTATCTATGGGTAAACTACTAACCTCCCTGTTGTATTATTTCGTAAAACTTCATTTCGTTTCTCAACACAGCCCCTAGCTGCTACAATCTCTCCCTAAACTATTTCTCTAGTGGAATCCTGAACTGAAAGTTGGGAATTTTTCCTATTACTCTTAAAATTAATGGCCTTAGTTTACGCCTCTGTCCGAACGTGTTAGTGACGTCACGGGTGGGCGGAGCTACGGTGCGCCCACTATGTTCGAGAACATTCTAATGTCGTCTCGAAGCTTTAGTTGAACCAAAATCAGCTGAAATATATTTGTAGCTATCTCCTATTGTATGTTTTTCTTCAATGATTATAGTAAGGATCTTTGCCAACACATCTTGATAGGCAGACATAGAATAGAATAAATTCATGGTCTATTAAGGCTCTATTT
Source organism: Oratosquilla oratoria (assembly GCF_046742065.1). NCBI lineage: Eukaryota > Metazoa > Arthropoda > Malacostraca > Stomatopoda > Squillidae > Oratosquilla > Oratosquilla oratoria. Next base: position 5,270,471 of record NW_027467710.1, read on the forward strand.
TCTACTTTGCTTCTTGGTTGAGTAAAACCGTCTCTCAAGTCAACACTCAAATAAATAAACAGATAAATAAAACGAAATTCCAAAAATAATATCCCTTCAAAATTCCTGTCCTTACAACGGTTCTGAATGGTCACAGGGTACAGTGTGGAAGGGTCTCTAAGCTACGGTTACACTAGTCAACGGAATGCTTGGAGTCCAACCTTACGGCTCAACAAGCATTCGACCATCCAACCCTGTCTTTAGACGAGTGGTTAGACTAGTTCAGGCGAGTCCAACCTTGCCATTGGAGATGTTCATGTTTCTGCCTGTCAACGTAATCTTTGGAGTCCAACCTTACGGCTGGAAAAGGATTCTTCCCTCCAACCTTATCTTTGGACGAGTGGTTAGACTAGTTTAGGGGAGTCCAACCTTGCCGTTGGAGATGTCCATGTTTCTGCCTTTACAACGGTGTCAAAACAATCATTAGACCACAACAACAACAAGATTCTTGTGGTACGCAGCGAGCTCCTTTCCAAAAATGGTGAAACCGCTTACTCAATCTGTCCGAAGGGATACAATCGCTGGTTACTGCCGATGAAATATTAAAATAATTCTTTTTGGGTGAAGAGGAGGTACGTTCGAGTTTGATTCCACACGGCGCCAGTTCGCAAAGAACCCGGGGTAGTCGTCGACCGAGGACAGAAGAGCAACGACCTTCAACTGTGCTCGAAGTAGACACGGGCAGCAAACATCCGGTCAGAGAGAGAGACAGAGGGGGGGGGGAGAAAGAGAGAGAGATATACAAAAACAGAGAGACAGATAGAGCTCTTGATTTGTTTCACATTGTTCCCTTGGATGATCAAAGGGGGTACGACCACCATCAACAACAACAACGAGTCGAAGTTCGGCGGTGAGATTAGCCAAGAGCTTGCCCCAGAAGGCACTCAGCTGAGAGTCCACTCACCACCTTTGCCCTGTGAGCTCGGATAGCAACGTAAGTGGCAATCACTAAGATCGAAATAGAACGCGTCACGCCATTACGGAAGCTTCTTACGTTCTTATGTTTTAAGACGTCTTGTTTATACAACTTCCTCACCTAGTCACAATATCTCAACAGACGAATGAATAAACAAATAAATTAATAGATAAACGAATGAAATAAAAATGGCTGTTTACAATAATTAGAGAGGCATCGAGTGCCAAATGGCAAGGGTGCCAAAAAATTGCAATCATGAAGACAAAAACCGACGCGGCTGGAGGGCAGGTCCGTTCAGTGCCCACCGAAAAGAGCTCTTGTGCCAAAGAGGAGGGTCGGGGGTGGGGTGAGGTGCTCTGGCACTCTTCGAAGAGGCCGAAGAAAAGCGAGGTCATGACCGCCAGACTTGTGACATAGACCTTCGAGCTGAATTTAGAAAAGGAGCGAAGACGAAGAGCCTGAGGAAGGGCAGACTCTTCGTAGCAGAAGAACGAAGATGAAGAACCTGAGGAAGGGTAGACTCTTCGTAGCAGAAGAAGGAAGAAGAACCTGAGGAAGGGTAGACTCTTCGTAGCAAAAGAAGGAAGACAAAGAACCTAAGGAAGGGTAGACTCTTCGTAGATGAAGAACGAAGACGAAGAACCTGAGGAAGGGCAGACTCTTCATAGCAGAAGAACAAAGACGAAGAACCTGAGGAAGGGCAGACTCTTCGTAGCAAAAGAACGAAGACAAAGAACCTGAGGAAGGGCAGACTCTTCGGAACAGAAGAACAAAGACGAAGAACCTGAGGAAGGGCAGACTCTTCGTAGCAGAAGAACGAATACGAATAACCTTTTGATGTGTAGATTCTTCGCAGCATAAGAACTAAGACGAAGAACCTGAGGAAGGGCAGACTCTTCGTAGCAGAAGAACGAAAACGAAGAACCTGAGGAAGGGCAAATGCTTCGTAGCAGAAGAACGAAGAGATTTTGCTGGAAGAGGGTTGAGGTCTGGAGAAGGGTACTCCATTCACTTTGATTCGACAAATTTTTTCACTGATGTTGCAGACTAGTTGGTTCCTAAAACTTCGTTGACACGGGGCTAGTTCAGCAGCCGCTAGTGCTAGCGACTAGTAAACTACCCCTCTACTTGCCCAATGTCAATGGAAATTTAGTAAACTTGTCGCTAAACTATCCTAATGTCAACTTTTACTTGCAGGGTATGTTAACTTGCAACTAGAACTAGCGGCTACGAAACTAGCCACGTGTCATCGAGGCTTAATATCCACATTTCAATGCAATTCAGATTTCAATAACTTTATTGTTATTTTTTTCACGTGGATGTATTTCACCACAATTGTTATTCCAGTGGGTAATTTAGTTTTCCTTCTCCGCCATCTTAAAATAAATAAGATATAATTTGTTGCACTGTAGACAGTCCTTACCTATGTGAAGCTTGATGGTGTCATAGTAATAGTATATCATACTATCACACTGTATGGGTGACCACTCTCATTACGTCACTCAATTACGGCCAAGGATGCCACCTTTGCCTTGTATGTTAGGAACGCCGATGCAAGTGGCTATCACCTGTAGCTATAGGGGGATCGAAACCGAGACCAGGTCGTGGGAGGGGAGGCTGCAAACAACCCACCACAGGAGGAAGGTTGTGGGACATTGTTATGTAAACAAAGTGTGGTGCCGTCATTCAAATGGGCTTCCCTGATTGGAGGTTCAGTTCCTGCGTGCCTTTGGTATGACTCGTTAATATGAAGCCAAGAACCGAATAATTAGGACCAATGGAGCGACTAATTACTTCTTTTAATTACCTCGACCGCTGAACTACGGAGAAATGATACAACGCAGTTACCCAGCAATCTTGGCAATTAAGAATCACTCGTGAATATAAACTATGATTCATTCGGAGCCGCTTTTGTGTTTATTTCGAATGTTTGAATATTTGGCGAGTTTTTATGTTTGCGGTGACGATTTTGCCACAATACCAGAACGGTTTCCGACAAATTATGGCCGCCTACGGTGACGGAAAATTGGTTATTATTGTTGTTGTTGATGGTGGTATTAGTGGTGATGATGTCTGTTGTTGTTGCTCTTGTTGTTGCCATTGTTGATGGGGATAATCGTCTTATTTCTTTCCTCTTTCTTCGTCTTCCTTTTTTTCCCATCTTCTTCTTCCTTTACCTTTCTACTTGTTTTCCTTCCCTTCCGTTTCTCCTCTTCCACCTTTATCATTTTCTCTTCGCCTTCTACATCTCCATCTTCCTTTTCTTCTTCTTGTGGACAGTCCAAAGAACGCGGGAGTTCGTGACGATTCCCGTTCTGCTTCTGGTGAGGACTTTTGGACTCTGAGACCTCCGTCGCCTACAAGGCACCTGCGTCGTTGTTTTTCTTCCTTCTTCCCCCTTCCCCTCTCTTCCACTCCCTCCTTAGTCGCAAAGCGCAAAAGAATGGACTCTGTGGAGAGTGTCAAAGACGGTGACGCGCGCGGTCGTGTCTGTAAATGCTTTAAAGAATGTGAACAACAGTAACCACGTTTGATACATACTGAAAGGACCCGGGATTTTTTTCTAGTATTAAGAATATTGGCGGAATGAATATTACCTCAAGATAATGATTCTAGGTTTTTGAATTCTGTTTGAGTTCTCGTGAAGGAAAATTTATGTTCAGTTCCCTCCATGTCTTACGTCCCCCAGTCCTCCGTGGTTCTGTTGTTCCACGAAATTCTCCGCATCTGCTTTTCCGTCTGCCGAAATCTTTCGGAATCTCACAGACTCTGTCATTCAGAATCCACAATTCTGTCGTAGTTTACCAGATTCTGCCAAAGTCTGTCAGAGTCTGCCAAAGTCTGTCGGAAACTACAGGAGTCTTTCGGAGTTGGTCGAATTCTGAAGGAGTCTCTGTTTTTTTTTTGTTTTTTTTTTGGGGGGGGGAAGAATTCACGATAGTTTGGAATGCGCCTCATCGTTATTGGATGATTCCTATTAATTCTTTATAATATTCAGATAAAACTGCTCACGCACAAACACACGTATATGCGCACACACACACGCCACACAAACATGCACACACCACACACATTACTATACACATACACACACACACATACATAAATACACACACACACACACACGGACACAAACACACAATATATATATATATATATATATATATATATATATATATATATATATATATATATATATATATATGCGCCCACATACAGAAGCACATGCATATATATATACAGTATATATATATATATATATACATATATATATACATATATATACACACGCACACGTCTATATATACACTACATATATATATATATAGTTGGGCATGCCTTAAAAGTCATACACACATACTGTTCCCAGTCAGCTTCAGGGCGACCATATCTGTGTTGTTGTTTTCAGTTTGCTCTCCGAGAGCCCTCCGCCGCTCGCCCGTGAGGAACTTGTAGGAGCCGCACACTCGAGACGACCGACTACACGACTTCGAGGAACGAGGAACCGGACTTCTCTTGGATCCATGGAAAATAAGGTAAATGACATTGCTTTTTCTAAGAATAAGTTTGTATTTGATTGCAATATAGAGGATAAAATGTATAGTTGTAGACTTCGGTCACTGTGATTTCATTGGTTAAGAGTGACTTTGAAATCACTTATGTTGTCCGACTGTACTTTTTTATCTTCCATATTGTATGTGTGTGTATGTGTGTATGTGTGTGTGTATGTGTAAGTGGAGGGCCACGAAGTGCGTGCGCGGGTCCACGTGGTTTCCTCGCGAATTGCGAGATGTTCCGCGTAATCACTATGGACCCGCGCGCTGAGAGTGCATGTCGCGCACCACAAGAGACAGAGTTGTAATGTACGTAGCGCACGAAAGCTTCAGCAAAACGTGTGATCGCCACATGATGATCCTCGCGTACAAGGTCCAAAGTGTATGTGCGTTTCGTATGATGCGACTACCGTGAGAATCGTGTTCTCCGTACATTCGATAAGGTCTATATGTGATGCGCCCCCCTCTTGGTGTGCTTAAAGACTACACGTATGTGTGACTGTGTTTAGGTCAACACGTGTGATCTGAATGTGCACATGCATGCTTATGAGCTTGAGTGTGTGGGTTTGTTCGTCTGTATGGTTCTTATTATGCTTGAGCGTGTGTTTGAGAACGTGTCCCGTTGCTTAATTGTAAGCGCTTGCAATGAATGTGGACCTGGCCACCCCAGCGTCCCGGAAGGCAGGAGACCACTTCTTGGTCTCCCCAGCGTCACGGTGGCAGGTGGTCAAGAGTTGCCCCAGCGCCCCGGAGGGCAGGTGTCCAGTCTCTGGTCACCCCGGCGTCCCGGTGGCAGGCAACCGTGTGCTTGTAGGTTTGTACGTGTGCGTGGATCTTGATATGTTTCCATGTGTGTCTGACAGTGCGCCTATTGGCATATCTGTGAATGAATGCAGTCCTGACCACCCCAGCGTCCCGGAAGGCAGGAGACCACTTCTTCATCTCCCCAGCGTCACGGTGGCAGGTGGTCAGGAGTTGCCCCAGCGTCCCGGATGGCAGGTGCCTAGTCTCTGGTCACCCCGGCGTCCCGGTGGCAGGCAACAGTGAGCTTGTAGGTTTGTACGTGTGCGTGGATCTTGATATGTTTCCATGTGTGTCTGACAGTGTGCCATCTTGGCATATCTGTGAATGAATGTAGTCCTGACCACCCCAGCGTCCCGGAAGGCAGGAGACCACTTCTTGTTCTCCCCAGCGTCCCGGTGGCAGGTGGTCAGGAGTTGCCCCAGCGTCCCGGAGGGCAGGTGTCCAGTCTCTGGTCACCCCGGCGTCCCGGTGGCAGGCAACAGTGTGCTTGTAGGTTTGTACGTGTGCGTGGATCTTGATACGTTTGCATGTATGTCTGACAGTGTGCCTCTTGGCATATCTGTGAATGAATGCAGTCCTGACCACCCCAGCGTCCCGGAAGGCAGGAGACCACTTCTTCATCTCCCCAGCGTCACGGTGGCAGGTGGTCAGGAGTTGCCCCAGCGTCCCGGAGGGCAGGTTCCCAGTCTCTGGTCACCCCGGCGTCCCGGTGGCAGGCAACCGTGAGCTTGTAGGTTTGTACGTGTGCGTGGATCTCCATATGTTTGCATGTGTGTCTGACAGTGTGCCTCTTGGCATATCTGTGAATGAATGCAGTCCTGACCACCCCAGCGTCCCGGAAGGCAGGAGACCACTTCTTCATCTCCCCAGCGTCACGGTGGCAGGTGGTCAGGAGTTGCCCCAGCGTCCCGGAGGGCAGGTGTCCAGTCTCTGGTCACCCCGGCGTCCCGGTGGCAGGCAACAGTGAGCTTGTAGGTTTGTACGTGTGCGTGGATCTTGATATGTTTGCATGTGTGTCTGACAGTGTGCCTCTTGGCATATCTGTGAATGAATGCAGTCCTGACCACCCCAGCGTCCCGGAAGGCAGGAGACCACTTCTTCATCTCCCCAGCGTCACGGTGGCAGGTGGTCAGGAGTTGCCCCAGCGTCCCGGAGGGCAGGTGTCCAGTCTCTGGTCACCCCGGCGTCCCGGTGGCAGGCAACCGTGAGCTTGTAGGTTTGTACGTGTGCGTGGATCTTGATATATTTGCATGTGTGTCTGACAGTGTGCCTCTTGGCATATCTGTGAATGAATGCAGTCCTGACCACCCCAGCGTCCCGGAAGGCAGGAGACCACTTCTTCATCTCCCCAGCGTCCCGGTGGCAGGTGGTCAGGAGTTGCCCCAGCGTCCCGGAGGGCAGGTGTCCAGTCTCTGGTCACCCCGGCGTCCCGGTGGCAGGCAACAGTGAGCTTGTAGGTTTGTACGTGTGAGTGGATCTTGATATGTTTGCATGTGTGTCTGACAGTGTGCCTTTTGGCATATCTGTGAATGAATGCAGTCCTGACCACCCCAGCGTCCCGGAAGGCAGGAGACCACTTCTTCATCTCCCCAGCGTCCCGGTGGCAGGTGGTCAGGAGTTGCCCCAGCGTCCCGGAGGGCAGGTGTCCAGTCTCTGGTCACCCCGGCGTCCCGGTGGCAGGCAACAGTGAGCTTGTACGTTTGTACGTGTGCGTGGATCTTGATATGTTTGCATGTGTGTCTGACAGTGTGCCTCCTGGCATATCTGTGAATGAATGCAGTCCTGACCACCCCAGCGTCCCGGAAGGCAGGAGACCACTTCTTCATCTCCCCAGCGTCCCGGTGGCAGGTGGTCAGGAGTTGCCCCAGCGTCCCGGAGGGCAGGTGTCCAGTCTCTGGTCACCCCGGCGTCCCGGTGGCAGGCAACAGTGAGCTTGTAGGTTTGTACGTGTGCGTGGATATTGATATGTTTAAATGTGTGTCTGACAGTGTGCCTCTTGGCATATCTGTGAATGAATGTAGTCCTGACCACCCCAGCGTCCCGGAAGGCAGGAGACCACTTCTTCATCTCCCCAGCGTCCCGGTGGCAGGTGGTCAGGAGTTGCCCCAGCGTCCCGGAGGGCAGGTGTCCAGTCTCTGGTCACCCCGGCGTCCCGGTGGCAGGCAACAGTGAGCTTGTAGGTTTGTAAGTGTGCGTGGATCTCGATATGTTTGCATGTGTGTCTGACAGTGTGCCTCTTGGCATATCTGTGAATGAATGCAGTCCTGACCACCCCAGCGTCCCGGAAGGCAGGAGACCACTTCTTGATCTCCCCAGCGTCACGGTGGCAGGTGGTCAGGAGTTGCCCCAGCGTCCCGGAGGGCAGGTGTCCAGTCTCTGGTCACCCCGGCGTCCCGGTGGCAGGCAACAGTGAGCTTGTAGGTTTGTACGTGTGCGTGGATCTTGATATGTTTGCATGTGTGTATGACAGTGTGCCTCTTGGCATATCTGTGAATGAATGCAGTCCTGACCACCCCAGCGTCCCGGAAGGCAGGAGACCACTTCTTGATCTCCCCAGCGTCCCGGTGGCAGGTGGTCAGGAGTTGCCCCAGCGTCCCGGAGGGCAGGTGTCCAGTCTCTGGTCACCCCGGCGTCCCGGTGGCAGGCAACCGTGAGCTTGTACGTTTGTACGTGTGCGTGGATCTCGATATGTTTGGACGTGTGTTTGAGTGTGCGTCTTTGCATATCTGTTAATGAATGCAGTCCTGGATACCTTAGCGTCTCGGTGGCAGGTGGTAAGGAGTTGCCTCAGCATACCGGAAGGGATGGTGCGGTGTACGTGGATGCTGATGCCATTGTACGATTGTCAGAGATGTTCTCCCTTGTGGTATATAAATAAAATAAAATTTATTTATATTCATTTATCAAAACTTTTTTACTGATTGGATTTAGATATACCAATTTTGTGGTGGAACCATATGGGCGTATATGCTTCTCGCCAAGCCGAGTTTACGTACGTTTTCTTAGTGTACTTTTTTCAATACACTGTTTTCCATTGTAATATATTTTCATTATCCACCCTAATACATATGGTGGCAGCCGGTTAAACAAGATTGTGAACGTTTCTTTTGTGCATTCTTATTTCGGAACGCTACGTTGAACTTTGAACATTCCAGATCTCTGGCTAATCAGTTAGTAGCATCGTGTGTTTATGTACAGTTCTTTTGTGTATATCTTGTACTTGTATACAGTTCTTATGTTTTTTCTTGTAATTGTATACTGTACTTATTTCTCTTGTATTGATTTGTGTATTTCTATGTATAGTCTTTATAAATCATGTACTTATGTATATTATGTTTATGTACTGGGGCAGTGGTCCTCAACCTTAGGCTGAGGGCTACATCTGTCATTATAAACACAGCGGAGGGCGCCTTCCCCAGAGAGAGAGAGATTTTCTTACTGGTAAGCATCGTATGTAGCATTCGTCTGTCCCACACCCTCACTCACTCCTCCCATCCAATACATTCTTTCTCTCTCTCATCGATTATGCAACAAGTAATTATTTCACTGGATTAATATTACATATTTCCTTAATTGTTATTGTTTTAATATATATATATATATATATATATATATATATATATACTCATAAAACTCTGATAGTTTTGTTTGTTATCTTGCTTGCTTGAAACCGTCACCCAGCCAATGAGAAGAGATATGACGTCACGACTGAGGACCAGCCAAGCAGAAGAAGGTTATCAGAAGAAGAGATATAACGTCTCGACTGAGGACCAGCCAATCAGAAGAAGAGACATGGCGTCACGATATCATATGATGCATAGTGTTCCAAGCAACGACATGACGTCACAATCTTCTGCATTTCACTTCTTATAACAACGTATCATTTAACATTTTATTTGACCCAACATACAATGTATCTATATATACTTATAAATTTTTCATATTCGCTTGCTTGTGGTAGTCCTTCGGTAACAAAGATGACGTACTTATCCCCTGAATGATGATTAGTGAAAGGATTAGAATAGTAGTTACAATAAAAACAATAATAGCAGTAGTAAACAGCAGTATTAGCATTAATCATGGTTTAATGCTTATTCCATCTTTGGTATAGTAATTTTGATATCAGTTTTAGGATCTAGTTTCTTTGAAGGTGAATTCTTTGGTGACTTCTTAGGCCAAACTCGGAGGCACAGATCCTACCGCAAGTGGGACAGGGAATTCCTTGTGCCGGGTTAACAAGACCTCGTGCCATGCGTTCATGTCTGCGGTTTTGTCGCTCGATCCTGATATTCGTGCGAGCGGCTTCAAATATGTCCACAGCCTGATGGACTCTTAATCTCCAGCTTTCTCGGTCACTGGCCAGAGTTTCAAGTTGGTCAACAGAGATGTTGCATTGTTTGAGGGTGGCCTTTATTTGGTCTTTAAACCGCTTTTTTGGTCCTCCCGGAAAGCGGTTTCCATCCCTCAGCTCGCCGTATAGTATTTGACGTGAGAGGCGACATTCAGGCATTCTGATCACATGACCGATCCACCGGAGCTGGCGACGTACTATCATTGATTCAATACTGATGGTTGAAGCATTTTGTAAGATAGTTACATGAGAGATTCGGTCACGCCATGTGATGCTAAGGATAGTTTGAAGACAGCGTATATGAAACCCTTCAAGTCTTCTGATTTGGGCCTTGTATAAGGTCCAAGTTTCACTGCCAAATAGTAAGATGGATAGACAGATTGCCTGATAACCCTTAATTTTAGTCTGCACAGTTAGATCACGGTTTAGGAAGACGCGTTTGGATAATTTTCCAAAGCTTGAGCTTGCCAATCTAATCCTGGTCTGGATTTCATTTTCTGTGTCACAAGTTGCAGAGAGAATGCAACAAGTTGCAGAGAGAATGTTTTCATATTCAGTATCTAAAAGTATAGCCAACTCCTGAGTTAGCATCTATGAGGCATAATGAGTTTATCAAAATATTACGAACCCTATAAATCATATGATGCGTAGTGTTCCAAGCAACGACGACATGACGTCACAATCTTCTGCATTTCACTTCTTATAAGTAATCAAGTCACTGCCTTCGTATGAATAGAACATTATCTTAATAAATATTTTATTGACAATTTTATTAACAACGTATAATTTAACATTTTAATTGACCCAACGGGTTACGGGTGGTCTAGTATGTATACACACACACACACACATATATATATATATATATATATATATATATATATATATATATATATACTTATATAGAAATGTTAAAATGAAGGATGTTTCACAGTTTTCTGGCTGACCCTTGCGGGCGCCATGGAGCCCGCTAACTACATGTTGGGAACCAATGTATTAGGGTATGCACTGTGTGTGGACTGTGTTATGTGTGCTTTGTTTTTGTCTTGCCTGGTCATTTCCTCTTTTCGTTTTCTCGGTGGGGTCACTGAGTGGTGGTGGCCGAGCAATGTTGTGGTGTGCGTGCATGCTAATGGCACTGTACGAATGTCATACATGCTTTCCCTTTTGTATATCAATAATATGAAATTTATTTATATTAATTTATTATAAATATTGTATTGATTGGATTTACATGAGCCAATTTTGTGAGGGAACCATGCGGGGTTGTATGCTTCTCGTCGAGCCAGGCTGCATTCACGCAACGCAGTTTCTATTACGCCATCCGAGTGTACGCACGTTTTGTCGGAGTGCTTCAATATATGTAATATACTGTTTCCCATTGTACTATACTTTCCTTAGCCACCCTCGTACAAGCAGGTGTCCAGAGAATGGTCACCCCGGCGTCCCGGTGTCGGGCAACAGTGAGCTTGTAGGTATGTTAGTCTGTGTGTCTCTTATCATGTTTGGACGTGTGTTTGAGTGTCTCTCTTTGCCTGTTTGTGAGCACTTGCAATGAACATGGTCCTCTCCACCCCAGCGTCTCGGAAGGCAGGCGACCAGTCCTTTGTCCTCCCAGCGTCCCGGAAGGCAGGCGACCAGTCCTTTGTCCCACCAACGTCACGGTAGTAGGTGATCAGAAATTGTCCCAGCGTCCTGGTAGGCAGGTGTCCAGTCTCTGGTTCCCCCGGCGCCCCGGTGGCTGGAAACCGTGAGCTTGTAGTCATGTTTGTGTGGCTCTTGATATGTTTGGATGTGTTTGAGAGTGTGCCTCTTTGCGTGTTTGTGAGTGTTTCTAATGAATGCAGTCTTGGCCACCCCAGCGTCCCGGAAGACAGGCGACCAGTCCTTGGTCTCCCCTGCGTCCCGGTGGCAGGTGGTCAGGGGTTGCCCCAGAGTCCCGGAAGGCAGGTGCCCAATCTCTGGTCACCCCGGCGTCCCGGTGACAGGCTACAGTGAGTTTTTAGGTTTATTCGTGTGAGTGGCTCATGATATGTTTGGACGTGTGTTTGAGAGTGTGCCTCTTTGCGAACTTGTGAGCGCTTGCAACGAACGTGGTCCTAGCCACCCCAGCGTCCCGAAAGGCAGGCGACCAGCCTTTGGTCGCTCCACTGTCCCGGAGGCAGGTCGCTAGGAGTTGCCCCAGCGTCCCGGTTGAGAAGTATCCAGTCTCTGGGCACTCCGACGTCCCGGTATTAGGCAACCGTCAGCTTCCAGGAAATGTTCGTCTGTGTGGCTCTCGATATGTTTGGATGTGTTTGAGTGTGTCTTTTTTCGTTTTTGTGAGCTCTTGGAATGAATGCAGTCACGGGGACACCCTCCAGCGTTCGAGAAGCCAGGCGATTTGTCCTTGGTCTCCTCACCTTCCCGTCAGGAGTTGCCCCAGCGTCCCGGAAGGCAGGTGTTCAGTCAAAGGATACTCCGGCATCCTGGTGGCAGGCAGCTGTGAGATTGCAGGTATGTTTGTCTGTGTGGCTCTTGTTATTTTTGCATGTGTGTTTGACAGTGTACCTCCTTGCTTTTTTTTTGTGAGCTCTTGAAATGGATGCGGTCCTTCCCACCCCAGCGTCCCGGAAGGTAGGCGTCTAGTTGTTAGGTCTCCCAGTGTTTTTGGTGGCAGGTGTGTTTAGTATGTGTGTATCTGTGCGTGTGTACGCATGCGGGTGTTTGTGAGTTAGCAGTTCTAACCGAATTTCAAAAACATTAATAGGGTTCATCCATTACCTATCAACTGTCTTCCAAACTATCCTGAATTCTTCTAGGGATTCAGGAGGAAATTCTTTGGAAGGAAAATTGCTGAGGCATCGGCGGAGACCCTGAGACTTCTACAGTTTCCGACAGACTCCACTCATGTTTCATTCCTCACTCCATCGGTCGTCCTTAGTGTAGTAGCACCGCGTTTGTGGCACCACACACGCGGCATTACTTGAACACCGTAGAAGCAACCTTCACAGAACCACGTGCGTGACATACTTTACGTTATCATTCTTTGTGCTGCAGAAGCTACTTGATAATGAGAAGATGGATTATGATATAAACACACACAGACACACACACACATAAATATATCTTATTTTTTCAATTTCCCGGTGGTTTCTGCAAAAAAAAAAAAAATAATAATAATATATATATATATATATATATATATATATATATGTATATACCTGTAAATGATTGGTGTAATTACTAACGCAACTAAATATGTCTCCATCTGATTACTACATAAGCAGGCAGGGTTGAAGTCATCCACATGTGTCCATAAAATCAAACACACACACACAAATCCAGGGAAAGCATCACAATCTGTTATCTGCTGTGGGCATATTTTCATTAAGGACAAATCGGTAAAGATAAAGTTGTTTCCTTGTGTCATAGATGCAATTCTTATGTGTATCATTTGATAGCTTTCCATAAATACGTACCGCAAGTTAATAGTAACGTCAGCAGTGCTTTTTATTTTATTTATCTATTAATTTTTATTTATTTATTTATTTATTTATTTATTTATTTTTGCGGGGGCTGCGGTGGAACCTTACACAACTACACCTAACATAAAAACTTTGATTTTTAATGTCACGGTTCTGAATGGTCACAGGGCACAGTGTGGAAGGGTCTTTAAGCTACGGTTACACTAGTCAACGGAATGCTTGGAGTCCAACCTTACGGCTGAACAAGCATTCGACCATCCAACCCTATCTTTGGACGAGTGGTTAGACTAGTTTAGGCGAGTCCAACCTTGCCATTGGAGATTTTCATGTTTCTGCCTGTCAACGTAATGCTTGGAGTCCAACCTTACGGCTGGACAAGCATTCTTTCATCCAACCTTATCTTTGGACGAGTGGTTAAACTAGTTTAGGGGAGTCCAACCTTGCCGTTGGAGATGTCTATGTTTCTGCCTTTACAACGGTGTCAAAACAATCAACAGACCACAACAACAAGAAGATTCTTGTGGTACGCAGTGAGCTCCTTTCCAAAAATGGTGAAACCGCTTACTCAAGCTAGCTGGATTATGATGATTTCACCTCTTCGGCATGATCCTGTCCGCAGGGATACGATCGCTGGTTACTGCCGATGAAATATTAAAATAATTCTTTTTGGGTGAAGAGGAGGTACCTTCGAGTTGGATTCCACACGGCGCCAGTTCGCAAAGAACCCGAAGTAGTCGTCGACCGAGGACAAAAGAGCAACGACCTTCAACTGTGCTCGAAGTAGACACGGGGGACCTTCTGGCGACGTTTAAGAGGACACTGAAAACCCGACAGCAAACATTCGGTCAGAGAGAGAGAGAGGAGGGGGTGAATGAGAAAGAGAGAAAGAGACAGGAAGAGAGAGAGAGATATACAAAAACAGAGAGACAGATAGAGGTCTTGATTTGTTCCACATTGTTCCCATGGATGATCAAAGGGGGTACTACCACCACCAACAACAACAACGAGTGGTACTGGAGCTGCAGCGTCTACGTCGTGGGACCACCCCCCAACCCCAAGAGTTGGGGGCCAAACAGCAGCAACCACCCCGTGTCATCAGCTCTACGCAGGTGGCACCGATCCCCAAGAGGAGCTACGCCTACCTTGGGGAGTACCACAATCCTTTTTCCCAACATGCAATGTTACGTTTTTTCTGCACCGAGGGGTGATTTTCCGGCGATCACCCCTCTTCTTCTACTTTTAGCCGGAGATGTAGAGAGCAATCCTGGGCCCACCACAAAATACACATGCCCAACATGCTCTAAACCTATTACTTCGAGCAGACAGACAAAGGGCTCAGTTCAGTGCAATATGTGAAAAAACTGGGCTCACCTCACTTGTACAACACTTGCTGACACAAACCAATACACAAACACTTGGACATGTTCTACCTGCCCTCCAGTAACCCCACTCCCACCTCCCCAACCACAGCCAGCACCCTTACCCACTCCCAATTTCCCTTTGCCCTTACCCCCGATTAGTACTCCCCTTCCTTTGTCCCCGATCTCTTCTTTCCCCCCCTCTGACCCAGATCCTACACCTTCCCCACTACCACCCCAACCTCAACCCCAAACGGCAACATACAACACATCAAAACACACAACATCAACATATTACAACACAACATTGACGGTATTAACACGAAAAAACATGAACTCAAACACTTTCTTAAACAACACAACATACACATTGCGATTTTACAAGAAACAAAACTAAGACACTCACACAAAACACCATCATTTCATAATTACACCACCATCAGACAAGACCGGACTGACGGCAATGGCGGTGGACTCATCACCCTGATCCACCACTCCATCTGTTTTGTGGACACAAGTGCCACAACCAAAATTTTCCTCCCTACCACAGATAACACAACAGAAATCCAATCCATTCGAATCCGCAAAGGTAACAAATCAACACTGACAATAGTTAACATATACATTCCCCCCCAATCATCCCCCACAGTTCCAGACACCTTCAGGCCTCAACTTAGCCAACTAGCCTCAATCCCCAACCTGATCATGGGTGGTGACTTCAACGCCAAGTCGTCTGCCTGGTATGTCGACAACCCTGACACAGACAGAGGGCTTGATATACAGACTCAGTTTGACTCATTGACTATCATGAACAACACACATAATCATACACATATCCCACACCAAGCCCTCTACACTCCCTCCTCTCCTGATATCACCTTTTGCTCCCCCTGCCTAACCCCAACAACATCATGGAGAGTGGTCGGAGCCCTTGGCTCTGACCACCTTCCAATCATCATCACCACCAAAACAAGATGCACCCCAGCTGGCCACAGACACACTTACACCAATTACAAGAGAGCTAACTGGGAAGCTTTTACTGAAGAGACAGAACAACATTTTGAAACACTTAACAGTACACCAATCACAAACATAAACAATGTTGTGCACACTTTTAATACAATCATACAAAACGCAGACAAGAGATACATCCCTAGAGGCAACAGAAAATCACACAACCCCAACTTCACACCAGAAATCCAAGGCCTCATCAGACAACGCGACACACTTAAACACGATACCCCCACACCTATCCCTCAAAACATAGCAGACCAAATACAAACACTAAACACTGTGATTGCGAACAAAATACATGAACAAAAAACACAAAATTGGAACAAATATATCAATACACTTGATCACAAAACAAACACCAGCAAATTGTACAAAACACTGAACAGCATTACACTATCCAACAGTAACACTACACGCTCTCACGCAGCAATAATCACAACAACGGATAATCTACCCTCAAACAGACAACAAGCAAACGCACTCATACGTCCTTTTGCACAGACAAGCCATCTCACTTCTCACCCTGACGACCGACGCACCATTCGACGTAAGAAAGACTTCCCCACAGACTCAGACTGTACACCCTTCATAGACAGTCAGACAAAACTCATAATACATAATCTCAAGCACTCATCTGCCTGTGGCCCTGATAACATAAGCAACATCCACCTAAAACACATTGGACCACAAGGTATACACGCACTCACAAACATTGCAAACTACAGCTATTCACACAACACTATACCCGACATCTGGAAGCATGGTAAAATAATCACTTTTCCAAAACCGAACAAAGACTCAACAATCCCAACATCGCACCGCCCAATCACACTTCTCTGCACCCCCTCTAAAGTCATTGAACGCTTAATACTTCAACCTGTCACACCACATATTCCCCTTGCTGACTCACAACACGGTTTAGGCCACTACACTCCACAAACACTCTTCTGACAAACCTCACACAAAGAATTTTAGATGGCACCAATTCAGATAGGCCCCACCACAGAACACTTCTTATAACATTAGACATTAGTAAAGCTTTTGATGCTATCCCCCGCCACAACCTAACAAGTAAAATATATAACACAGACATGCACAATAACACCAAAAGATGGCTGGCCAATTCTCTGGCAGGTAGGAATGCTTACGTGTCATATAATGGCCAATCATCGCACATCAGAAACATTAAGAATGGAGTACCACAGGGCTCAGTTCTATCCCCCACACTATTTAATCTATACATGCATGACTTACCCACACCAGACACCTCAGAAATACAAATCTCTTCCTACGCAGACGACATAACAATCACATGCACACATCGTAACACAGACAAAGCTGCAGAAATAATCCAGACATACCTTGATACACTCAACACATGGTTCATCACAAACAGACTCAAAATAGCTCCAACCAAATCTACAGCAACATTTCTCACCAACTGGACAAAAGAACACAAATACATACCTCATCTCTACATCAACAACACTCTAATACCACACACAAACACACCGAAAATTCTTGGTGTAACATACGATACATCCATGTCTTTCAAACAACACATCACAAACATAAAAAACAAATGCACACCTAGACTTAATGCACTTAAGTCAATCACTGGAACAACATTTGGACAAAACAAAGAAACTAATATAACAATATACAAACAATGCATAAGCTCAGTGATGAATTATGCGAGTCCTGCATGGGCTCCTAATCTCAGTGAGACACACCACAACACCCTTCAAATCATACAAAACAAAGCCCTAAAAACAATTACAGGCTGCACAAATACAACACCTACAGACCATTTACACCATGAAACAAAAGTCCTCAAAGTCAAGGACCACCTCGACATGAGAGTCACACAAACACTTGCTGCAGCCACCACAAACACATCACACCCGCTACACTACACAGCATAACACCCACACACACCAAGAAACATTAAAACAACACCCAAAGACCTTTATTACGCACAGATACTCTCTTCTCTTCCTCCACAACCACCAAATACCAGCCTCCGGAAACATATTCATAATCATATCACTCACCGCTCCATTAACACACTGAAAGACAACACACTGCTGCATGCCAGACCCTCTGATATCCACCCTTCTGAATCCTCTCTCCCACGAAAGGACAGAGTCCACTTGGCCAGACTGCGGTGCGGTCACCACCCAGCACTTCTAAGCTACCAGAACAGGCTGGATGACCGCGTTGTGAACAGCTGCCCAGGATGTAACACTTCACCCCATACCATACAACACATAATGGAAGACTGCATTATACACAATCATGCACGCAAACAACACAACATACACTCTATAAAGTATTTGTGGGAAAACCCAGTTTCGGTTGTGGCTTTCCTTGGGGAGACGGGACTGCTCGGACAGACAGTCTAGGGAAAGACAACAACAACAACAACAACAACGAGTCGAAGTTCGGCGGTGAGATAGTAACCAAGAGCTTGCCCCAGAAGGCAATCAGACGAGAGTCCATTCACCACCTTTGCCCTGTGAGCTCGGATAGCAACGTAAGTGGCAATCACTAAGATCGAAATAGAACGCGTCACGCCATACCAGAAGCTTCTTCACGAAGAAAGAAATCTTCTCGTACATACTATGACCTCAAATGAATAAACAAATAATTTCATATATAAATGAATTGATGAATAAATTGAGGAAGGTGGACCCAGAGGACGGGTCTTAGTACGAGTTTATTCCTGACCGATTTTACAATAAACAGGTCATAATAGGGGTGATAGGTGGTAATAGACATGGAACTACATAGTGTAGGTCTTATGGTCTCTTGCAGTATTCTTCATTCTTACGTTCTTATGTTTTAAGACGTCTTCTTTATCCAAATTCCTCACCTAGTCACAATCTCTCAACAGACGAATGAATAAACAAATAAATTAATAGATAAACGAATAAAATAAAAATGACTGTTTACAATAGAGAGACATCAAGTGCCAAATGGCAAGGATGCCAAAAAATGGCACTCATGAAGACAAAAACCGATGCGGCTGGAGGGAAGGTCTGTTCAGTGTCCTACGAAAAGAGCTCTTGTGCCAAAGAGGAGGGTCTGGGGGGGGGGGGGGTCTGGCACTCTTCGGAGAGTGAGCTTGTAGGCTTGTACGTTTGCGTGGATCTTGATATGTTTGCATGTGTGTCTGACAGTGTGCCTCTTGGCATATCTGTGAATGAATGCAGTCCTGACCACCCCAGCGTCCCGGAAGGCAGGAGACCACTTCTTGATCTCCCCAGCGTCCCGGTGGCAGGTGGTCAGGAGTTGCCCCAGCGTCCCGGAGGGCAGGTGTCCAGTCTCTGGTCACCCCGGCGTCCCGGTGGCAGGCAACCGTGTGCTTGTAGGTTTGTACGGGTGCGACGATCTAGATATGTTTGCATGTGTGTCTGACAGTGTGCCTCTTGGCATATCTGTGAATGAATGCAGTCCTGACCACCCCAGCGTCCCGGAAGGCAGATCACTTCTTGATCTCCCCAGCGTCCCGGTGGCAGGTGGTCAGGAGTTGCCCCAGCGTCCCGGAGGGCAGGTGTCCAGTCTCTGGTCACCCCGGCGTCCCGGTGGCAGGCAACCGTGAGCTTGTAGGTTTGTACGTGTGCGTGGATCTTGATATGTTTGCATGTGTGTCTGACAGTGTGCCTCTTGGCATATCTGTGAATGAATGCAGTCCTGAACACCCCAGCGTCCCTGAAGGCAGGTGTCCAGTCTCTGGTCACTCCGGCGTTCCGGTGGCAGGCAACCGTGTTCTTGTAGGTTTGTACGTGTGCGTGGATCTTGATATGTTTGCATGTGTGTCTGACAGTGTGCCTCTTGGCATATCTGTGAATGAATGCAGTCCTGACAACCCCAGCGTCCCGGAAGGCAGGAGACCACTTCTTCATCTCCCCAGCGTCCCGGTGGCAGGTGGTCAGGAGTTGCCCCAGCGTCCCGGAGGGCAGGTGCCCAGTCTCTGGTCACCCCGGCGTCCCGGTGGCAGGCAACAGTGAGCTTGTAGGTTTGTACGTGTGCGTGGATCTTGATATGTTTGCATGTGTGTCTGACAGTGTGCCTCTTGGCATATCTGTGAATGAATGCAGTCCTGACCACCCCAGCGTCCCGGAAGGCAGGAGACCACTTCTCCATCTCCCCAGCGTCCCGGTGGCAGGTGGTCAGGAGTTGCCCCAGCGTCCCGGAGGGCAGGTGTCCAGTCTCTGGTCACCCCGGCGTCCCGGTGGCAGGCAACCGTGTGCTTGTAATGTTTGTACGTGTGCGTGGATCTTGATATGTTTGCATGTGTGTCTGACAGTGTGCCTCTTGGCATATCTGTGAATGAATGCAGTCCTGACCACCCCAGCGTCCCGGAAGGCAGGAGACCACTTCTTCATCTCCCCAGCGTCCCGGTGGCAGGTGGTCAGGAGTTGCCCCAGCGTCCCGGAGGACAGGTGCCCAGTCTCTGGTCACCCCGGAGTCCCGGTGGCAGGCAACCGTGAGCTTGTACGTTTGTACGTGTGCGTGGATCTCGATATGTTTGGACGTGTGTTTGAGTGTGCGTCTTTGCATATCTGTTCATGAATGCAGTCCTGGACACCCTAGCGTCTCGGTGGCAGGTGGTAAGGAGTTGCCTCAGCATACCGGAAGGGATGGGGCGGTGTACGTGGATGCTGATGCCATTGTACGATTGTCAGAGATGTTCTCCCTTCTGGTATATAAATAAAATTAAATTTATTTATATTCATTTATCAAAACTTTTTTACTGATTGGATTTAGATATACCAATTTTGTGGAGGAACCATAAGGGCGTATATGCTTCTCGCCAAGCCGAGTTTACGTACGTTTTGTTAGAGTACTTTATTCAATACACTGTTTTCCATTGTAATATATTTTCATTATCCACCCTAATACATATGGTGGCAGCCGGTTAAACAAGATTGTGAACGTTTCTTTTGTGCATTCTTATTTCGGAACGCTACGTTGAACTTTGAACATTCCAGATCTCTGGCTAATCAGTTAGTAGCATCGTGTGTTTATGTACAGTTCTTTTGTGTATATCTTGTACTTGTATACAGTTCTTATGTATGTTTCTTGTAATTGTATACTGTACTTATTTCTCTTGTATTGATTTGTGTATTTCTATGTATAGTCTTTATAAATCATGTACTTATGTATATTATGTTTATGTACTGGGACAGTGGTCCCCAACCTTAGGCTGAGGGTTACATCTGTCATTATAAACATAGCGGAGGGCGCCTTCCCCAGAGAGAGAGATTTTCTTACCGGTAAGCATCGTATGTAGCATTCGTCTGTCCCACACCCTCACTCACTCCTCCCCTCCAATACATTCTTTCTCTCTCTCATCGATTATGCAACAAGTAATTATTTCACTGGATTAATATTACATATTTCCTTAATTGTTATTGTTTTAATATATATATATATATATATATATATATATATATATATATATATATATATATATATATATATATATACTCATAAAACTCTGATAATCTTGTTTGTTATCTTGCTTGAAATCGTCACCCAGCCAATCAGAAGAGATATGACGTCACGTCTGAGGACCAGCCAAGCAGAAGAAGGTTATCAGAAGAAGAGATATAACGTCACGACTGAGGACCAGCCAATCAGAAGAGACATGGCGTCACGATATCATATGATGCATAGTGTTCCAAACAACGACATGACGTCACAATCTTCTGCATTTCACTTCTTATAACAACGTATCATTTAAAATTTTATTTGACCCAACATACAATGTATCTATATATACTTAAAAACTTTTCATATTCAGTATTCAAAAGTATAGGCAACTCCTGAGTTAACATCTATGAGGCATAATGAGTTTATCAAGATATTTCGAACCCTATAAAACATATGATATGTAGTGTTCCAACCAACGACGACATGACGGCACAATCTTTTGCATTTCACTTCTTATAAGTAATCAAGCCACTGCCTTCGTCTACTGAATAGAACATAGTCTTAAAAAATATTTTATTAACCATTTTATTAACAACGTATAATCTTAAATTCTAATTGACCCAACGGGTCACGGGTGGTCTAGTATATATACACACACACACACACACACACACATATATATATATATATATATATATATATATATATATATATATATATTTTTTTAATATATACAAGCACCCGGACCTGGCTTCGCCAGGTGTGCTTGGCCTACGGCGTAGCTCGCTTTGCTCGCGAGAGAATTTGACGACTCCGTTTGGAGACTGAAGGCTCCTTTAGGAGATTTTGAAGACTCCTGGCAATATTTCGTAAAGATTATCTTAGCAATATTTCGTAAAGATCCTCTTGGTAATATTTCGTAAGATGCTCTTGTTAACATTTAGTAAAGATTCTCTTGGCAAAATTACGTAAATATTTACTCATTAATATTTAGTAAAGATTCTATTGTAAGAATTCCTTAAATATTCTATTTTTCTTGTTAGTGTTTCCGGTGATGACTCATTTTCGGGTTGGGCTTTGCGTAGGAGGTTGGAAGGTTTAGAGAGAAATATTTTTTTATGTTAGTAGAGTGGAGATTCTCTTGGCAATATTTCGTAAAGATTCTCTTAGCAATATTTCGTAAAGATTCTCTTGGTAATATTTCGTAAAGATTCTCTTGTTAACATTTGGTAAAGATTCTCTTGGCAATATTTCGTAAATATTTTCTCATTAATATTTCGTAAAGATTCTTTTGTCAGAATTCCGTAATTCCGTTTTTATGTATATAGATTCTCTTGGCAATATTTCGTAAAGATTCTCTTAGCGTTATTTCGTAAAGATTCTCTGAGATCTGAGTGAGATGTGTCCCAGGGAGTTGGTGTTTCCGGTGATGACTCATTTCCGGAGTAGGAGGTTGGAAGGTTTAGAGAGAGATATTTTTTTATGTATATATATATATATGTATATATATATATATATATATATATTCTATTGAATATCACAGCATACTCAGCGTTCGTGATCTTTTTCTTAACACTTTCAATTCTTCTAATTATTCTCTTCTTAGAACTTCAGGCAAAATTTATTTTCAAACAGATGGCGTTGCTATGGGTAGTCCCTTAGGCGTACTATTTGCTGAGGCCTACATGTGCCATCTTGAAAACCACGTCCTCAGCACTTTAAGCCAGAAACCCAATATGTACCTTAGATACATTGACGACATCTTCGTAGATATTGAAGGAGAGGAACAATTAGAATGCCTTAAAAACAAAATGGAAGAAAACTCATGCCTTAGTTTTACCGTAGAGAAGAGTATTAATAACAGAATTCCCTTTCTAGATGTGTGGGTAGATGGCTCAGAAGGTGCATTCATCACTAGTGTATACAGAAAACCGAGCAACTCAGGAAGATGTCTGAATGGATCGAGTGAATGCCTTTAAAATTTCTTCCAATTGGCTCCTCCTCCACCAAGAACTAAATAGAGTGAAACAAATCCTTACTAATAATGGATTCACAATGACAGACATCGACAAAGAGATTAAAATTAATATGGAAAAAGCCAATAGCAACAATATCAAGGTAGATAATAAGGTGAATAAATAATTTTTTTTTTACCAAAATACAATGTCACCTGCATACAAAACAGATGAAAAAGTACTAAAACACATAATATACAAGAACTGTAAACCCAAAAAACAAGAGGACAAACTTAATTTAATTATTTATTATCGCAATCCGAAAACTTCGTCTCTTGTTATGAAAAATAATATGACTGCCACTAGAGACAAATTAAAACAAGACCACGTTGTGTATAAGTACTCATGCAATCTTAACAAAGACGGTGTGCTTTGCAACGAAGAGTACATAGGCCACACAACGCAAACATTAACACAAAGACTGACATTTCACATGCAAAACGGCGCTATCAAAAATCACATCACAAAAACACACAACACTATCATATCACGAGACCAATTAAACGAAAACACAGTCATAATTTCAAAGACCAACGACAAAAGAAAATTAAAATGTTTGGAGGCAGTTTTGATCAAAAACCATATGCCAAATATCAACATCCAGCAAAATATGTGCGGACATTTGGAACTTTTCGGGGCATCCCACGTCGCGCCACGAAGATGAAAAGTCCGGCAGCACTCTTGCACCACCATCTCTCCTAGTATTTCACATTTTGTAACTTTTTGTATTTATAAGCATGTATGTATCTTTAGAAAATAAATTTACCAGAAGATGCCTAAGGTATAGGCGAAACGTCGTTAAGTTCTAGTTTTTATTTCCACAATGGACTCCATAGGAAATATTATTTATCATTTACCAAGTTCTAAGAAGAGAATAATTAGAAGAATTGAAAGTGTTAAGAAAAAGATCACGAACGCTGAGTATGCTGTGATTTTCAATAGAAAATGTCTTGATGAAAACCTGCTCCCTAAATTCACTAATATATATATATGTATATACACTTATATAGAAATGTTAAAATGAAAGATGTTTCACAGTTTTCTGGCTGACCCTTGCGGGCGCCATGGAGCCCGCCAGCTACATGTTGGGAACCAATGTATTAGGGTATGCACTGTGTGTGGACTGTGTTATATGTGCTTTGTTTTTGTCTTGCCTGGTCATTTCCTCTTTTCGTTTTCTCGGTGGGGTCACTGAGTGGTGGTGGCCGAGCAATGTTGTGGTGTGCGTGCATGCTAATGGCACTGTACGAATGTCATACATGCTTTCCCTTTTGTATATCAATAATATGAAATTTATTTATATTAATTTATTATAAATATTGTATTGATTGGATTTACATGAGCCAATTTTGTGAGGGAACCATGCGGGGTTGTATGCTTCCCGTCGAGCCAGGCTGCATTCACGCAACGCAGTTTCTATTACGCCATCCGAGTGTACGCACGTTTTGTCGGAGTGCTTCAATTTATCTAATATACTGTTTCCCATTGTACTATACTTTCCTTAGCCACCCTCGTACAAGCAGGTGTCCAGAGAATGGTCACCCCGGCGTCCCGGTGTCAGGCAACAGTGAGCTTGTAGGTATGTTAGTCTGTGTGTCTCTTATTATGTTTGGACGTGTGTTTGAGTGTCTCTCTTTGCCTGTTTGTGAGCACTTGCAATGAACATGGTCCTCTCCACCCCAGCGTCTCGGAAGGCAGGCGACCAGTCCTTTGTCCTCCCAGAGTCTCGGTAGCAGGTGATCAGAAATTGCCCCAGCGTCCTGGTAGGCAGATGTCCAGTCTCTGGTTCCCCCGGCACCCGGTGGCTGGAAACCGTGAGCTTGTAGTTATGTTTGTGTGGCTCTTGATATGTTTGGATGTGTTTGAGAGTATGCCTCTTTGCGTGTTTGCGAGTGTTTCTAATGAATGCAGTCTTGGCCACCCCGGCGTCCCGGAAGACAGGCGACCAGTCCTTGGTCTCCTCTGCGTCCCGGTGGCAGGTGGTCAGGGGTTGCCCCAGAGTCCCGGAAGGCAGGTGTCCAATCTCTGGTCACCCCGGCGTCCCGGTGGCAGGCAACAGTGAGTTTTTAGGTTTATTCGTGTGCGTGGCTCATGATATGTTTGGACGTGTGTTTGAGTGTGCCTCTCTGCGAACTTGTTAGCGCTTGCAACGAACGTGGTCCTAGCCACCCCAGCGTCCCGAAAGGAAGGTGACCAGCCTTTGGTCGCCCCACTGTCCCGGAGGCAGGTCGCTAGGAGTCGCCCCAGCGTCCCTGTAGAGAAGTATCCAGTCTCTGGTCACTCCGACGTCCCGGTATTAGGCAACCGTGAGCTTCCAGGAAATGTTCGTCTGTGTGGCTTTCGATATGTTTGGATGTGTTTGAGTGTCTTTTTTCGTTTTTGTGAGCTCTTGGAATGAATGCAGTCATGGACACCCCCCAGCGTTCCAGAAGCCAGGCGATTTGTCCTTGGTCTCCTCACCTTCCCGTCAGGAGTTGCCCCAGCGTCCCGGAAGGCAGGTGTCCAGTCAAAGGGTATTTCGGCATCCTGGTGGCAGGCAGCTGTGAGAGTGCAGGTATGTTTGTCTGTGTGGCTCTTGTTATTTTTGGATGTGTGTTTGAGAATGTACCTCCTTGCTTTTTTTTGTGAGCTCTTGAAATGGATGCGGTCCTTCCCACCCCAGCGTCCCGGAAGGTAGGCGTCTAGTTGTTAGGTCTCCCAGTGTTCTGGTGGCAGGTGTGTTTAGTATGTGTGTATCTGTGCGTGTGTACACATGCGGGTGTTTGTGAGTTAGCAGTTCTAACCGAATTTCAAAAAAATTAATAGGATTCATCCATTAACTATCAACTGTCTTCCAAACTATCCTGAATTCTTCTAGGGGTTCCGAAGGAAATTCTTTAGAAGGAAGGAAAATCGTTGAGGCATCGGTGGAGAACCTGAGACTCCTACAGATTCCGACAGACTCTACTCATGTTTCACTCCTCACTCCATCGGTCGCCCTTTGTGTAGTAGCACCGCGATTGTGGCACCACACACGCGACATTACTTGAACACCGTAGAAGCAACCTTCACAGAACCACCTGCGTGACATACTTTAGGGTATTATTCTTTGTGCTGCAGAAGGCACTTGATAATGAGAAGATGGATTATGATTTAAGGACACACACACACACTCACATAAATATATCTTATTTTTTCAATTTCCCGGTGGTTTCTGCACAAAAAATATATATATATATAAACAAATAAATAAAATAAATAAATAAATAAAATAATATATATATATATATATATATATATATATATATATATATATATACCAGCAAGTGATTAGTGTAATTACTAATGTAATTAAATATGTCTCCATCTGATAAGCTCGTAAGCAGGCAGGGCTGAAGTCATCCACATGCGTACATAAAATGGCGCGCGCACACACAAATCCAGGGAAAGCATCACAATCTGTTATCTGATGTGGGCATATTTTCATTAAGGATAAATCGGTATAGAAAAGTTGTTTCCTAGTGTCATAGATGCAATTCATATATGTATCATTTGATAGCTTTCCATAAATAAGTACCGCAAGTTAATTGTAACGTCAGTAGTGCTTTTTATTTTATTTATCTCTTAATTTTTATTCATTTATTTATTGATTTATTTTTGCGGAGGCTGCGGTGGAACCTTACACAACTACACCTAACATAAAAACTTTGGTTTTTAATGTCACGGTTCTGAATGGTCACAGGGCACAGTGTGGAAGGGTCTTTAAGCTACGGTTACACTAGTCAACGGAATGCTTGGAGTCCAACCTTACGGCTGAACAAGCATTCGACCATCCAACCCTGTCTTTAGACGAGTGGTTAGACTAGTTCAGGCGAGTCCAACCTTGCCATTGGAGATGTTCATGTTTCTGCCTGTCAAGGTAATGCTTGGAGTCCAACCTTACGGCTGGACAAGCATTCTTTCATCCACCCTTATCTTTGGACGAGTGGTTAGACTAGTTTATGGGAGTCCAACCTTGCCGTTGGAGATGTCCATGTTTCTGCCTTTACAACGGTGTCAAAACAATCAACAGACCACAACAACAACAAGATTCTTATGGTACGCAGCGAGCTCCTTTCCAAAAATGGTGAAACCGCTTACTCAAGCTAGCTGGATTATGATGATTTCACCTCTTCGGCATGATCCTGTCCGCACGGATACGATCGCTGGTTACTGCCGATAAAATATCAAAATAATTCTTTTTGCGTGAAGAGGAGGTACCTTCGAGTTTGATTCCACACGGCGCCAGTTCGCAAAGAACCCGGGGTAGTCGTCGACCGAGGACAGAAGAGCAACGACCTTCAACTGTGCTCGAAGTAGACACGGGGGACCTTCTGGCGACGTTTAAGAGGACACTGAAACCACGACAGCAAACATCCGGTCAGAGAGAGAGAGAGGGGTGGGGGGAGAAGAAAGAGAGAGAGAGAAAGAGACAGGAAGAGAGATAGACAAAGACAGAGAGACAGAGCTCCACCAACAACAACGAGTCGAAGTTCGGCGGTGAGATAGTAACCAAGAGCTTGCCCCAGAAGGCACTCAGCTGAGAGCCCACTCACCACCTTTGCCCTATGAGTTCGGATAGCAACGTAAGTGGCAATCACTAAGATCGAAATAGAACGCGTGACGCCATACCGGAAGCTTCTTCACGAAGAAAGAAATCTTCTCGCACATACAATGACCTCAAATAAACAAACAAATCATTTCATATATAAATGAATTGATGAATAAATTGAGGAGGGTGGATGTAGAGGACGGGTCTTAGTCCGAGTTTATTCCTGACCGGTTTCACAATAAACAGGACATAATAGGGGTGGTAGGTGGGAATGGACATGGAACTGCATAGTGTAGGTCTTATGGTCTCTTGCAGTCTCCTTCATTCTTACGTTCTTATGTTTTAAGACGTCTTCTTTATCCAACTTCCTCACGTAGTCACATTCTTGATGGGGCTAATCGTCTTATTTCTTTCCTTTTTCTTCGTCTTCCTTTTTTTTCCATCTTCTTCCTTTACCTTTCTACTTGTTTTCCTTCCCTTCCGTTCCTCCTCTTCCACCTTTATTATCTTCTCTTCGCCTTCTACATCTTCATGTTACTTTTCTTCTTCTTGTGGACAGTCCAAAGAACGCGGGAGTTCGTGACGATTCCCGTTCTGCTTCTGGTGAGAACTCTTGGACTCGGAGACCTCCGTCACCTACAAGGCACCTGCGTCGTTGTTTTTCTTCCCCCTTCCCCTCTCTTCCACTCCCTCCTTAGTCTCAAAGCGCAATAGAATGGACTCTGTGGAGAGTGTCCAAGACGGTGACGCGCGCGGTCGTGTCTGTAAATGCTTTAAAGAATGTGAACAACAGTAACCACGTTTGATGGATACTGAAAGGATCAGATATTTTTTTCTGGTATTAAGAATATTGGCGGAATGAATATTACCTTAAGATAATGATTCTAGGTTTTTGAATTCTGTTTGAGTTCTCGTGAAGGAAAATTTATGTTCAGTTCCCTCCATGTCTTTCGCCCCCCAGTCCTCCGTGGTTCTGTTGTTCCACGAAATTCTCCGCATCTGCTTTTCCGTCTGCCGAAATCTTTCGGAATCTCACAGACTCTGTCATTCAGAATCCACAATTCTGTCGTAGTTTACCACATTCTGCCAAAGTCTGTCGGAAATTACAAGAGTCTTTCGGAGTTAGTCGAAGTCTGAAGGAGTCTCTGGGTCTAAAGTTCCCTGATTTTTTTATTTTTTTTTTGGAGGGGGGGGGAGAATTTACGATAGTTTGGAATGCGCCTCATCGTTATTGGATGATTCCTATTAATTCTTTATAATATTCAGATAAAACTGCTCACGCACAAACACACGTATATGCGCACACACACACACGCCACACAAACATGCACACACCACACACATTACTATACACATACACACACATATACATAAATACACACACACACACACACACGGACCCAAACACACACACACACAATATATATATATATATATATATATATATGCGCCCACATACAGAAGCACATGCATATATATATACAGTATATATAAATATATATATATATATATAAATATATATATATATATACATATATATACACACGCACACGTCTATATGTACACTACATATATATATATATAGTTGGGCATGCCTTAAAAGTCATACACACATACTGTTCCCAGTCAGCTTCAGGG
>NW_027467710.1:5300138-5307638 GCF_046742065.1 Oratosquilla oratoria
GTTCTCTTGTTCTTATCTTAATTTTAAATTTTATAGAAGGTACTAAATTGTTGAAACTAGCTTAGAAATTATCCAAGTTGTGAGCAAGGGGCCCATTGCATAGTATGGCAGCGACATACCTGTACCACATAACATTACGTGGAAGAATACGAGACAACAACTCCCTTTCAAAAAATTCCATGTACAAATTACTCAACAGAGGAGACAAGGGATTCCCCATAGCCATCCCAAATCTTTGTACATAGAACTTTCCATCAAAAACGAATTTGGAATCAACCACACAGATTTTAAAGAGATTAATAATGACATCTACTGGAAGAGTCAAAGAATTAAGTAAAAGTTCTTCTTCTAGGAAGGAAAGAATGTAAAAAACGGGAACACAGGTAAATAACGAATTAATATCAAAGCTAACTAACTTATAATCAACAGCCATATTAAGATCGTTCAATTTACTAATTGAATCTACATTGTTCCTAATGTGGGAAGTGGAAATGGTCCCCACGAGTGGGCTCAAGACGGAAACAAGCCAATTGGATAATTTATATGAAACACAACCAGTAGAACTGATAATGGGTCTCATTGGATTATCAGGTTTATGGGTTTTTAACTAAGCCGTACAAATAAGGCATGGAAGGAGAAAAAACAGTTAATTGTTTGATAAGTTTGATAAGTTGAGTTTCTTATTAAATCCTGCGTTAATTGACTCCAAAGGATTCTTGACAAGTTTTGAATAAGTAACTTCATCCTTTAACAAAAGTTCCATTTTGTTTAAATAATCAACTTTATTCATAATAACGAAACAGTTACTCTTATCAGCTCTAGTTACGTGTAGGTCTTTATCCCGTTTTAAATTTTTGTAAGCCAACAAAAAACGTCTAGGACAGTTAGGGATGGCTGGAGCTAATAATGAATCATAAATAAATCCTTTGCAAATATTAATATCTTGCAAAGGAACATCACCAAATTTCTCCAAATTGCAAAAGCTTTTGGTGACATCTATGAAATCACTATGTTGGTTATTGGCCGCAAAGGAGATGCCATAACCTAATGCACACTTCAGATCAGTACTCAACGGTTTGTCCGACAAATTAATCACAAAATCCGGATTAGAATGTTTACACCAATCACTATTTTTGATAAGTAGGGCAAGCTTGTTTTTCAACTTACGGCTGAGGTTACTACACACACTTCTCATCTTACCATAACAATGATCAAGTAGTACATGTTTCCATGGCTGAGGAATGGCTTGATGGAAGTTATTTCTTGCCGAACTGCTGATCTTGAAAAGTTCACGGACCTCGAAGGATGTAATGTCAATGTGTTTTTGTAAGATGATCTGATGGAATTCTTCAAAGGGTCTATCAAAGATCTTGAGTGAGCGGTTGTTGTACAAGGACTTAGGTAAAACTTGTTCCTGTAGACACTCCTTGAGAAACTTAAGCCGAAGTTTCATCTTGTGTGACTTAATCAGAGACGAGCGAAAACTAGTGACGATAGGTAAAAGTCCAGGAGAATAAGCAGCGAAGTCTTGTAAGGGGCGCGTGGTATCCATGATGCAACAGTAATCACATAAAACACGTGAATAAAGATTTATGCTTGTAACCACGAGGAAAATAAAGATCGGAATACTGAACGTTTTCGTCTATTAAGACATTTTCAAAGTACATAGTGTCACATTAAAACTTAGATTGAACCAGCATAAGTATAGTGTCCGTACTGGCCAATCTTCAAGTGGGATTTTTGCTCACATTAGAGACTACAATCACTGTATTGATTGGGACAATTCCCAAGAAATTGTTTCAAGTAATTCTTATTTGATAAGAAATATAATTGAATCGTGTATCATTAAAAAAACTTTTAATGAAAATCTTAATTTAAGCACTGGTCTTTTTAAATTAGATAATTTTGTGATTAACCAAATTGTAGGACAATGTCCCAAAGCTCCGCCTTAGCCATCTTGTGTGACCTTTTTTCACCTGTGTCATCTGTCATCCATTTTTATTTATTTTTTCTTGTTATTATTATTTTCCATTATATATTTATATGTATGTATGCATATGTATATAATTTGTTTCTTTGTAACTCAATCTTTATGTTAAATCACGTGTCAATTGTCCACCCTTCTTATTTCTTGTTATTATCTTTTATGTTGAATGTTCTTTTTTTTCACCTTGTCATTGGTCATCCTTATGGTTTATGTTGTTGACATTTTTTCACCTGTTTCCATTTTGTCACCCATTTTATTTATTGTTTTTTATACAATTTTTTTTTTCGTTTTATTGTATGATATTCCTTTCGTATTTACGTTGTGTGACCTCTCCTGTTTTCTATATTATTATATTTAAGTTATTCTTTGTTGTGACACTATGTACTTTGAAAATGTCTTAATAGACGAAAACGTTCAGTATTCCGATCTTTATTTTCCTCGTGGTTACAAGCATATATATATATATATATACATATATATATATATATATGTTGAGACATTCTGAGGTTGACGTGAGCGGAATAGGAAACACAGGAGTCTTAGTCTTGAGTTTATTCCTGACTAGTTTCGCAGGTATGCTTTTTTCAAAGGAATAGGTTTACAAACGGGCTGTGGGCATTATATACATGGGGTGGACCTCACCACCTCCCCGAGTTACCATAGTTGGTGACGAGTGTGAACATTACATTGTGGCTAACGTAACAATGATGAAATTTTTCAATTAAATATGATAGCAATGATAACAAAGAAATTATTAATAGTAAATGTAACAATAAGTAACAATGATGATAGAAATTAAAATTTAAATATTTAAATAATAACAGTAGCAATAATAATAACAAAAATAATAACAATAAAATAGAAGTAATAATAATAATAATGATAATAATAACAATAAAATAAAAGTAATAATAATAATAATAATAATAATAGAAATAAAAATATAATACTAATAACAAAGAAATTATTAATAGTAATTATAACAATAATAGTGATAACAATGATAATAAAAACGAAAAATTAAATATTTAAATAATAATAGTAACAATAATAATAACAATGATAAAAATAATAGTGTTGAAAATAAATAGTAACAAATAGTATTAAAAGAATAAATCATGATACCTTTTTCCCACTTCGGCCTACCCTCTCCAGCTTTCTTCCTTTTACTCTGACGTTCCTTCTTGCACCATGCTACCTTGCTCCACTTCACATGCTACCAATTCACATATCCCCCAACATTGTTCCTTCACCATTTAATATCATCCCCAACTTTTTTATCATGATTTATTCTTTTAATACTATTTGTTACTATTTATTTTCAACACTATTATTTTTATCATTGTTATTATAATTATTATAATTATTATTACTATTATTATCATTATCTTTATTATCATTATGTTTTTATTATTATTATTATTATCATCATTATTATTATTACTTTCATTATCTTTGTTATTATTATTATTATTGTTATTATTATTGTTACTATTATTATTTAAATATTTAATTTTTCGTTTTTATTATCATTGTTATCACTATTATTGTTATAATTACTATTAATAATTTCTTTGTTATTAGTATTATCATATTTTCATTATTATTATTATTATTATTATTATTATTATTATTATTACTTTTATTTTATTGTTATTATCATTATTATTATTATTACTGTATACATCACTATAACTACATCACCATTCCCATAAATCATGTGAGCGGTGTCACAATCATCACCCAGACATTCTGTCACCAGACTATCCGCTCTGGCAAGCTGACCCAGCAGTTATCGAGCACTCGGAACCAAGATACACACACAGACATACGAACGCACATATAAATGCGGTCAATCGCCAATTCCGAATAACACACGACAACACAGTAGTAATCAACCCTTGCCCCCTGGATATATTATACACCATAAAAAGGGATATAAGAAATAATTTATGAACTAACAACAACCATGTAAAGGGCCGGATTTTCCTATTAAAATTGTTTTCAAGGTGACTAAAGAGCACCTCAGAATTTTACAGACTCGGCACTTCCTCCCACAAAAACGGAGTGCAGAGCTCCAGGAGCGGTCGGTGTCTGACGTGCCCTGTGTATCATAGTGTACAGAACTGTGCGTGAACTGTGTAATAAAGTGAAGAAACTGAAGATTGTGATTTGTAACCCCAGGGGGGTACACAGGTAGCTACGTAGTTGGCTACATTACTTCTATTTTATTGTTGTTTTTATTGTTATTGTTGTTGTTTACTATCATTATTTAAATATATAAATTTTCATTTTTATCATCATTATTACTATTGTTACAAAAGTATGTATATATATATATATATATATACATATATATATATATATATATATATATATATATATATATATATACATACGTGTATGTGTGTGTGTGTTTTGAAACTTTGACAACAAATGAATATGTGAGTTAAATAATGGGTTCTCTCCACTACGCCATCAGTTGGGACAAATTTCCAAAATCTGTCCTTTCCGCTTCCGCCAGCGGAGGAGTGGCCCGCAGTAAGCCATTACTCGAAAGTTTGTCCCAAGAAGGATTCTTGAAGACACGCCGTCAACCATGAGATTTGCTGACTACATCTACAGATGCTCCAGGCCCGAAAAACCCGAGGAAAAGGAACAGGAGCCTGTTCGACGAGGATGACGTCGAGATGAGAGAGGTCAAGGAGCAGACGCCTCATTCTCGAAGGACCTGGGGACCCGCAGGACACTTTCGAAATGAACCTCGTCCATTGGTGCGCACCGTCCGGTGCTCCTGCTGTGAGCCGATGGAGGTGGACGAAGTGTGGGGTCCTCAGGTCGGTGTGCGTCCCCAAGGAAGACTTGGACCGATAATAAGAGAGGGGAAGCTACAAATTTGCCCATGAAGAAAGACTTGTACAGCCCGACCTCCTCAAAGCATTTCTGGCTCAAACTGAACAGAAATCAGTAAGCCACGTAAAGATTTGCTCTCATGGGTCTTGACGGTTCCGTAACAATATCCTGGGGCGTAATTAACAGACAGCTTCTGTAGCTTAACTCTGTCGGCGTGGGCGCTAACAGTGTCTATGATCTTGTGAACCTCAGTCTTAAGGGATTCGATGGGATATCCCGTAATTTTGTACAATGTGGATTTGTCTGCGAGGAAAGTATCGATTTTATCAAGGTACTTCTCGGAAGGGATCAGAAGGAAACAGGCAGCCTTACAGAAGGGGACATACCATCTCTCGATGCTGAGAGCCGTTTTACTAGTATAGATGTAGATAGGACCATTAATTACATTCTACGAGAAGTCTACCTTGAGGGCGAAACCTCCACATCAAAAATCCAAAAAAAAACTATTACGTCAATTACTGCAAATCTGTACCAAAGAGGCCTCTTTCCATTGCCCCAGGGGACAACAATTCACTATCATAATTGTTGGAGGCCAAAAACATGTCAAATTCGACAATATCATTTAATGCATGATGTTATGTGGGCTTCAAGGCAAAATTATTGACCCAATATTACTATGGTCACAAATCGTTTCACAAACTCTTTCAGAAACATTACTGACTCAAAATAAAGGTATATACGGACGGAAGAAATATTTGAAAAAATATATTTAAAAATCATTACGTTTTAATGAAAGGAAAGGAAAAAAAGAAATTACAATCTTCGACATCTTATCATTGTTGTCATCTTCCTTCATTTTCTTATTACTATTTTAGCCCCTGAACAATGAGGGGCATCCCCTCAGCTGAATAAAATCGCTTGGCCAAAGAATCCCTCTTAACAACGCCATAATTCCTCAAACACCATTTGACGTCCCATTGAACCAGTGGTGGGATTAAACCGGTTATTACCGGTTCATGCGAGCCTGTTCTTGCAATTCTATGACCTCTGCCAACCGGTTATCAAAAATTGACTTCCACGGGGTAACTACAGCCTAAATGATATTTGCATACATCTTGCCCAGTGAACCTGTTAAGAATTTTTTGAATCCTAACCTGCTCTTAACAATCTCATAATACCAGAAAGGTGTGCGTTCCTGGGTGCGTTCCTCGGTGTCCTGACTGGCATGATTTTCCTCATGATTTTCCTCATGCACAGAAGACAATTGAGAGATCAATGATGGGAATAACGTTGAGAGACCGGAAGAGAGCAAGGTGGGTGAGAGAGCAGAAAAATATTGTGGAGGCAGTAAAAGAGAGGAAGTGGAATTGGGCAGGTAAGTTAGTGCGTACGACTGATGAGCGACGAAGCAAGTGTGTTACTGAGTGGACGCCGCGAGATGGGAAGCGTGGAAGACGAAAGCTATGAAGGAGGCCTTTGTTCAGCAGCTGATTTGATTGATATGTATATTTATATGAATATATATATATATATAAATATATATATATATATATATGTATATATTTACATATACAGTATATATATGTATATATATATATGTGTATATATATACATATATATATAAATATATATATATATACATATACACACACACACACATATATGTATATATATATATATATATATATATATATATATATATATTTGACTATTAGCATTAATGTCGCCTATTACCAACGTGTACTTACTTTTTTTTTATCCATTACCTGACTTAAATTATCATAGGAGGACTCAACTTCATCGTCTGAACTGTGTGAAATTTGTGCATAATACTGAATTATTTTTAGAATGTACCTTTTACACAGCCTAATGACAATCCAAGCTACCCTGTCTGATAAACTACTGAAGTTGACTACGTTACCAGGAACCTCTCGGTTTGTCCTTACCTCTATAGTAGAAGAGGTGGAGACTATCTTGTAATTGTATGAACTTTTCTTCCGTTCTTCGGACTTGGCTCAGTCGTACAATGTCCCACTTGATGTTGTCTAGTGATTCCATTAAACTCTCCAGCTTGTGGTCTTGTGAGAGACTTGTTACGTTGTAAGTATAGATCTTGATTTTCTTGATGTTGTTTAATGTCCAAGACTTGGATGTAATTGGACAGTGCTTACTGACATTCGGTGGCATACTGGCCGTAAGCAGATGAGGGAATGCGGTTGGACCTTTAGGAGACTATGATCCAAGAGAAAGGCCTGGTTCTATTTTGGTTGTGGTATTCATATTGGCTATGAAGGGGGGTTGGCAGTAATGTGACTTCGTTGCCAACTGGTTTCTGGTGAGATATTTCTGTGGTGTGACTATATTGATTATATCCGGTGAAGCCCCATATGTATAGGGTGCCCAATGGTCCACGCCGTCATTATGACGGTATTACATATATCTATGAGTAATTTCAACTCTCATATAGGATACACACACACACACACACACACACACACACACACACACACACACACACACACACACACACACACATATATATATTATATATATAATATATATATATTTATTATATATAAATATATATACACACACACACGCGCGCACACACACACACACACACACACACACACACACACACACACACACACACACACACA
>NW_027467710.1:5317638-5325138 GCF_046742065.1 Oratosquilla oratoria
ATAAACCAAGAGTCCCACTAAGGCCCATAACATCCGGAATCGGTAGCGCACCACACAGAATAGCAAAACAACTAGCCAAACCACTCTCACAGATGTTAGGAAAAATAAGCGGAACCCATATAAAGAATTCAGGAGATATGATAAATAGATTAAAAGATGTACAATTCAAAGACAAGAAACTATACAGCCTTGATATAATCTCGGTTTTCACAAATATACCAAGAAATGGAGCACTAGAGGCTATAAAAAGAGTAACAGAAAAGATAGATAACAACAATCTACCCATTCCAAAAACAGATTATTTACAACTAGTTTCACTATGCATTAACTTCGACCCATTTACATTTGAACAAACAGAATACAGACAACATTACGGCCTCCCTATGGGTTCACCTTTTAGTGCAATAGCTGCTAATCTTTTCTTAGAGACATTAGAAGCAGACAAAATGCTAAGAATAATAGGGAGACACACCACATGGATAAGATATGTAGATGACATATTAATCATAACACCCAAAACCACAAATATACTAAACAAAGT
The DNA here is from genome assembly GCF_046742065.1 of Oratosquilla oratoria. Taxonomy (NCBI): domain Eukaryota; kingdom Metazoa; phylum Arthropoda; class Malacostraca; order Stomatopoda; family Squillidae; genus Oratosquilla; species Oratosquilla oratoria. Next base: position 5,318,180 of record NW_027467710.1, read on the forward strand.
CAGATTATTAAATAAAGTACACGAGAAGATTGAATTCACACTAGAAGAACAAGAAGGACACTTATCATTTTTAGACACTACAATTATTAGAACAGACTCAGGCCCAAGATATAAAGTACATAGAAAACATACCAACAAAGAAGATTATGTCCACTATCTATCAGGTCACAGTGGGGAAAAAAAAAAAAAAAAAAAAAAAACCAGGTATAATAATTGGATTTTTCTTACGCGCATACAGAATATGCAGCACAGAATATATAGAAGATGAAATAACACACATAATTGCAATATTTAAAAAATTAAAATACCCAATGAGAATAATTACAAAATCAAAAACGAAAGCGCAGGAAATAATGAACAGGACAAAATATAACAAAGAAAAAGAAAAGAACGAAATATTAGTAATACCGAATTTCACAGAAGTCACAAAAATATTTAGAACAAAATAACATTAAAATAATTACAAACACTGGACAAAAGATAGGAAAGATAATAACATATAAAACAACAAAATTTAGAAATGAAAATAGCATAGTATACAAAATCCCATGTAACGGATGTGAAACGTCATACTACGGAGAGACTGGACAAGGAATCACAAAGCGGACACAACAACACAAAAGCGACATTAGAACACACAGAACCAGCAACTCACTTGTGACACACATAGACAAAACAGGACACTTGCCAAATTGGATAAACACAGAAGTATTACACCAAGGTCTCGACAAGAAAATGAGAAAAGTTATAGAAGCTGCAGAAATTAGTAAAAATAATTCGAATAACAACAGAGGAGGATTCATTACATGGTCTCGCCCAGCCGCAACACTAACCATCAACGATTGGAAGAGAAGAAAAAGAGGGAGGAGTCAATAATTCGCGCGGAATATATATAGCTGTGTATCTATCCACTTGATGTAATACCTTGAAAAAGACGAAAGTGTCGAAACGTCGGTAATAAAACTCAAAAAGCTCTTCTCGAGTTTCCGTTTCCTCTCTTTCCTCAAATGTATATATATATACATATATACATATATTGACATGTATATATATATGTAAATGTATATACTGTATATGAATATATATATACATATATATATATATTTATATATATGTATATCATCTATCCATATGTATATCTGTATATATATATATATACATATATACATATATGTATAATATGTATATATTATATATATACATATATACATACATACATATATATATATATATATATATATATACATATATATATGTATATATATTATATGTATACATGTATACATATATATACATATATAAGTATATATATTATATATATACATATATGCATATATATACACATACATATATATATATACATATATATATATATATGTGTATATATACATTGTGACGAATATGGGTAAGAGGTAAAGGGAACACGGGCTGAGGGAAATACTTTTATTCCTGACTAGTTTCGCCTGAGTGGCTTCTTCAAAGGAAAATGTTCCTCTGAAGAAGCCACTCAGGCGAAACTAGTCAGGAATAAAAATATTTTCCTCAGCCCGTGTTCCCTTTACCTCTTATCCATATATGTATATGTATATATTACACACACACACACACACACACACACACACACACACACACACACACACACAAAAATAAATATATATATATATGTGTATATATATATAAATATATATATTCATATATATATATGTGTGTGTGTGTGCGTGTGTTTGTGTGTGTATTATATATATGCATATATATATGCATATATACATATATATATACATATATATATATATATACCTGTATATATATATATATATTTATATATATATGTACGAAAAAAGCTGGAGTACGGGAACCATAATGGTGGAAACGTAGAAAACACCAGACTCAGGAGTAGGCAATTTATTCTCGACGTTTCGAGTCCTGTCCGGGACTCGTCCTCAGGGGATACAATGGGATACAGTGAATTACATGGCCTTAATATACTAATAGCTAGGCCCCCCGGGGGGAGACGCGGTAACCTGTCATAGGGGGACGTGTTCGCAATCCTGAAGGCCAAGGATGTGGATGGGTTTCTGGAACATCTCAATGGGAAGCATGAGGCTATCCAATTCGAGATGGAGAAGGAAGCAGAAGGCGAGCTACCGTTCCTGGACGTGTTGGTGAAACGCGCGGGTGATATTTTTGGTTACCAGCGTGTACAGGAAGGCAACGCATACCGACCGATTGCTGGATTTCGGCAGCGATCACCCGACTTGCCATAAGAAGAGCGTGGTGAAAACGTTGTGGAACAGGGCGGAGAGGGTCTGCTCCACAGGGACTTCGCTAAAAGAGGAAAGAAGCAGGTTGAGGAGGGTATTCCGAGACAATGGCTACCCGAATCAAGTGGTGAAAAGATGGACGGCGCCGCAGAGAAGAGAAACAGACCGGGGTGAGGCACGAACAACCACAACCAGGATTTCGGTCCCCTACGTGAGGGGGGTTTCGGAAGTCGCAGCGAGGATTTTAAATAAGAATGGAGTGACCATCGCGCACAGACCCACTAACACGCTAAGTGGAGCGCTCACCCGGGTCAAGGACAGAGTGAGCAAATTGGACCAGCCCGGGGCGGTGTATAGCGTCAGCTGCTCCGATTGCACAGCGAGATATTTGGGGGAAACAGGAAATAGGAAAGCAGGCTAGTACCAGACTACAGGAACACCAAAGGGCGGTAGGCAGAAAGGACCAGAGTTCGGCAGTGTACAAGCACATGGAATTGCATCAGCACGAATTTGACTGGCAAGGCGCTAAGGTTCTGTACAGCGACAAAAAGAAAGGAAGCAGATTGTTCTTAGAAGCGTGGGCCACCAACGATGATAGCATTAATAGGGCTATTACACTCAACTCTATATACGCAGGAGTAAGAAGCAGGTTCTCTCCCTCCCCCTCCCCCTCCTCCCCCCCTGTCCCTCCGCCACCACACACTCCCGCTTGACCCAGGTCACAGCGCCTACCTTCTCCCCCTCCACCACCACACACTCTCGCTTGACCCAGGTCTCGCTTGACCCAGGTCACAGCGCCTACCTTCTCCCCCTCCACCACCACACACTCTCGCATGAACCAGATCATAGCGCCTGCCTTCTCTCTCCCCCCCCCTATGACAGGTTACCGCGTCCCCCCCCCCGGCGGGCGTAGCTATTAGTATATTAAGACCATGTAATTCACTGTATCCCATTGTATCCCCTGAGGACGAGTCCCGGACAGGACTCGAAACGTCGGGAATAAATTACCTACTCCTGAGTCTGGTGTTTTCTACTTTTCCACCAATATATATATATATATATATATGTGTGTGTGTGTATGTATGTATATATATATTCTTATATATATATGTATATATATACATATATATATACATATATATACGTATATATATACTGTATATGTAAATATATACACATATATATATACATATATATATATATTCATATAAACATACATATCAATCAAATCAGCCATCCTGAGTCCACTGCTGAACAAAGGCCTCCTTCATAGCTTTCGTCTTCCACGCTTCCCATCTCGCGGCGTCCACTCAGTAACACACTTGCTTCGTCGCTCATCAGTCGTACGCACTAACTTACCTGCCCAATTCCACTTCCTCTCTTTTACTGCCTCCACAATATTTTTCTGCTCTCTCACCCACCTTGCTCTCTTCCGGTCTCTCAACGTTATTCCCATCATTGATCTCTCAATTGTCTTCTGTGCAGTCCTTAGCTTTGTTTCCATCGCCTTCGTTAGTTTCCAAGTCTCATACCCGTAGATTATTGCTGGTAAGAACATAGGAATAAAGGAGACTACAAAAGATCATAAGGCCTACACTAGGCAGCCCCGTATCCATCACCACTTGTCATCCCCATCCATAAAGTTGTCTAATAGTTTTTTTAAAACAACTGATAGTTTCAGAGCTTACTACATGGTTACTAAGTTTATTCCATCCATCGACCACCCTATTAGTAAACCAATTCTTGCCTATTTCCTTCTTAAATCTAAATTTGTCCAGTTTATACCCATTACTGCGAGTCCTGCCCTGTTGTTTTATTATGATGACCTTGTTTGCATCACCCTTGTTATAGCCTTTGATCCACTTGAACACTTCTATTAGATCAGAAGTGTATACACTGATTGTAAACTTTACGTTTGAAACATAGAGTTAGAGAGTATCTCAGAATTTTATTATACTTACCAAATACTTTCCAGACAATTGTAATACGTCTTTTTATTTCATTATCATGATCTCTCGTCACCTTCACCATCTGTCCTAAATAATTATACTCCTCAACTTCTTCAAGACTCTCACCATCGACTATAATCTCTTTACTTTGAACTTTCGTGTTGAACATTACTTTGCTTTTGCTCTTATTCGTTTTTAGACTTACTTTCAGACGCTCTTTGTTCAGATCACTCAGCATATCTTGCAAGTCTTCTGCTTTTTCTGAAATAAGAATAATGCCATCTGCAAATCTTAGGTGGTTCAAATATTTGCCATTAACCTTCAAAGCTTTCTCTTCCCAACTCAACCTTTTGAATATATCTTCCAAGCAAGCTGTAATAAATTTGGGTGAGATGGTATTGCCTTGCCGTACTCCTTTCTCGATCTTGATTTTTTCTCTATCTTCATGTAGTCGAATTACAGCGGTACCTTTCACATAAATCTTTTTTAAAACCTTTACGATCTGTTCGTTTGTACCCTGATTGCGTAACGACTTTAGTACTGCTATTTGTTCTACCGAGTCAAAGGCCTTCTCGTAATGTACAAAAGCTAAAGACAGAGGTATGTTGTATTCTGTCGTTTTTTCATTTAGTTGGTTAATCGCCTGCAAATAGTCTAGAGTCAAATATGTGCTCCTAAACCCTGCCTGTTCTCTCGGTTGGTTTCCATTTACAACTTTACTTAATGTATTTGTAAGAATATTGGAAAATGCTTGATAATTTGATAGCAAGCTAATCGGTCGGTAGTTACTAAGGTCCTTCTGGTCTCCTTTTTATGAAGCAAAATTACTATAGCATTGCACCACGATTCAGGAACGTTTTCTTTACGTAACACTGAGCTAAATCAATATGAACTTCTTTCCCTGCGTCTTTCAACAGATCTATCGATATACCATCTTCCCCAGGTGCTTTTCTTCGTTTCATATTCTTAGAGCAAATTGTACTTCTTCCTTTGTAATCTGTGGTACAGTACTAACGTCTACAGATGAATTTACTGACTCAACTACGGTCTTGGACGTGTAAAGCTCTTGATAAATTCTTGTACTCTTTTTACCATTCTGTGTCTGCAGTTAAATATTTCTCCGTTTCTATCTTTGAAACATATCGTTTGCTGTCTTCCTAAAGCAGGTCTGCGCTCGGTCCCTTTAATACTTTTACTTTTCCGTATAGTTTCCTCCATTTCCTCCATGTTTTTCTTTCTTTTCTCTGGTGTTTGCCTTCTGTTGATAAGGTTGTTTAGTTCAATTCTTTCTATTTCGTCTTCCCTGCTTTTAATCTGCATGGTTCTTCTTCTTTTAATTAGGTCATTTGTAGCTTTAGAGTATTTGTTTTCTATAATACTTTTTGTACTTTCTACTTTCTCTGCCGATTCCCTAATGATATGAATTAAGTTTAGATTCATATCTTCGATAATGTCCTAGTTGGATCTTGAAGCTTGGAATCTGTTTTTAATTTGTAACTGAAATTGGGTCTTATTAGCCTTAACCTTTGCAAGGCTGATTTTCTTTTTTAAAAGTAGTTTATTTCTCTCGGCTGTGAAATTGAATTTAGCTGTGCAACCTACTATTTTATGGTCACTACATATGTTGACTTTATTTATGACAGTAAAATTCCTAACGCTCTTCCTCTCATCTCCTAATATGAAGTGTACTTCGTTCTTTGTTGTTCCATTTGGACTTCTCCAGGTCCATTTACGACCTATGCGCTTTTGGAAGGAAATGGTCATTATCCTCATGTAGTAGTTTTCCGCAAAATTGACTAACATCTCGCCTCTGTCATTTCTCTCACCTACTCCGCACTTCCCAACTCACGACTCATCTCCCACCTTCTTCCCCACTTTAGCATTAATGTCGCCTATTACCAACGTGTACTTACTTTTTTTTATCCATTACCTGACTTAAATCATCATAGGAGGACTCAACTTCATCGTCTGAACTGTGTGAAGTTCGTGCATAATACTGAATTATTTTTAGAATGTACCTTTTACACAGCCTAATGACAATCCAAGCTACCCTGTCTGATAAACTACTGAAGTTGACTACGTTACCAGGAACCTCTCGGTTTGTCCTTACCTCTATAGTAGAAGAGGTGGAGACTATCTTGTAATTGTATGAACTTTTCTTCCGTTCTTCGGACTTCGCTGAGTCGTACAATGTCCCACTTGATGTTGTCTAGTGATCCCATTAAACTCTCCAGCTTGTGGTCTTGTGAGAGACTTGTTACGTTGTAAGTATAGATCTTGATTTTCTTGATGTTGTTTAATGTCCAAGACTTGGATGTACTTGGACAGTGCTTACTGACATTCGGTGGCATACTGCCCGTAAGCAGATGAGGCAATGCGGTTGGACCTTTAGGAGACTATGATCCAAGAGGAAGGCCTGGTTTTATTTTGGTTGTGCTATTGATATTGGCTATGAAGGGGGGTTGGCAGTAATCTGACTTCGTTGCCAACTGGTTTCTGGTGAGACATTTCTGTGGTGTGACCTTATTCATTATATTCGGTGAAGCCCTATATGTATAGGGTGCCCAATGGTCCACGCCGTCATTATGACGGTATTACATATATCTATGATGAATTTCCCTGTTTGCCATCAGGGACGTGCCTGTTAGCAGTGGATCGTGCGATTGTGTGTATGATCTGTTCTTTGTGTGATCTTTCTTACAAAACCTGTTCGATATGGGTGACCCTGCAGAGATTTCCTCTCTATCGA
>NW_027467710.1:5332638-5355138 GCF_046742065.1 Oratosquilla oratoria
CGCCATCAGTTGGGACAAATTTCCAAATCTGTCCTTTCCGCTTCCGCCAGCGGAGGAGTGGCCCGCAGTAAGCCACAACTCGAAGTTTGTCCCAAGAAGGATTCTTGAAGACACGACTCAACCATGAGATTCGCCGACATCTACAGATGCTCCATGGCCGAAAAGCCCATGAAGAGGAACAGGAGCCTGTACGACGAGGATGACGTCGAGATGAGAGAGGTAAAGGAGCAGACGCCTCAACCACGAAGGACCTTGGGACCCGGAGGACACTTTCGAGAGGAACCTCGTCCACAGGTGCGCACCGTCCAGTGCTCCTGCTGTGAGCCGATGGAGGTGGACGAAGTGTGGGGTCCTCAGGTCGGCGTGCGTTCCCAAGGAAGACTTGGGCCGATAATAAGAGAGGGGAAGCTACATATTAAATAAGAGAGAAGCTACAAATTTGCCCATGAAGAGAGGCTTGTACAGCCCGACCTCCTCAAAGCATTTCTGGCTCAAACTGAACAGAAATCAGTAAGCCACGTAAAGATTTGCTTTCATGGGTGTTGACGGTTCCGTAACAATATCATGGGGCGTAATTAACAGACAGCTTCTGTAGCTTAACTCTGTCGGCGTGGGCGCAAACAGCGTCTACGATCTTGTTAACCTCAGTCTTAAGGGATTCGATGGGATATCCCGTAATTTTGTACAATGTGGATTCGTCTGCAAGGAAAGTATCCATTTTATCAAGGTACTCCTCGGAAGGGATCAGAAGGAAACAGGCAGCCTTACAGATGGGGACATAGCATCTCTCGATGCTGAGAGCCGCTTTACTAGCATAGATGTAGATAGGACCATTATTTACATTATACGAGAAGTCTACCTTGAGGGCGAAACCTCCAAATAAAAAATAAAAAATAAATCTATTACGTCAATTACTGCAAATCTGTACCAAAGAGGCCTCTTTCCATTGCCCTAGGGGACGACTATTCACTATCATAATTCTTGGAGGCCAAAAACCTGTCAAATTCGACAATATCATTTAATGCATGATGTTATGTGGGCTTCAAGGCAAAATTATTGACCCAATATTACTATGGTCACAAATCCTTTCAGAAACTCTTTCAGAAACATTACTGACTCAAAATAAAGGTATATACGGACGGAAGAAATATTTCAAAAGAAGTATATTTAAAAATCATTACGTTTTAATGAAAGGAAAGGAAAAAAGAAATTACAGTCTTCGACATTTTATCATTGTCGTCATCTTCCTTCATTTTCTTTTTGCTATTTTAGCCTCAGAACAATGAGGGGCATCCCCTCAGCTGAATAAAATCGCTTGGCCAAAGAATCCCTCTTAACAACGCCATAATTCCTCAAACACCATTTGACGTCCCATTGAACCAGTGGTGGGATTAAACCGGTTATTACCGGTTCATGCGAGCCTGTTCTTGCAATTCTATGACCCGCTGCCAACCGGTTATCAAAAATTGACTTCCACGGGGTAACTACAGCCTAAATGATATTTGCATACATCTTGCCCAGTGAACCTGTTAAGAATTCTTCTAATCCTAACTTGCGCTTGACAATCTCATAATACCAGAAAGGGGTGCGTTCCTGGGTGTCCTGACTGGCATGATTTTCCTCGTGTCACCTAGGAACGCTCCGAAGAACGCGTCCAGCTCTGCATAATACCTCAAACACCATTTCAGTTCCTATTGAACCCTTTATTTACAAGGAACACCGACTTCTGTTGAATAAAATCACCTGGCGGCAGGAGTAGCAATCAATACGTCTTCTCTTTCGGGTAACAGGAGATTCCATCGGTTGAATTAAATCACGTGACGGCAACAGTAAAAACACCATAATGACATCTTTAGCGAAATCCTTCTTGGAGACGTGTCTTAACCTTTTGGATAACGAGTTGGCTTTCCGTCAAAGTCTGCGCGGTAGCCAAGTGGTTACCGTGTCGAACTCATTCTTATTCCCTGGAGTTGCATAGATCTTCAAGCTCTCTCTCTCTCTCGCTCTCTCTCTCTCTACCATATCTCTTTTTGCTACTCTTAGTTTTTCCCTGATGGAGTTGGGAGGAAGTTGGGAATCTTTGAGTCAGTTCTTAATGACTTCTGTTTCATTTCTTAGCATTTCTGTGTCTTCTCTTAAATATTCCCTTGCGGCACTGAAGAAGAGTTCGCGTGGGTAGTGCAATGTCTTGCCGCCGATCTGTGTGTGTCTGTGTTAGTGTGTGTGTGTGTGCCCGTGCGTGTGTGTGCGTATATATATATATATATATATATATATATATATATATATATACACACATATATATATATGTATATATATATATATATATATATATATATATATATATATATATATATATATATTTATATATATATATATATATATATGTGTGTGTGTGTGTGTGTGTGTGTGTGTGTTTATCCTATCTGAAAGTTGACACCTTGCCGTGGTGGATAGGTTTAGGAATCTTAATGATTACAACAGCTATGTCGATAGAGAGGAAATCTCTGCAGGGTCACCCATATCGAACAGGTTTTGTAAGAAAGATCACACAAAGAGCAGCTCATACACACAATCGCACGATCCACTGCTAACAGGCACGTCCCTGATGGCAAACAGGGAAATTCATCATAGATATATGTAATACCGTCATAATGACGGCGTGGACCATTGGGCACCCTATACATATAGGGCTTCACCGGATATAATGAATAAGGTCACACCACAGCAATGTCTCACCAGAAACCAGTTGGCAACGAAGTCAGATTACTGCCAACCCCCCTTCATAGCCAATATCAATAGCACAACCAAAATAAAACCAGGCCTTCCTCTTGGATCATAGTCTCCTAAAGGTCCAACCGCATTGCCTCATCTGCTTACGGCCAGTATGCTACCGAATGTCAGTAAGCACTGTCCAAGTACATCCAAGTCTTGGACATTAAACAACATCAAGAAAATGAAGATCTATTCTTACAACGTAAGAAGGCTCTCACAAGACCACACGCTGGAGAGTTTAATGGGATCACTAGACAACATCAAGTGGGACATTGTACGACTGAGCCAAGTCCGAAGAACGGAAGAAAAGTTCATACAATTACAATATAGTCTCCACCTCTTCTACTATAGAGGTAAGGACAAACCGAGAGGTTCCTGGTAACGTAGTCAACTTCAGTAGTTTATCAGACAGGGTAGCTTGGATTGTCATTAGGCTGTGTAAAACGTACATTCTAAAAATAATTCAGTATTATGCACGAACTTCACAGGGTTGTGACGATGAAGTTGAGTCCTCCTATGATAATTTAAGTCAGGTAATGGATAAAAAAAAGTAAGTACACGTTGGTAATAGGCGACATTAATAGGAACGATTAAAGAGCTCTTACCCAATGAAAAATTAGAGGAAGTGGGGGTGGTGTTGAAAAAATTGGATCTCGCTCGGCTGAGGGCTTTGACCAAGAACCAATCCGGGTAAGCTAAATTACTAAGTTAGAATTTGCAGCCCCCAGTTTCTTGAAGGAGAATTTAACATTATAAAATCTCAACTTAGTAATTTAGCTTACCCGGATTGGTTCTTGGTCAAAGCCCTCAGCCGAGCGAGATCCAATTTTTTCAACACCACCCCCACTTCCTCTAATTTTCATTGGGTAAGAGCTCTTTAATCGTTCCTTTTTCTGAATCATTCATTCCCTCGACCAAGTTTCTTCCCAAAGACAAATTAAATTTGATTAATTATTACCCTAACACCATTAATAGAAAGGTGGTAAATGTCCATCAAAGGTTAAAAGAAGAACAGAGCCAAGGGGTTTATTCGATTCCGTGTAAAGGTTGTGACTTAGTTTACATCGGACAGACTGGAAGGGATTTGAATACCAGGATGATTGAACATAAACGTTCCATTAAATATGCACAAGATAGCTCAGCTGTGTTCCAACATGTTAAGCAATTCAAACATTGTTTAGATTGGGACAGAGCTGAGCTTATTTATAAATCCAGATGTGAGTTCAGGAGAAAAATGGTAGAATCTACGATCATTGAATTTCAGCCCAACATGAATATTTCAAAGGGGCAATGGTCCCCGGACATAATGTCCGGACTCTTCATCTCCAACCTAGTGAAAGCTCATTTGCCTCCTGACCTCACATACGGAGTGAGAAGAGGGTAGAGATATCTTCCCATGTTCCCCTTTCTTTTGTTAAGGGTGCTACTTAAACAGTACGCCCTCTCTCTTATTTGTATCTACTGAAGAGGATTGCAGTTTGCAATCGAAATATATGGTTTCCCCGTTTCCAGTCTTTTCTACTCCAACAGTGGTTTCTACGTTATTGACAAATGTGTGATTACATTTTTCACCTGTAATATATATACATATATATATTGTTACGGAATAAAGCTCTAGTTGCAGTGATGTATCAAAAAATCAAATCTAACAGTTGGAAAGTGATGGAATCCAGCCTACTACCATCGTGTTCAAATTCTGCCATGCCCGCTGATAGTCGTTGGGGATTGGACGAAATTTCTCAGGTGCTCGAGCAGCAGTTGCAGTCGGATGACCTCCTAGCTGGCAGTTCGTAGCAGGTTTTCATCCGTTTATAGTCTTTGCGTGGCAGGATGGTGTTAGACTGGGTTCCTAATCATGAGGTCTTGCTTTCGAGTGTCTGCAACTGCTGGATGTGGTTGTATATAGTGTATTATTAAAATGAATAACAGCCAGTGGTTGTGGGTGTGCATAGTGTCCTGTATGACAGCCTTTTCTCCCTGGACGTCGATCCGGGCGGAACTTACTTGCCCAGAAATCCTTGCCAGTTTCTTACAATGTCGCAGCATTTGCCTCAAAATAATTCTATTGGTCACGACGACAGATTCCGTGCTCACTCCAATAAGAAGACTGACCAACATGTACACAAGAGACGGATTCTTGTTGTCTGTATGATAGAACAAGATCTACCCGGATCGGCGGCCAGACATTGCACTACCCACGCGAACTCTTCTTCAGTGCCGCAAGGGAATATTTAAGAGAAGACACAGAAATGCTAAGAAATGAAACAGAAGTCATTAAGAACTGACTCAAAGATTCCCAACTTCCTCCCAACTCCGTCAGGGAAAAACTAAGAGTAGCAAAAAGAGATATGGCAGAGAGAGAGAGAGAGAGAGAGAGAGAGAGAGAGAGAGAGAGAGAGAGAGAGAGAGAGAGAGAGCTTGAAGATCTATGCAGCCCCAGGGAATAAAAATGAGTTCGACACGGTAACCACTTGGCTACCGCGCAGACTTTGACGGAAAGCCAACTCGTTATCCAAAAGGTTAAGACACGTCTCCAAGAAGGATTTGGCTAAAGATGTCATTATGGTGTTTTTACTGTTGCCGTCACGTGATTTAATTCAGCCGATGGAATCTCCTGTTACCCGAAAGAGAAGACGTATTGATTGCTACTCCTGCCGCCAGGTGATTTTATTCAACAGAAGGCGGTGATCCCTGTATATAAAGGGTTTAATAGGAACTGAAATGGTGTTTGAGGTATTATGCAGAGCTGGACGCGTTCTTCGGTGCGTTCGTGGGTGACATGAGAAAAATCATGCCAGTCAGGACACCGAGGAACGCACCCAGGAACGCACTCCTTTCTGGTATTATGAGATTGTCAAGCACAAGTTAGGATTGGAAAAATTGTTAACAGGTTCACTGGGCAAGATGTATGCAAATATCATTTTGGCTGTAGTTACCCCGTGGAAGTCAATTTTTGATAACCGGTTCGCAGAGGTCATAGAATTGCAAGAACAGGCTCGCATGAACCGGTAATAACCGGTTTAATCCCACCACTGGTTCAATGGGACGTCAAATGGTGTTTGAGGAATTATGGCGTTGTTAAGAGGGATTCTTTCGCCAAGCGATTTTATTCAGCTGAGGGGATGCCCCTCATTGTTCAGGGGCTAAAATAGCAATAAGAAAATGAAGGAAGATGACGACAATGATAAAATGTCGAAGACTGTAATTTCTTTTTTCCTTTCCTTTCATTAAAACGTAATGATTTTTAAATATATTTGTTCAAATATTTCTTCCGTCCGTATATACCTTTATTTTGAGTCAGTAATGTTTCTGAAAGTTTCTGAAACGATTTGTGACCATAGTAATATTGGGTCAATAATTTTGCCTTGAAGCTCACATAACATCATGCATTAAATGATATTGTCGAATTTGACAGGTTTTTGGCCTCCAACAATTATGATAGTGAATTGTTGTCCCCTGGGGCAATGGGAAGAGACCTCTTTGGTACAGATTTCCAGTAATTGACGTAATAGATTTTTTTTTTATTTTTTTTTTATTTGGAGGTTTCGCCCTCAAGGTAGACTTCTCGTAGAATGTAATTAATGGTCCTATCTACATCTATACTAGTAAAGCGGCTCTCAGCATCGAGAGATGCTATGTCCCCTTCTGTAAGGCTGCCTGTTTCCTTCTGATCCCTTCCGAGGAGTACCTTGATAAAATGGATACTTTCCTTGCAGACGAATCCACATTGTACAAAATTGCGGGATATCCCATCGAATCCCTTAAGACTGAGGTTAAGAAGATCATAGACGCTGTTAGCGCCCACGCCGACAGAGTTAAGCTACAGAAGGTCTCTGTTAATTACGCCCCAGGATATTGTTACGGAACCGTCAAGACCCATGAGAGCAAATCTTTACGTGGCCTACTGATTTCTGTTCAGTTTGAGCCAGAAATGCTTTGAGGAGGTCGGGCTGTACAAGTCTTTCTTCATGGGCAAATGTTTAGCTTCCCCTCTCTTAATAAAGGTCCAAGTCTACGTTGGTGACGCACACCGACCAGAGGACCCCACACTTCGTCCACTTCCATCGGCTCACAGCAGGAGCACTGGACGGTGCGCACCTGTGGACGAGGTTCATCTCCAAAGTGTCCTCCGGGTCCCCAGGTCCTTGGTGGTTGAGGCGTCTGCTCCTTTACCTCTCTCATCTCGACGTCATCCTCGTCGTAGAGGCTCCTGTTCCTTTTCCTCGGGTTTTCGGGCCTGGAGCATCTGTAGATGTAGTCAGCAAATCTCATGGTTGCGGCGTGTCTTGAAGAATCCTTCTTGGGACAAACTTCGAGTCATGGCTTACTGCGGGCCACTCCTCCGCTGGCGGAAGCGGAAAGGACAGATTTGGAAATTTGCCCCAAGTGATGGCGTAGCGGAGAGAACCCATATTTAACTCACATTTTCATTTGTTGTCAAAGTTTCAAACACACACACACATACACGTATGTATATATATATATATATATATATATATATATATATATATATATATATACACATACTGAATATATATTATATTCATACATACTGTGTATATACATATATATATATATATATATATATATATGTATATATATACATATATATATATATATACATACATATGTGTATGAATATAATATAAATACATATATATATATATATATATATATATATATTATATATATATATGTATATATAATTATATATACATATTAGTACAGCGGATAACCATAACAATTGTGCAAGTTATGACTAAAGCATGCATTTTTTACTAGTGTTAGTACATCCCATAAGGTTCATTTTAAGATCGGGAGGTAAGTCAGATTTGACCTCTGAGGACCGCGAGAGGTCAATGGCCTCTCGCGGTCCTCAGAGGTCAAATCTGACTTCATGTCTGAATGACACACTATTTAAGGCAGCAATTCAGCACCTGAACCCTGGACAAGTACCTGTACTTGCTGCTGATCAGCCACTCTTCGCCCTTGCCAAGGAAATTCAGTGGACCTGGCCAGCTACACATGGAGAGGAACACTTTGTGATCATGTTCGGCGGTCTGCATATCGAGATGGGTGTGTTGAAGGTAAGTTCCATGATATACATTAATAGCCAGTGCTGTACATATGAGATACCAGTACATGAAGTAGTAACAATCTGAACATCATTTACATAATTTGTGTTTTGTTTCAGCTGTTGGGAGACTGGCTGGAGGACAGCGGTTGGACGAACGCCCTGGTACAGGCCGACATTGCCAGGTCTGGGACAGCAGATTCCTTCATTCGAGCCAGCCATGTTACCAAGACCCGCCATGCACACCAAGTCACAGCTGCAACCCTCTACACACTACTCCAGCAGGCGTACAGTAAAGACTGCACACCGGATGATGGCAACACCACTCAGCCAGATGATGAGGTCTTTGAGGAGTGGTGCACACAGCGAGCAAAGGCCAGCGTGCACTTTGACTACTGACTCAAGACCCTGTCACTGGAGGTTCTCTTGCTGGTATACATCCGATCACTTCGTGAAGGGAACTTTGAGCTCTATGTACAATCCCTGACACAGATCATGCCTTGGATGTTCGCCTTAGATCACACTAACTATTCCAGGTGGCTTTCTGTACACATCCGTGATATGGTGAACCTCATTGACAAACACCCAGATGTCCTGACAGAATTCAAGTCTGGGAAGTTTGTGGTACACATGACCAGCAACAAGTTCTCTGCCATGGCAACTGACCAATGTCATGAGCAGAACAACGCGTTGGTCAAAGGGTCTGGTGGAGCTATTGGACTGACAGGAAACCCTGGGGCACTCAGACGCTGGATGGTGGCAGGGCCAGAAATAGCCAGGATCACGACAGAGTTTGAAGAGATGGCGGTAAGGGGACATAGCGGTGCTCACGACAGTGGGCATCTTCATCATGACCAGAAACCTGGAGTGCAAGGAGCCTATATGAAGGATGTCAGAGCACATATAGCAGTGTTTCAAGATATGGGGAATCCCTTCCTAGAGAACACTCAAGATCTACTGGTCCTTGACACGAGAGACATCATGGAAACCCCAGTGGCAGAAACTGTGAGGAAGATTGAGTGAGGAGCAATACACAAAGTTTGTTCAAGAAAGACTGGAACTATGCACGAAGCCAGTTACAGACAGACTGCCCCAGAACAAGTTGCCACTCTTCAGTCGGCCACATACCAAGACGCAGTCAAAGCAGCAGATGAAGAGTGACTGTAGTCTCTTCTCGAGGCTGTATATTGCATGTCAATCACGTGATGGCGATCTTGACCAGTTCTTCTGCCACGAGAACCAGGCAGCCCCACCTGCATTATCAACAGGAGGAAAAATGCGCCCTGCAGTCAAAGCAGATCTACTACACTGCCTGAAACCAGACCAACCAGAAATCACAAGCGCACCTGGGGTTGATGCCACAATCCTTGACGGAGCAGCTATTGTTCAAATGCTCAATCCTGTAGCGGCCAAGACCTTTCAAGAGTATGGGAACATAGTCTTTGCACCTTACATCTCCACTCAACTAGGAAAGGTCCACAGACTGGACCTCGTCTGGGATGTATATCTACCTGACAGCCTGAAAGGCACGACCAGAGAGAAGAGGGGCAAGGGCGTTAGGAAAAGAGTGGCTCCCTCTACCATCATGCCTAAGGACTGGAAGCCCTTCCTTCGTGTTGATCAAAACAAGACTGAGCTCTTTGGTTTCCTGTCACGAGAGGTCATTCGTCTTCCAATAGCTGATGGCAAGGAAATGTATGCAACATGTGGAACTGAAGTCCTATGCTCTCCTGCCGAGTCCGACTTTACCAGCCTCGCACCATGTTTACACGAGGAGGCGGACACTCGCATGCTGCTATATGTGGCAGATGCTGTGCAGAAGGGAATGATGAAGGTGTCCATACGCACTGTGGATACTGATGTTGTGGTACTGGCTGTGGCTTCTTTCAACAACATCAATCCTGACGAGCTGTGGATAGCTCTTGGTACTGGATCCAGCTTCCGGTACATAGCTGTTCACGAACTGGCTGCCTCCATGAACCCAAGACAATGTGCTACTCTCCCCATCTTCCATGCCCTCACAGGGTGCGACACTGTGTCTTCATTCGCTGGCAGAGGGAAGAAGACTGCCTGGGAGATTTGGAAAGTATTCCCAGAGGTGACTGATGCCTTTGAAGAACTCTTACGCATGCCAAGTGATGTCAGTGACGAGTCAATGTCACTGCTGGAGCGCTTCATAGTGCTGATGTATGACCGCACCAGTGACATCATGAAAGTCAACGATGCTAGGAAAGAGCTCTTCGCACACAAGTCTAGGGCTCTAGAAAACATTCCCCCAACGCAGGCAGCACTCCACCAGCACATCAAGCGTGCATCTCTCCAGGGCAACCGCTGGAACCAAACTCTGGTCCTGAATCCTGAGTTACCAAGCCCATCTGACTGGGGTTGGAAAAATGAGGACTCTGGGTGGCAGCCTCTTTGGACGACACTTCCAGAGGCATCAAAATCTTGCCACGAACTGATCCACTGCGGCTGCAAGAAGGGATGTACCGGCCGCTGCAAGTGCACCAAGGCTGCACTCAAGTGCACTGCATTATGTGCATGTTCGGGAGACTGTTAGTTAAGTGTGTACTATACATGTGTCTGAGGTCACTACCATCACTGTACTTTAAGTTTATATATAGCTTTTGTGCAATGCGCATTGAAAATTAAATTTACACAGATTATCTTACAGCACGATGTCATGCAGGCTGTTCTGAACACCACAATAACCTAAATGTATATTTCAATACATTTGTTTTCTGAGGTCATTGATTTCATTTTATGTCCAGAAAAAAAATTGTGTTAGTACCAGCCACCACAAAAGTTATGATTTTTTCAACTTTGAATCCTTACGGTTTTTTCGTTTAAAGAGTGGGAACAAAATAGATTGCACCATTGGATTCAGCGTGGAATTCGCTATAAAGGTATGGATAGCAATTTGCTAATTTTGAATATTTTGTATTCTTTATTTGTGATAAACTAGAAAAATCCTTAATTTTCCAGATTTTTTTTAGAAAAACTTTTTTATAAAATTAAAAAAAAAAATCGAGAAAAAACTCTCTATACTTTTATAGCGAATTCAACGCTGAATCCAATGGTGCAATCGGTTTTGTTCCCACTCTTCAAAGAAAAAAGCCGTAGGGATTTGAATAGTGTGTCATTCAGTCATTAAGTTAGATTTAACCTCTGCGGACCGCGAAGGTCATTGACCTCTCACGGTCCTCAGAGGTCAAATCTGACTTACCTCCCGATCTTAAAATGAACCTTATGGTATCTACTAACACTGGTAGAAATTTCATGCTTTAATCATAATTTGCACAATTGTTAAGGTTATGAAAGATTATCCGCTACACTATATATAAGTATGTATATATATATATATATATATATATTATATACATATATAAGTATGGATATATATATATTATATATGCATATGTATATATATATATATATGTATATACGTATATGTATATCTATATATATATACATTGTATATATATATATACATATATACATGTATATACATATATACATGTATATATATATATATATGTATGTATATATATATATATATATATGTATATACAATGTATATATATAGATATACATATACGTATATACATATATATATATATATATACATATGCATATATAATATATACATACTTATATATGTATATAATATATATATATACATATATATATATATATATACATATATATATACATACTTATATATTTATATAATATATATATATATGTATTTATATTATATTTATACATATATGTATATCAAGAAATAAATCTAATTTACGATTAACTGGCCAAAGACACAAGATATCATCAACATATCTTTTCCACACAACTTGTTGGGGAAGAATCCTAGGTAGTAGTTTCATCTCAAAAAATTCCATGTACAAGTTACTAAGTACTGGGGACAGAGGATTTCCCATTGCCATACCAAATTTTTGTACATAGAATTCACCATTAAAAACAAATTTACAATTTACAATACACAACTTAATAAGTTCAATTATGGTTTTAGCTGGAAGTGGCAAGTCATGTTTTGATAATAATTCTTCTTCAAGATATACCAATAAGTCAATTACGGGGACACGGGTGAAGAGCGAGGTTATATCAAAACTAACTAGTTTAAAATCATAACTGATTTCTAGATTATTCAAATAATTAATAAAATCAACATTATTTGTGACGTGGGAAGAAGATATAGTACCCACTAAGGGACTCAAAATAGTAACAAGCCATTTGGACAAATTGTAAGTGACGGATCCTGTGGAACTGATGATAGGTCTAACTGGATAACCAGGTTTGTGGGTCTTAATCAATCCATACATGTAGGGCAAGGAAGGGGACAACGAAGAAAAATGTTTTATCAGATGTTCATGCCCTTTCAGAATCTTTTTAACATTGCGATTAAACTCACTGTTTACAGATTCAAGCGGGTTTTTAGTAAGTTTTGTATATGTTTCACAATCTCCCAATAATGTTCCCATTTTTTCGATGTAATCTAATTTATTAAGAATGACAATGCAATTACTTTTATCAGCTCTAGTGATGTGTAACTGTTCATCTCTTTTTAACTCACGGTAAGACTTAAAAAACCTTTTAGGACAATTTGGAATACCGGGTGCTGATAAAGAAGCATATACAAAACCCTTGCTGATGTTGATATTTTGAGTAGAGACTTCACCAAATTTTTCTAAGTTGCAAAACACTTTGGCCACATTAACATAGTCAACTTCGTGTTGAGTTGCTGCGAAACTAAGACCATATCCTAAAGCACATTTTGTAGCACTATTTAGAGGTTTATCAGATAAATTTATAACAAAATTAGGGTTGGCATGATTTGACCAATCACTGTCTTTAATCAATAGAGACAGTTTTTTGTCAAGTTTCTCACTAAGAACGTTACACGAATGTCTTAATTTACTATAACAATAATCAAGTAGTCTATGTTTCCAATTTTCTGGGATAGCTCTTTGAAAATTATTTCTTAAAGATTTAGTCATATTAAAAGATTCACGAACTTCAATTCTGGTAATATCAATATGCTTTTGTAAGATTATGCGGTGAAATTCTTCAAAGGGTTTATCACACATCCTCAACAATCGATTGTTCAAAATCGATTTAGGCACAACCTGTTCTTGTAGGCAATTTTTCAAGAAATGAAGACGGAGTTTAGTCTTGTGCGATTTGATGAGTGAAGAACAAAACGATGAGACGATAGGAGAAAGTCCAGGTGAGTAGTTGTAGAAATCCATGAAGTGACGCGTGGTATCCATATTTTGCAGTAATTCACAAGGCACACGTGAAAATAATATGCAGGAAAAAAACCACTGGGAAATAAGAAGCTTAGTCCGAACGTTTTCGTCTATTTAAGACATTATCAAGGAATACACAGTTACAGAGACAAAGGTGGATATATATACATAAAGTAAAAGACAAGCTAGGAACATGGGAAGTACACACAAGATGCTTCACAATCAGGTAGAGCCGATGTTTACATATACGGACGTTTGGTCCATGACGTTACGTCACCCCCGCTTAGTAGCCCCAGTACTTAATAACTTGTACATGGAATTTTTTTAGATGAAACTACTACCTAGGATTCTTCCCCAACAAGTTGTGTGGAAAAGATATGTTGATGATATCTTGTGTCTTTGGCCAGTTAATCGTAAATTAGATTTATTTCTTGAAAAACTAAATGGTATGGTCCCTTCAATCAAATATATGTATATATGTATATATATATATATACATATGTATATATATATATATATATACATATATATATATATATATGTATATATATTATGTTTATAGATGTGTATATATACATATATTATATACAATATATATATATATATACAGAATGTATAAATATGATATACAGTATGTGTATATATATATATATATATATATATACGTGTATGTGTGTGTGTGTTTGAAACTTTGACAACAAATGAAAATGTGAGTTATATATGGGTTCTCTCCGCTACGCCATCTGTTGGGGCAAATTTCCAAATCTGTCCTTTCCGCTTCCGCCAGCGGAGGAGTGGCCCGCAGTAAGCCATGACTCGAAGTTTGTCCCAAGAAGGATTCTTGAAGACACGCCGCAACCATGAGATTTGCTGACTACATCTACAGATGCTCCAGGCCCGAAAACCCGAGGAAAAGGAACAGGAGCCTGTTCGACGAGGATGACGTCGAGATGAGAGAGGTAAAGGAGCAGACGCCTCAACCACGAAGGACCTGGGGACCCGGAGGACACTTTCGAGATGAACCTCGTCCATTGGTGCGCACCGTCCAGTGTTCCTGCTGTGAGCCGATGGAAGTGGAGGAAGTGTGGGGTCCTCTGGTCGGTGTGCGTCCCCAAGGAAGACTTGGACCGATAATAAGAGAGGGGAAGCTACATATTTGCCCATGAACAAAGACTTGTACAGCCCGACCTCCTCAAAGCATTTCTGGCTCAAACTGAACAGAAATCAGTAAGCCACGTAAAGATTTGCTCTCATGGGTCTTGACGGTTCCGTAACAATATCCTGGGGCGTAATTACCACAGACCTTCTGTAGCTTAACTCTGTCGGCGTGGGCGCTAACAGCGTCTATGATCTTCTTAACCTCAGTCTTAAGGGATTCGATGGGATATCCCGCAATTTTGTACAATGTGGATTCGTCTGCAAGGAAAGTATCGATTTTATCAAGGTACTCCTCGGAAGGGATCAGAAGGAAACAGGCAGCCTTACAGAAGGGGACATAGCATCTCTCGATGTTGAGAGCCGCTTTACTAGTATAGATGTAGATAGGACCATTAATTACATTCTACAAGAAGTCTACCTTAAGGGCGAAACCTCCAAATCAAAAATCCCAAAAAATCTTTTACGTCAATTACTGCAAATCTGTACCAAAGAGGCCTCTTTCCATTGCCCCAGGGGACAACAATTCACTATCATAATTCTTGGAGGCCAAAAACCTCTCAACTTCGACAATATCATTTAATGCATGATGTTATGTGGGCTTCAAGGCAAAATTATTGACCCAATATTTCTATGGTCACAAATCGTTTCAGAAACTTTCAGAAACATTACTGACTCAAAATGAAGCTATATACGGACGGAAGAAATATTTGAAAAAATATATTTAAAAATCATTACGTTTTAATGAAAGGAAAGGAAAAAAGAAATTACAGTCTTCGACATTTTATCATTGTCGTCATCTTCCTTCAATTTCTTATTGCTATTTTAGCCCCTGAACAATGAGGGGCATCCCCTCAGCTGAATAAAATCGCTTGGCCAAAGAATCCCTCTTAACAACGCCATAATTCCTCAAACACCATTTGACGTCCCATTGAACCAGTGGTGGGATTAAACCGGTTATTACCGGTTCATGCGAGCCTGTTCTTGGAATTCTATGACCTCTGTGAACCGGTTATCAAAAATTGACTTCCACGGGGTAACTACAGCCTAAATGATATTTGCATACATCTTGCCCAGTGAACCTGTTAAGAATTTTTCGAATCCTAACTTGCGCTTAACAATCTCATAATACCAGAAAGGGGTGCGTTCCTGGGTGCGTTCCTCGGTGTCCTGACTGGCATGATTTTCCTCATGTCACCCAGGAACGCACCGAAGAACGCGTCCAGCTCTGCATAATACCTCAAACACCATTTCCATTCCTATTAAACCCTTTATATACAGGGATCACCGCCTTCTGTTGAATAAAATCACCTGGCGGCAGGAGTAACAATCAATACGTCTTCTCCTTCGGACAGCAGGAGATTCCATCGGCTGAATTAAATCACGTGACGGCAACAGTAAAAACACCATAATGACATCTTTACATCTTTAGCCAAATCGTTCATGGAGACGTGTCTTAACCTTTTGGATAACGAGTTGGCTTTCCGTCAAAGTCTGCGCGGTAGCCAAGTGGTTACCGTGTCGAACTCAATTTTATTCCCTGGAGTTGCATAGATCTTCAAGCTCTCTCTCTCTCTCTCTCTCTCTCTCTCTCTCTCTCTCTCTCTCTCTCTCTCTCTCTCTCTCTCTCTCTCTCTCTCTCTCTCTCTGCCATATCTCTTTTTGCTACCCCTAGTTTTTCCCTGACGGAGTTGGGAGGAAGTTGGGAATCTTTGAGTCAGTTCTTAATGACTTCTGTTTCATTTCTTAGCATTTCTGTGTCTTCTCTTAAATATTCCCATGCGGCACTGAAGAAGAGTTCGCGTGGGTAGTGCAATGTCTGGCCGCCGATCCGTGTGTGTGTGTGTGTGTGTGTGTGTGTGTGTGTGTGTGTGTGTGTGTGTGTGTGTGTGTGCGCGCCCGCACGAGTGTGTGTGCGTGTATATATATATATATATATATATATATATATATATATATATATGTGTGTGTGTGTGTGTGTGTGTGTGTGTATCCTATATGAGAGTTGAAATTACTCATAGATATATGTAATACCGTCATAATGACGGCGTGGACCATTGGGCACCCTATACATATAGGGCTTCACCGGATATAATGAATAAAGTCACACCACACAAATGTCTCACCAGAAACCAGTTGGCAACGAAGTCAGATTACTGCCAACCCCCCTTCATAGCCAATATCAATAGCACAACCAAAATAAAACCAGGCCTTCCTCTTGGATCATAGTCTCCTAAAGGTCCAACCGCATTGCCTCATCTGCTTACGGCCAGTATGCCACCGAATGTCAGTAAGCACTGTCCAAGTACATCCAAGTCTTGGACATTAAACAACATCAAGAAAATGAAGATCTATACTTACAACGTAACAAGTCTCTCACAAGACCACAAGCTGGAGAGTTTAATGGGATCACTAGACAACATCAAGTGGGACATTGTACGACTGAGCGAAGTCCGAAGAACGGAAGAAAAGTTCATACAATTACAAGATAGTCTCCACCTCTTCTACTATAGAGGTAAGGACAAACCGAGAGGTTCCTGGTAACGTAGTCAACTTCAGTAGTTTATCAGACAGGGTAGCTTGGATTGTCATTAGGCTGTGTAAAAGGTACATTCTAAAAATAATTCAGTATTATGCACGAACTTCACACAGTTCAGACGATGAAGTTGAGTCCTCCTATGATAATTTAAGTCAGGTAATGGATAAAAAAAAGTACACGTTGGTAATAGGCGACATTAATGCTAATAGTCAAGTATATATATGTATATATATATAGACATACATATATATACATATTCATATATATATATATATATATATATATATATATATGTGTGTGTATTTATGTATATATAGACATATACATATATATATATATGTATATATATACACATATATATATACATATATATACTGTATATGTAAATATATACACATATATATATACATATATATATATATATATATATATATATATATATATATATATTCATAGAAATATACATATCAATCAAATCAGCCAGCCTGAGTCCACTGCTGAACAAAGGCCTCCTTCATAGCTTTCGTCTTCCACGCTTCCCATCTCGCGGCGTCCACTCAGTAACACACTTGCTTCGTCGCTCATCAGTCGTACGCACTAACTTACCTGCCCAATTCCACTTCCTCTCTTTTACTGCCTCCACAATATTTTTCTGCTCTCTCACCCACCTTGCTCTCTTCCGGTCTCTCAACGTTATTCCCATCATTGATCTCTCAATTGTCTTCTGTGCATGAGGAAAATCATGAGGAAAATCATGCCAGTCAGGACACCGAGGAACGCACCCAGGAACGCACCCCTTTCTGGTATTATGAGATTGTTAAGCGCAGGTTAGGATTCGAAAAATTCTTAACAGGTTCACTGGGCAAGATGTATGCAAATATCATTTAGGCTGTAGTTACCCCGTGGAAGTCAATTTTTGATAACCGGTTCGCAGAGGTCATAGAATTGCAAGAACAGGCTCGCATGAACCGGTAATAACCGGTTTAATCCCACCACTGGTTCAATGGGACGTCAAATGGTGTTTGAGGAATTATGGCGTTAAGAGGGATTCTTTGGCCAAGCGATTTTATTCAGCTGAGGGGATGCCCCTCATTGTTCAGGGGCTAAAATAGTAATAAGAAAATGAAGGAAGATGACGACAATGATAAAATGTCGAAGATTGTAATTTCTTTTTTCCTTTCCTTTCATTAAAACGTAATGATTTTTTCAAATATTTCTTCCGTCCGTATATAGCTTTATTTTGAGTCAGTAATGTTTGTGAAAGAGTTTGTGAAACGATTTGTGACCATAGTAATATTGGGTCAATAATTTTGCCTTGAAGCCCACATAACATCATGCATTAAATGATATTGTCGAATTTGACAGGTTTTTGGCCTCCAACAATTATGATAGTGAATTGTTGTCCCCTGGGGCAATGGAAAGAGGCCTCTTTGGTACAGATTTGCAGTAATTGACGTAATAGATTTTTTTTTATTTTTGATTTGGAGGTTTCGCCCTCAGGGTAGACTTCTCATAGAATGTAATTAATGGTCCTATCTACGTCTATACTAGTAAAGCGGCTCTCAGCATCGAGAGATGCTATGTCCCCTTCTGTAAGGCTGCCTGTTTCCTTCTGATCCCTTCCGAGGAGTACCTTGATAAAATGGATACTTTCCTTGCAGACGAATCCACATTGTACAAAATTACGGGATATCCCATCGAATCCCTTAAGACTGAGGTTAAGAAGATCATAGACGCTGTTAGCGCCCACGCCGACAGAGTTAAGCTACAGAAGGTCTCTGTTAATTACGCCCCATGATATTGTTACGGAACCGTCAAGACCCATGAGAGCAAATCTTTACGTGGCTTACTGATTTCTGTTCAGTTTGAGCCAGAAATGCTTTGAGGAGGTCGGGCTGTACAAGTCTTTCTTCATGGGCAAATATGTAGCTTCCCCTCTCTTATTATCGGTCCAAGTCTTCGTTGGGGACGCACACCGACCAGAGGACCCCACACTTCGTCCACCTCCATCGGCTCACAGCAGGAGCACTGGACGGTGCGCACCTGTGGACGAGATTCCTCTCCAAAGTGTCCTCCGGGTCCCCAGGTCCTTCGTGTTTGAGGCGTCTGCTCCTTTACCTCTCTCATCACGACGTCATCCTCGTCGTACAGGCTCCTGTTCCTCTTCATGGGCTTTTCGGCCATGGAGCATCTGTAGATGTCGGCGAATCTCATGGTTGAGTCGTGTCTTCAAGAATCCTTCTTGGGACAAACTTCGAGTCATGGCTTACTGCGGGCAGATTTGGAAATTTGTCCTAACTGATGGCGTAGCGGAGAGAACCCATATTTAACTCACATTTTCATTTGTTGTCAAAGATTCAAACACACACACATACACGTATGTATATATATATATATATATATATATATATATGTATATATATATATATAAATACAAACTGTATATATATATATATTTATACATACTGTATATATATATATATACACATATATATGTACATATTTATAATATATATATATATATATATATATATATATATATATATATATATATATATATATAGACACATATGATAATTTTTATGACAGTTGCATGCAGGATTCGAACCCACTGCACTCGGCCATGGAACTGTCATAGAAATTATCGGATTTATGTCGCTGCTATAAGCGAATTTTTTTCATATATATACATATATATACATATATGTATGAATATGATATATATATATATATATATATATATGTATATATATACACATATATATATTATATTTATATACTTATATATACATATATGTATGAATATAATATACATACATATATATATATGTATATCTATATATATATATATTTATATATATATGCATATATATATATATATATATATACGTATGTATATATATATAGATATATATATGTATATATATATATATGCATATATATATGTATATCTATATATATATGTATTATATATACATATATATATACGTATGTATATATATATATATAGATATACATATATATGCATATATATATATATATATATATATACGTATATGTATTCCTATATATGTATATATATATTGTATATACATATATATATATATATATATATATGTATATACATATATACATGTATATACATATATACATATATATATATATATATATATATATATATCATATATACATATATGTATCTATATATATGCATATATATATACACGCACACACATATATATATATATATATGTATATATATATATATATATATATATGTGATGTAAATATTATATATATACATATATATATATATATATATATATATATATATATATTATATATACTTATATACATATATATTCATATATATGTATATATATATTATATATACATACATATATATATATATATGTATATATATACATATCTATATATATATACATACCCATATATATATATATATATATATATATATATATATATGTATATATATATATATATCATATATACATATATATCTGTATATATATATGCACATATATACATATATATATACATGCATATATATACATATATATATTATATATACATATAAACATATATATATATACATATATATGTATATATATATTATATATATACATACATATAATATATATACATATATATATATATATATATGCACTAAAAACCTACTATTATTTGGATTTAAGAAAAGAAGGAAATAAAGAATTTCGGTATATTTCGATCACTTGCTGTGATCCTCTTCAAGCGGAATACATAGACAAGAGAACATACATATCTTATATACAGATGAGAGAGGTAAAGTTAGGGAACATGGATAAGACATCTCATGTGGCATCTATATTGTTACGCGGGTTATGTTGCAAAGCGTCCGCTTTTACAATATGAGGAAATAATTTATTAACTGCCATTGGCCTTTTGAGATATTAAAATTCGGGAATTGTTTTATTAAGGAAGATTCAATAATTTTCCTTTTATAACTACATTTGGATTTGAAAATGGTTTTTGCCTCGTCCCAATTTATTCTGTGATTACTGTTGGCTACGTGTTGAAATACCGCGGAGTTATGTTGAGCATATTTTACTGAGTTTCTATGTTCTTTAATTCTTGTTTTTAATTCTCTGCCCGTTTGTCCCTAATACACCTCATCACAATCTGAGCAGGGTAATTTGTCAACTCCGGGATTTATGTCTTGTGTTGGTCTGTGATGAACGTTAACTACTTTTCTGAATAGATTGTTGGGATAACTAGAAATGATATTTACGTTATCTTTTGGCAACATTTGAGAGAAATTATTGATGGATTGGTTAAAAGGAAGTTTTAGGCAGTGTTTGTTCCATTTAAACATAAAACATTCTGAAGATTTTATAAATAAGATCAAGAGTCATCATATTCCCGGAAGTAGTAAATTTTTAAGCCTAGATATAGTGTCTTTATTCACGAACATCAATGTAGCAGAAGTTTTAAAGTTCCTGAAAAATAGATTACAGCACTATCAAGATCAACTTCCCATCTCAGTAAATAAAATCATTAATTTGACAAAATTATGTGCTGGCACAAATGTATTTTCGTTCAATGATAGATATTACAAGCAAAAAACCACATATTTATTGCAGATACATTGATGATATATTTGTTAGCACTAAATCGACTAAAGACCTAGAACTACTAAGGTACCACCTCCAAGAGATTTCTGGGCTCTCTTTTACTGTTGAATTGAACAAGAATGGAACTCTCCCCTTTCTAGACATATTAGTAGATTCCAAACCCAATAAATATACCTTGAATGTATACCGGAAGCCTACCAACTTAAACAAATGCATGAATGGAAACGGGGAATGCACAGAAAATTATAAAAAAGGTGTCATCAGAGCATATATAAAAAGAGCCTTACTAGTATGCTCATCATGGAAAGCTCTACACAATGAACTTAAACACATAAGACAAATGCTCATTAATAATGGTTATTCTAATACTGATTTTGACAACATGACAAAAGAAATGCTTCATAGATTTTATTCCAAGGACAACACTCAGAGTAAATCCAAAGCAAAACACCAGATAAACATATTTTACCACAACACTTATACAGAAGCATACAAAAAAGATGAGAAAGCTGTCAGAGATATAATAAAGAAAAATTGCCACCCCGTAAACAAGGAAGATGAAATAAAAGTCATCATCTACTATAAGAATCCCAAAACATCTTCACTAGTGATGGAAAATAACCTGTTCAAACCTGAGGCATTACAAAGAACCAATGTAATTTATGAATTCACTTGTCCAGAGGAAGGCTTTGCACTTCCAGCGAGTTACATTGGTCATACACAATGTACTTTAGGCAGAAGATTAACATACCATCAGCAAACGGGGGCGATAAAAGAACACCTAAAGAAATGCCACAACATAGTAATCACAAGGGATTTAATATCTAAAAATACTAAAATCATTGGACACCATTATAATTCAAGAAAACTCCAGCTCTTAGAATCTATATACATTAGAGAAAAAGCCCCTTCCATCAATTTGCAATGTGACCTAATATCTAATATCCCCTTGTATAGCCATAAATTGCAATATTCCGCCCCTACCACCCCCTCCCCCTCAGCTTCACCCTCTCCTCTCCCTCCTCCTCCTCCTCCTCCTCCTCCTCCTCCTCCTCC
>NW_027467710.1:5360138-5365138 GCF_046742065.1 Oratosquilla oratoria
CTTGTACTCTTTTTACCATTCTGTGTCTGCAGTTAAAGATTTCTCCGTTTCTATCTTTCAAACATATCGTTTGCTGTGTTCCTAAAGCATGTCTGCGCTCGGTCCCTTTAATACTTTTACTTTTCCGTATAGTTTCCTCCATTTCCTCCATGTTTTTCTTTCTTTTCTCTGATGTTTGCCTTCTGTTGATAAGCTTGTTTAGTTCAATTCTTTGTATTTCGTCTTCCCTGCTTTTAATCTGCATGGTTCTTCTTTTAATTAGGTCATTTGTAGCTTTAGAGTATTTGTTTTCTATAATACTTTTTGTACTTTCTGCTTTCTCTGCCGATTCCCTAATGATATCAATTAAGTTTAAATTCATATTTTCGATAATGTCCTAGTTGGATCTTGAAGCTTGGAATGTGTTTTTAATTTGTAACTGAAATTTGGTCTTATTAGCTTTAACCTTTGCAAGGGTGGTTTTCTTTTTTAAAAGTAGTTTATTTCTCTGGGCTCTGAAATTGAATTTAGCTGTGCAACCTACTATTTTATGGTCACTACATATGTTGACTTTATTTATGACAGTAAAATTCCTAACGCTCTTCCTCTCATCTCCTAATATGAAGTCTGCTTCGTTCTTTGTTGTTCCATTTGGACTTCTTCAGGTCCATTTACGACCTGTGCGCTTTTGGAAGGAAATGGTCATTATCCTCATGTAGTAGTTTTCCGCAAAATTGAATAACATCTCGCCTCTGTCATTTCTCTCACCTACTCCGCACTTCCCAACTCACGACTCATCTCCCACCTTCTTCCCCACTTTAGCATTAATGTCGCCTATTACTAAGGTGTACTTACTTTTTTTTATCCATTACCTGACTTAAATCATCATAGGAGGACTCAACTTCATCGTCTGAGCTCTGTGAAGTTCGTGCATAATACTGAATTATTTTTAGAATGTACGTTTTACACAGCCTAATGACAATCCAAGCTACCCTGTCTGATAAACTACTGAAGTTGACTACGTTACCAGGAACCTCTCGGTTTGTCCTTACCTCTATAGTAGAAGAGGTGGAGACTATCTTGAAATTGTATGAAGTTTTCTTCCGTTCTTCGGACTTGGCTCAGTCGTACAATGTCCCACTTGATGTTGTCTAGTGATCCCATTAAACTCTCCAGCTTGTGGTGTTGTGAGAGACTTGTTACGTTGTAAGTATAGATCTTGATTTTCTTGATGTTGTTTAATGTCGAAGACTTGGATGTACTTGGACAGTGCTTACTGACATTCGGTGGCATACTGGCCGTAAGCAGATGAGGCAATGCGGTTGGACCTTTAGGAGACTATGATCCAAGAGGAAGGCCTGGTATTATTTTGGTTGTGCTATTGATATTGGCTATGAAGGAGGGTTGGCAGTAATCTGACTTCGTTGCCAACTGGTTTCTGGTGAGACATTTGTGTGGTGTGACCTTATTCATTATATTTGGTGAAGCCCTATATGTATAGGGTGCCCAATGGTCCACGCCGTCATTATGACGGTATTACATATATCTATGATGAATTTCCCTGTTTGCCATCAGGGACGTGCCTGTGAGCAGTGGATCCTGAGATTGTGTGTATGAACTGCTCTTTGTGTGATCTTTCTTACAAAACCTGTTCGATATGGGTGACACTGCAGAGATTTCCTCTCTATCGACATAGCTCTTGTAATCATTAAGATTCCTAAACCTATCCAACACGGCAAGGTGTCAACTTTCAGATAGGATAAACACACACACACACACACACACACACACACACACACACACACACACACACACACACACACATATATATATATATATGTATATATATATATATACATATATATATACACGCACACACACACGCACGGGCACACACACACACACACACACACACACACACACACACACACACACACACACACACACACACACACACACACACACACACACACACACGGATCGGCGGCCAGACATTGCACTACCCACGCGAACTCTTCTTCAGTGCCGCAAGGGAATATTTAAGAGAAGACACAGAAATGCTAAGAAATGAAACAGAAGTCATTAAGAACTGACTTAAAGATTCCCAACTTCCTCCCAACTCCGTCAGGGAAAAACTAAGAGTAGCAAAAAGAGATATGGCAGACAGAGAGAGAGAGAGAGAGAGAGAGAGAGAGAGAGAGAGAGCTTGAAGATATATGGAACTCCAGGGAATAAAAATGAGTTCGACACGGTAACCACTTGGCTACCGCGCAGACTTTGACGGAAAGCCAACTCGTTATCCAAAGGGTTAAGACACGTCTCCATGAACGATTTCGCTAAAGATGTCATTATGGTGTTTTTACTGTTGCCGTCACGTGATTTAATTCAGCTGATGGAATCTCCTGTTACCCGAAAGAGAAGACGTATTGATTGCTACTCATGCCGCCAGGTGATTTTATTCAACAGAAGGCGGTGATCCCTGTATATAAAGGATTTAATAGGAACTGAAATGGTGTTTGAGGTATTATGCAGAGCTGGACGCGTTCTTCGGTGCGTTCGTGGGTGACATGAGGAAAATCATGGCAGTCAGGACACCGAGGAACGCACCCAGGAACGCACCCCTTTCTGGTATTATGAGATTGTCAAGCGCAAGTTAGGATTCGAAAAATTCTTAACAGGTTCACTGGGCAAGATGTATGCAAATATCATTTAGGCTGTAGTTACCCCGTTCGTGTCAATTTTTGATAACCGGTTCGCAGAGGTCATAGAATTGCAAGAACAGGCTCGCATGAACCGGTAATAACCGGTTTAATCCCACCACTGGTTCAATGGGACGTCAAATGGTGTTTGAGGAATTATGGCGTTGTTAAGAGGGATTCTTTGGCCAAGCGATTTTATTCAGCTGAGGGGATGCCCCTCATTGTTCAGGGGCTAAAATAGCAATAAGAAAATGAAGGAAGATGACGACAATGATAAAATGTCGAAGACTGTAATTTCTTTTTTCCTTTCCTTTCATTAAAACGTAATGATTTTTAAATATATTTGTTCAAATATTTCTTCCGTCCGTATATAGCTTTATTTTGAGTCAGTAATGTTTCTGAAAGTTTCTGAAACGATTTGTGACCATAGTAATATTGGGTCAATAATTTTGCCTTGAAGCTCACATAACATCATGCATTAAATGATATTGTCGAATTTGACAGGTTTTTGGCCTCCAACAATTATGATAGTGAATTGTTGTCCCCTGGGGCAATGGAAAGAGGCCTCTTTGGTACAGATTTGCAGTAATTGACGTAATAGATTTTTTTTGGATTTTTGATTTGGAGGTTTCGCCCTCAGGGTAGACTTCTCGTAGAATGTAATTAATGGTCCTATCTACATCTATACTAGTAAAGCGGCTCTCAGCATCGAGAGATGCTATGTCCCCTTCTGTAAGGCTGCCTGTTTCCTTCTGATCCCTTCCGAGGAGTACCTTGATAAAATGGATACTTTCCTTGCAGACGAATCCACATTGTACAAAATTGCGGGATATCCCATCGAATCCCTTAAGACTGAGGTTAAGAAGATCATAGACGCTGTTAGCGCCCACGCCGACAGAGTTAAGCTACAGAAGGTCTCTGTTAATTACGCCCCAGGATATTGTTACGGAACCGTCAAGACCCATGAGAGCAAATCTTTACGTGGCTTACTGATTTCTGTTCAGTTTGAGCCAGAAATGCTTTGAGGAGGTCGGGCTGTACAAGTCTTTCTTCATGGGCAAATATGTAGCTTCCCCTCTCTTATTATCGGTCCAAGTCTTCGTTGGGGACGCACACCGACCAGAGGACCCCACACTTCGTCCACCTCCATCGGCTCACAGCAGGAGCACTGGACGGTGCGCACCTGTGGACGAGGTTCATCTCGAAAGTGTCCTCCGGGTCCCCAGGTCCTTCGTGGTTGAGGCGTCTGCTCCTTGACCTCTCTCATCTCGACGTCATCCTCGTCGAACAGGCTCCTGTTCCTTTTCCTCGGCTTTTCGGGCCTGGAGCATCTGTAGATGTAGTCAGCAAATCTCATGGTTGCGGCGTGTCTTCAAGAATCCTTCTTGGGACAAACTTCGAGTCATGGCTTACTGCGGGCCACTCCTCCGCTGGCGGAAGCGGAAAGGACAGATTTGGAAATTTGCCCCAACTGATGGCGTAGCGGAGAGAACCCATATTTAACTCACATTTTCATTTGTTGTCAAAGTTTCAAACACACACACACATACACGTATATATATATATATATATATATATATATATATATATATATATATATATATATATATACATACTGTATATATATTATATTTATACATACTGTATATATATATATATATATATATATATATATATATATATATAATGTATATAATATATGTATATATACACATCTATAAACATAATATATATACATATATATATATATATATTTATATATATATATATATATATATATATATAAAGTAATGTCGTAACACATTCGTAAAGATTCAACAAAAACCCACTGTGTTGGATAAGAAGAAATGAAATAAATGAATTCCATATATTTCGATCACGGACTGTGATCCTCTTCAGTGGAATACAGAAAGGTAAAGCAAAAGGCATGTCTTATATACAATAAAAATAAGGGACAAGGGTAGGACTCAGGTAGCGTGTAGTGCTTTGCGGGGCAGGTCACCCGCCTTCATCAACGATGGTAACAATTTGTTGACTGCCCAGGTGGTAATGGAGTCAGGTGACCACTGCCCATATGATATATTAAAATTTGGAAATTTGTTAATCAAGGATGATTCTATTATTTTTCTTTTAAAACTGCATTTTGAATTAAAGATAATCTTTGCCTCATTCCGATCCATATGATGGCCTTCCTTGTCTACATGTTGGAAGACAGCAGAATTATGTTGTGCGTATTTAATTGAATTTTTATGTTCTTGCATCCTAGTATATAAATCTCTACCTGTTTGTCCCCAATATACATTGTTACAATCAGAGCAAGGG
>NW_027467710.1:5370138-5382638 GCF_046742065.1 Oratosquilla oratoria
CAACAGCTCTGTAGGGAAAAGGACAAACGCAGAGTATGGGAGTCCAATATATTTTACCTTTCGCCCAGCAGGGGATCTTCAGAAATAACATCGATGAAAAACATATTACTACTTATATAGCCCGAGCCTTGCGGGGAGAAACAAACATTAAAATGGTGTACACACAATTTGCGCAAATTGCTTGTTACTTGTAATTAAAATTGCCAATGGTTTGTTTATTGTAAAAAATCCACTATTCTGATTTATATTTTCTATGAGGGATATAAACGCCGATTCTAAACATCTACGTTTCATTGTATGGTTTTCATATTTTATAATCTTGGAATTATTCCAATCAGCATTGTGGCCGGTATCGAATCTATCTTTAACAATGGCATTATTCATATTGTATCTTTTCATATCATATTTATGTTCTAATACTCTCTTATCAATACCACGGAAGTGGATTTTTTACAATAAACAAACCATTGGCAATTTTAATTACAAGTAACAAGCAATTTGCGCAAATTGTATGTACACCATTTTAATGTTTGTTTCTCCCCGCAAGGCTCGGGCTATATAAGGAGTAAAATGTTTTTCATTGATGTTATTTCTGAAGAAGCCCTGCTGGGCGAAAGGTAAAATATATTGGACTCCCATACTGTGCGTTTGGCCTCTTCCCTGTATGTGACCGATTTGCAGAAAATCGCATGTGTACTCAAATGTGTCCGATATATCAATGAGAGAGAGTTTAGGCGAACCGACAGTACTATTGTTGCATCTTATTATACGGTTAAGACGGGTCTTGAGGTCATTGATGGGGATTACAAACTTGGTTATGCTTATGGGAACGTCAAGACCCATAAACAAGGATTCCCTCTTCGCCCTATTATCAGTCAAATACCATCTGTCACTTACAAACTCGCAAAACGCCTGAACGAACTCATCACCCCTTACACCCCTGTTTCTTACAGTTTAAAGTCTTCAGATGAGTTCCTCGACATTTTAAGGTCTACGCCACCTTCTGGTGTCATCGGTTCTATGGACGTGGTCAGTCTCTTCACCCACGTCCCCGTGGATGAAACTATTGACATGATTTGTAGTAGGATCTACCACGACAGAGAAGCAGGAGACACCCCCTTGGCGATACCTGAAAACACACTACGCTGTCTCCTTCGCGCGTGTACCAAAGAAGCCCCGTTTTATGGACCTGATGGTAATATGTATATCCAAATTGATGGTGTTGCCATGGGGTCCCCCTTAGGCGTCCTCTTCGCTAATTTTTAT
Organism: Oratosquilla oratoria; assembly: GCF_046742065.1. NCBI lineage: Eukaryota > Metazoa > Arthropoda > Malacostraca > Stomatopoda > Squillidae > Oratosquilla > Oratosquilla oratoria. Next base: position 5,371,405 of record NW_027467710.1, read on the forward strand.
ATGGGCACCATAGAAAGGAGAATATTTCTGCATCACCCCGAACTTCTACCATCTGTGTATGTAAGGTACGTAGACGATGTTTTCATTAGTGCAGAAAATTAAAACAGTATTTTACAAATCGTGAGCACCTTTAAACGTCATTCCTCCCTTGACTTCACCCATGAACTCGAAGCCAATTATAAACTCCCCTTTTTTGGACGTTTTAGTTCACCGAGGCCCTCACTCTTTCTCCACCGAAGTATATGTGAAGGCTACAAACCTGGGTTTTTGTCTCACCGGTGCTAGCGAGTGCCCAGAGAAATATCGCAGGAGTGTGATAAATTCCTTTGTTAAAAGAGCCCTCACACATTCCTCTACTTGGACTTCCACCCATGCTGAATTGCAGAGAGTCTCACAACTCCTTGCCAATAATAGTTACTCAAAACAATTGGTTCATGAGACAATAAAGAGACATCTAGACAGTTTCGTGACACAAGCCCCCTCTGCAACAGAAAAACCTTGTCATATTTCCCTCTTCTATAAAAACTTCATGACTTCCGCACATACAGAAGACGAAAAGGCTTTAAGAAAGATCATCAGCACACATGTTATCCCTACAGACCCCCATGCCATCCTGAAGCTCATCATTTTTTACAAAACAAAAAGAACATCAAGCCTCATCATGAAAAATAGTTGCCTCCCACAGACAAGGCCTTTACAAGAGGTGAATCTTATATACCAATTCCATTGCAACTTTGGTGACTGCAGTCGCCTCAATTCACGGTATATAGGTTCAACCACTACCACCTTGTCAAAAAGGATGACGGCACATTTACAGGATGGGGCAATACTCCGTCACACTAGTAATACACATGGACACTCCCTCACCAGGCAACAACTAGAAACACAAACAACAATACTGTATCGTGAACAAGACAGAAGGAGATTAAGGATGGCTGAATCAATTTTTATTCGTCTGGATCAACCCTCCATCAATATCCAGCTACAGCCTGAAGTTTCTCTCCCATCAATGAGGAAGCCCAACCAGCAACCTACAGGGAACCCGTCGGCACTCCGTGGGTAGCTAGGCGGACACGACATCTCCCCCGCCACACGACATCTCCCCCGCCACACCTCGTATGTCATTCCTGTTTTCACAGTGTATATTGTAACTCCTAAAGATGACCTCTGATTGGGTCGAAAGACGTCTAGAGTAAACACCATGTACCTTGGGGATTCTATCAATACCCTGACCTCCAACCTCCGCTCTCTCATTCGAAATATCGAGAGTACTTCTTACAAGTTGAACAATGCAACTACTGCTGTAGACTTCAACAAAGCCTATATATATATATGTATATAAATATAAATATATATGTACAGTATATATATATATATATATATATGTATGTATATATATATGCATATATGTATATATGTATATATATAATATATATATATACATATATATGTATATATATGTATATATGCATATATATGTATATATATTTACAGATATATATATGGATAGATGATATATATATATATATATATATATATAAATATATATATATACAGTATATACATTTACACACACACATATGTATACATATATATATATATATGTCAATATGTGTATATATGTATATATATATATATACATATGCATATATGATATATATATATGCATATTTATATATGTATATATAATATAATATAATATACTCATACATATATTCATATATATATGTATATATATATACATATATATATACATATATATATATATGTATATATACATATATATATATATGTATATATATTATGTTTATAGATGTGTATATATACATATATCATATACATTATATATATATATATATATATATATATATATATATACATACGTGTATGTGTGTGTGTGTTTGAAACTTTGACAACAAATGAAAATGTGAGTTAAATATGGGTTCTCTCCGCTACGCCATCACTTGGGGCAAATTTCCAAATCTGTCCTTTCCGCTTCCGCCAGCGGAGGAGTGGCCCGCAGTAAGCCATGACTCGAAGTTTGTCCCAAGAAGGATTCTTGAAGACACGCCGCAACCATGAGATTTGCTGACTACATCTACAGATGCTCCAGGCCCGAAAACCCGAGGAAAAGGAACAGGAGCCTGTACGACGAGGATGACGTCGAGATGAGAGAGGTAAAGGAGCAGACGCCTCAACCACGAAGGACCTGGGGACCCGGAGGACACTTTCGAGATGAACCTCGTCCATTGGTGCGCACCGTCCAGTGCTCCTGCTGTGAGCCGATGGAGGTGGACGAAGTGTGGGGTCCTCAGGTCGGTGTGCGTCCCCAAGGAAGACTTGGACCGATAATAAGAGAGGGGAAGCTACATATTTGCCCATGAAGAAAGACTTGTACAGCCCGACCTCCTCAAAGCATTTCTGGCTCAAACTGAACAGAAATCAGTAAGCCACGTAAAGATTTGCTCTCATGGGTCTTGACGGTTCCGTAACAATATCCTGGGGCGTAATTAACAGACAGCTTCTGTAGCTTAACTCTGTCGGCGTGGGCGCTAACAGCGTCTATGATCTTCTTAACCTCAGTCTTAAGGGATTCGATGGGATATCCCGCAATTTTGTACAATGTGGATTCGTCTGCAAGGAAAGTATCGATTTTATCAAGGTACTCCTCGGAAGGGATCAGAAGGAAACAGGCAGCCTTACAGAAGGGGACATAGCATCTCTCGATGTTGAGAGCCGCTTTACTAGTATAGATGTAGATACATACATACATACATATACCAAGGCTTTTTCCCCCTTCCAAGGGAGGTAGCCACAAAGGGAAAGGCATAAAAACACTCCCACCCATTTCATCCCTAAATACACTCCACACCCCTCCCACCCTTCCTCTCATCTGAGCACCTCCTGGATGACGGGTCATCCCTGAACCCTGCCCACCGCCCTGGGTCAGAAGCAGTGTCGCAAGACACAGTACATCCACAGCAAGGCCGCTTCATTTAATCGGCGACCCCCCCTCTCCGTCCCCCTTTGCATATAAGGAGAGGACGGGGAGAAATCCCTTCGGGCTGCGTCAAAATTTACTCACACATACTACCCCCCACCCCCACCCACCCGCCCATTCCTCCTCATGCAGTCACAACATCATCCATATACAACCATTCTCCACTCACCTCTGTCTTCCGTCCTCTCCCTTCCTTCCTCAACAGACATTCCCCTCTTCCCCAAAGCCCCCTTCACCCCATCCATCCACCTCATCCTAGGACGTCCCCTCATGTTCACTCCCTCCACATCTGCCTTCCATACCTCCTTTACTAGTCTTTCTTCACTCATTCTTTCCATGTGTCCAAACCATCCTAATATTCTTTCATCAACCCTCTCTCCCAAATCCTTTTTCACCCCTGTTCTCCTCCTCACCTCCTCATTTCTCACTCTATCTAGCCTAGTAACCCCCACCATACTTCTCAGACACCTCATCTCAAACACATTCAAACTCCTTCTCTCTTCTTCTCTTATGTTCCACGTTTCTGCCCCATACAGTGCTGTTGGCACAATCACTCCTTCATACAGTCTCCTCTTCGCATCCATTCCCAAATGTCTATTTCTCATTACACTCTTTAAACCACCAAGGCATTTACTCGCTTCTCTCAATCTACATTCTACCTCCACCTTCACTCCACCTTTTCCTGCTACACTTGCACCCAAGTATCTAAAACTGTCCACTTCCTCCAGTCGCTCTCCCTTAATGTTCACTTCCAGTCTACTGCCATTTTCACCCCTTGTACATCTCATCACCTTACTTTTACCCACATTTATCTTTAGCTTTCTTCTATCACATACTCTCCCAAACTCTGCCACCAGCTTCCTCAATCCCTCCTCTGACCCTGCCACAAGCGCAGTGTCGTCCGCAAACAACAGCTGGCTCACCTCCCACTTTTCTCCATTTTCTTTAACCATCTCCAATCCCTGACTCACTACCCTAGCATTCACCTCTCGCACCACCCCATCCATGTATAAGTTGAACAGCCAGGGCGACATAACGCATCCTTGACGAAGTCCCACCTTTACTTCAAACCACTCACTCTCTCCATTTCCAATCCTAACACATGCTCTACTACTCACATAAAAACTCTTGACAGCTCCCAAAAGCTTTCCTCCTATCCCATAAATCTGCATAACCTCCCACAGTGCCTTTCTGTCTACCCTATCATAAGCCTTTTCCAGATCCATAAAAGCCCAAAAAACATCCTTCCCCTTTCCTATAGCTTTCTCACATATCTGTCTTACCACAAAGATCTGATCTACACAACCTCTACCCGTCCTAAATCCACACTGTTCCTCACCAATTACTCCTTCTGTTCCTCTCCTAATCCTCTCAATTAAGATTCTCCCATAAGCCTTCCCTACTACACTCAACAGGCTAATCCCTCTGAAATTACTACATTCACACTTGTCCCCTTTTCCCTTGTAAAGAGGAACTATACAGGCACTACTCCAGTCCTCCGGTACTCTACCCTCTCTCCAGCAAACATTAAATAATCTCACCAACCAGTCCACCATCACTGAACCTCCCTTTTTCAGACATTCTGCATGACATCCATCCAGACCAGGTGCCTTACCTGCTTTCATCATCTTTACAACTGCCTTCACCTCATCCTTCCTTATTTCTCCTCCATTCTCCTCACTCATCACTCTCATTTTCTTCGTATTTCCCACTGCAGCTATCTTTCCTTCCCTATCCTCCTTCACATTCAGCAACTCCCTAAAATATTCTGCCCATCTTCCCCTCACTGCCATCTCTTCCATTATCAACTCTCCATCTGTACCTTTTACCTTTTCTTCCCTACTTGATTCGCCTCCTCTTCCTCTCTTAATTTCTTTCCAAAACATCTTTTTATTACTTTCAAAATTTTCTGTCATACTCCTACCCCATTTCACATCTGCTCTCCTCTTTGCCTCCTTTACCTTTTGCTTTACTTCTCTTTTCTTTTCTTTGTACGTCTCATATGACTCCCCTGTCCTCTTTTGTAACCAATCTGTGAATGCTCGCTTCTTCTCTTCTACAACCTTCTTTGTTTCCTCATCCCACCATTCACTACCCTTTCTTCTATTTCCCCCTGTCCTTCTTGTTCCACACACCATCCTTGCACACTTTAAGACTCCCTCCTTGAACCATCCCCATTCCTCCTCCACACCCATCTCTGCTCTATCCTTTACTCCCTCCCACTCCTCCTTCAGCTTCTTTTCGTACTCCTTCTCCTTTTCCTTTTCATTCAAGGAGTTCACTCTAAGAACCTCCCTACCTTTTGTCCCTTTCCTCCTTCTCCATCTATCCTCCACTCTCAACTTACCTTCCACCAAAAAATGATCTGATATTCCCCCACCCTCTCCCCTTAGCACATGTACATCCTTAACTCTTCCTATCATAATCCTATTTACCACTACATAATCCATTAGCGCTCTATCTACCACCCTTCCCTCCACCACCCTCTCCCATGTGTACTTATGCTTGACTTTCTTCCGAAACACTGTATTTGCTATCATCAACTCTCTTTCTAGACACATTTCCACCATCAACTCTCCACTACGATTCTTTCCTGGAACTCCACACTTCCCAACCACTCCATCGATTGGACCATTTCCCACTCTAGCATTAAGGTCTCCCAGTACTATTACATTGACATTTCTTCCTAAACCCTCTATGCACTCATTTAAATCTATCCAAAAGGCCTCCCTTTCTTCCATGTTCTTCTCACTGCCCGGCCCATATGCACTTACAAAGACCCACATCTCCTTTCCCAGTTTCACCTTCATCCACATTATCCTTGAGGAAACCTCCTTCCACTCCACTACCCCTTTACCTATCTCCTCACTTACAAGAATAGCCACCCCTTCCCTCCCTCGCCCTCTCTTCACTCCTGATAACCTCCCACTTACACTCCCAAACATGCACTCACCCTTCCCTTTCAACTTAGTTTCACTCAAAGCCAACACATCCAACTTTCTTCTCACAAACATACTACCTATCTCTTCCCTTTTACTCTCATCTGTACCACATCCACGCACATTAAAAGACCCAAACCTTAGGGTGCTGGCCCGAGGCCCGCCAGCACCCCTTATGCCTTCACTTTTGTCTTTAGGATGTGTGCCCCGTGGGGCTACAGGGAGAAGGATGCCTAGTCCCTCTCCCCGTCCCTTTCTTCTCGCCTCTTACGATCCAAGTGGGAAAACTTGGTGGCAGTATTCTTTTCCCCCACCACAGGGAATTCCCCCAATCAGAAAGAGAATACTCAGAGAAATGGTACAGGACAGCAACAAGGGGTTGGGGGACAGCATAACGGAGGACCATTAATTACATTCTACGAGAAGTCTACCTTGAGGGCGAAACCTCCAAATCAAAATTGAAAAAAAATCTATTACGTCAATTACTGCAAATCTGTACCAAAGAGGCCTCCTTCCATTGCCCCAGGGGACAACAATTCACTATCATAATTAATGGTGGCCAAAATCCTCTCAAATTCGACAATATCATTTAATGCATGATGTTATGTGGGCTTCAAGGCAAAATTATTGACCCAATATTACTATGGTCACAAATCGTTTCACAAACTCTTTCAGAAACATTACTGACTCAAAATAAAGGTATATACGGACGGAAGAAATATTTGAAAAAATAGATTTAAAAATCATTACGTTTTAATGAAAGGAAAGGAAAAAAGAAATTACAGTCTTCGACATTTTATCATTGTCGTCATCTTCCTTCATTTTCTTATTGCTATTTTAGCCCCTGAACAATGAGGGGCATCCCCTCAGCTGAATAAAATCGCTTGGCCAGAGAATCCCTCTTAACAACGCCATAATTCCTCAAACACCATTTGACGTCCCATTGAACCAGTGGTGGGATTAAACCGGTTATTACCGGTTCATGCGAGCCTGTTCTTGCAATTCTATGACCTCTGCGAACCGGTTATCAAAAATTGACTTCCACGGGGTAACTACAGCCTAAATGATATTTGCATACATCTTGCCCAGTGAACCTGTTAAGAATTTTTCGAATCCTAACTTGTGCTTGACAATCTCATAATACCAGAAAGGATTGCGTTCCTGGGTGCGTTCCTCGGTGTCCTGACTGGCATGATTTTCCTCATGTCACCCAGGAACGCACCGAAGAACGCGTCCAGCTCTCTATAATACCTCAAATACCATTTCCATTCCTATTAAACCCTTTATATACAGGGATCACCGCCTTCTGTTGAATAAAATCACCTGGCGGCAGGAGTAGCAATCAATACGTCTTCTCTTTTGAGTAACAGGAGATTCCATCGGCTGAATTAAATCACGTGACGGCAACAGTAAAAACACGATAATGACATCTTTAGCGAAATCCTTCTTGGAGACGTGTCTTAACCTTTTGGATAACGAGTTGGCTTTCCGTCAAAGTCTGCGCGGTAGCCAAGTGGTTACCGTGTCGAACTCAATTTTATTCCCTGGAGTTGCATAGATCTTCAAGCTCTCTCTCTCTCTCTCTCTCTCTCTCTCTCTCTCTCTCTCTCTCTCTCTCTCTCTCTCTCTCTCTCTCTCTCTCTCTCTCTCTCTCTCTCTGCCATATCTCTTTTTGCTGCTCTTAGTTTTTCCCTGACGGAGTTGGGAGGAAGTTGGGAATCTTTGAGTCAGTTCTTAATGACTTCTGATTCATTTCTTAGCATTTCTGTGTCTTCTCTTAAATATTCCCATGCGGCACTGAAGAAGAGTTCGCGTGGGTAGTGCAATGTCTGGCCTCCGATCCGTGTGTGTGTGTGTGTGTGTGTGTGTGTGTGTGTGTATATATATACATATATATATTTATATATATATACATATCTGTATATATATGTATATATATATATATATATATGTATATATATATATATATATGTATATATATATACATACATACATATACCAAGGCTTTTTCCCCCTTCCAAGGGAGGTAGCCAAAAAGGGAAAGGCATAAAAACACTCCCACCCATTTCATCCCTAAATACACTCCACACCCCTCCCACCCTTCCTCTCATCTGAGCACCTCCTGGATGACGGGTCATCCCTGCACCCTGCCCACCGCCCTGGGTCAGAAGCAGTGTCGCAAGACACAGTACATCCACAGCAAGGCCGCTTCATTTAATCGGCGACCCCCCCTCTCCGTCCCCCTTTGCATATAAGGAGAGGACGGGGAGAAATCCCTTCGGGCTGCGTCAAAATTTACTCACACATACTACCCCACCCCCACCCCCCCCGACCATTCCTCCTCATGCAGTCACAACATCATCCATATACAACCATTCTCCACTCACCTCTGTCTTCCGTCCTCTCCCTTCCTTCCTCAACAGACATTCCCCTCTTCCCCAAAGCCCCCATCACCCCATCCATCCACCTCATCCTAGGACTTCCCCTCATGTTCACTCCCTCCACATCTGCCTTCCATACCTCTTTTACTAGTCTTTCTTCACTCATTCTCTCCATGTGTCCAAACCATCCTAATATTCTTTCATCAACCCTATCTCCCAAATCCTTTTTCACCCCTGTTCTCCTCCTCACCTCCTCATTTCTCACTCTATCTAGCCTAGTAACCCCCACCATACTTCTCAGACACCTCATCTCAAACACATTCAAACTCCTTCTCACTTCTTCTCTTATGTTCCACGTTTCTGCCCAATACATTGCAGTTGGCACAAACACTCCTTCATACAGTCTCCTCTTCGCATCCATTCCCAAAAGTCTATTTCTCATTACACTCTTTAAACCACCAAGGCATTTACTCGCTTCTCTCAATCTACATTCTACCTCCACCTTCACTCCACCTTTTCCTGCTACACTTGCACCCAAGTATCTAAAACTGTCCACTTCCTCCAGTCGCTCTCCCTTAATGTTCACTTCCAGTCTACTGCCACTTTCACCCCTTGTACATCTCATCACCTTACTTTTACCCACATTTATCTTTAGCTTTCTTCTATCACATACTCTCCCAAACTCTGCCACCAACTTCCTCAATCCCTCCTCCGATCCTGCCACAAGCGCAGTGTGTGTGTGTGTGTGTGTGTGTGTGTGTGTGTGTGTGTGTATCCTATATGAGAGTTGAAATTACTCATAGATATATGTAATACCGTCATAATGACGGCGTGGACCATTGGGCACCCTATACATATAGGGCTTCACCGGATATAATGAATAAAGTCACATCACAGAAATGTCTCACCAGAAACCAGTTGGCAACGAAGTCAGATTACTGCCAACCCCCCTTCATAGCCAATATCAATAGCACAACCAAAATAAAACCAGGCCTTCCTCTTGGATCATAGTCTCCTAAAGGTCCAACCGCATTGCCTCATCTGCTTACGGCCAGTATGCCACCGAATGTCAGTAAGCACTGTCCAAGTACATCCAAGTCTTGGACATTAAACAACATCAAGAAAATGAAGATCTATACTTACAACGTAAGAAGTCTCTCACAAGACCACAAGCTGGAGAGTTTAATGGGATCACTAGACAACATCAAGTGGGACATTGTACGACTGAGCCAAGTCCGAAGAACGGAACAAAAGTTCATACAATTACAAGATAGTCCCCACCTCTTCTACTATAGAGGTAAGGACAAACCGAGAGGTTCCTGGTAACGTAGTCAACTTCAGTAGTTTATCAGACAGGGTAGCTTGGATTGTCATTAGGCTGTGTAAAAGGTACATTCTAAAAATAATTCAGTATTATGCACAAACTTCACAGACTTGAGACCATGAAGTTGAGTCCTCCTATGATGATTTAAGTCAGGTAATGGATAAAAAAAAAAGTAAGTACACGTTGGTAATAGGCGACATTAATGCTAATAGTCAAGTATATATATATATATATATATATATATATATATATATATACATATATATGTATGTGTGTGTGTGTGTGTGTGTGTGTGTGTGTATGTATATATATATATATATATATATGTATATATATACATATATATATACATATATATACTGTATATGTAAATATATACACATATACAATCTAAATAACCGTCGCGCAGAGGATTCGAACCACCGCCAGTAGACTCAAGAGAGTCCGTAAGCACCCGCCTTAGACCACTCAACCATAGACGATCTAAAAGTGTATGAACTCGTAATCTATCTGATTACCGAGATGGGGAGGGTGCTAACTGCCCCCCATATAAACCCCCTTTTTACAATACACCTAATCGCACCAATGGGAATGGTAAGGACTAGATCGAATCCCCCTCACGCTTCTCGTCATCGTAACTATGTGAATAAATTCGCTAGTGGACAGCGACATCAATCATACAATCTAAATAACCGTCGCGCAGAGGATTCGAACCACCGCCAGTAGACTCAAGAGAGTCCGTAAGCACCCGCCTTAGACCACTCAACCATAGACGATCTAAAAGTGTATGAACTCGTAATCTATCTGATTACCGAGATGGGGAGGGTGCTAACTGCCCCCCATATAAACCCCCTTTTTACAATACACCTAATCGCACCAATGGGAATGGTAAGGACTAGATCGAATCCCCCTCACGCTTCTCGTCATCGTAACTATGTGAATAAATTCGCTAGTGGACAGGGGGGGCAGTTAGCAACCTCCCCATCTCGGTAATCAGATAGATTACGAGTTCATACACTTTTAGATCGTCTATGGTTGAGTGGTCTAAGGCGGGTGCTTACGGACTCTCTTGAGTCTACTGGCGGTGGTTCGAATCCTCTGCGCGACGGTTATTTAGATTGTATGATTGATGTCGCTGTCCACTAGCGAATTTATTCACATAGTTACGATGACGAGAAGCGTGAGGGGGATTCGATCTAGTCCTTACCATTCCCATTGGTGCGATTAGGTGTATTGTAAAAAGGGGGTTTATATGGGGGGCAGTTAGCACCCTCCCCATCTCGGTAATCAGATAGATTACGAGTTCATACACTTTTAGATCGTCTATGGTTGAGTGGTCTAAGGCGGGTGCTTACGGACTCTCTTGAGTCTACTGGCGGTGGTTCGAATCCTCTGCGCGACGGTTATTTAGATTGTATGATTGATGTCGCTGTCCACTAGCGAATTTATTCATATATACACATATATATATACATATATATACATATATATATATATATATATATTCATATAAACATACATATCAATCAAATCAGCCATCCTGAGTCCACTGCTGAACAAAGGCCTCCTTCATAGCTTTCGTCTTCCAC
>NW_027467710.1:5390138-5435138 GCF_046742065.1 Oratosquilla oratoria
GGTTTCCTTGGAAAATTGTAAGCAATATCAAGGAATTGCTTAGGGTATTTTCAATTCTAGCCCAATGTTAAAAACATTTCTGATTTCTTCATCAATAAATTCAGGACTACAAATACGAAAAGCTCTTAAATACATTGAGGCAAATACTGTACGTTTAATATTATTTGGATGAGAATAATAATAATGAATATATGAACTTACATTGGTTGGTTTACGATATACTTTAAATTTAAGGCTATTGTCATGACGTAGGATAGTGCAATCTAAGAAAGGTAAGGTACAATTTTTCTCAATTTCTAAAGTAAATTTAATAGAATCAACAAGGGTATTCAACTTAGTTAAAAAATTATGGAATTTTTTTTTCTTCTGGCCAAAGACATAAAATGTCATCAATATACCTAAGCCAAGGGATGTTAGGGGGGAAGATTGTGCGTAATATTTTAGTTTAAAAAAATTCCATGTATGAATTACTTAAAACTGGGGATAAAGGGTTTCCCATACTCATGCCGAATTTTTGGGAATAGAAATTACCATTGAATTGAAACTTACAATATTTGACACATAACTTAATTAGTTCAATCAATGTAGATGATGGCAATGGAAGAACATGTTTATTAAGTTCATCTTGAAGGTAAAATAATAAATCATTTATGGGAACTTTTGTGAATAAACTGACTATATCAAAACTAACCAATGTAAACTTATAATTAGGTTTAATATTATGGAGTTTGTCTATTAAATCAGAAGTATTTGTAACATGAGAAGAAGAGATTGTACCTACTAAAGGGCTAAGGATAGTAACTAGCCATTTGGAAAGCTTGTAAGAAGCGGAACCAATTGACGAAACAATAGGTCTAGCGGGGTTGTTACATTTATGAGTCTTAATGAGACCATACATATGTGGCAAAGGGGGACTAATTGAAATGAATTTCTGTAAGAGGTCTCTATTCTTATGAAACAGTTCTTTTAATTTCTTATTATAATAACTATTAACTGCTTCTGTAGGATTTTTGTTAAGAAGTGTGTAAGTATTGATATCATCTAATAAATCATTCATTTTTCTAAGATAATCAACCTTGTTTAAAATAACAACTGCATTAGATTTATCTGCTTTAGTGAAATGTAAATGATTATCTTTTTTAAGACTAATAATTGCCTTCTGAAAACGTTCTGGGCAATTAGGAACAACCTCTTGTGATAAAGCACCATAAACAATTCCTTTACAAATATTGAAATCTTCAACTGATAAATCATGGTTCTTTAAATTACAGAAAGCTTTACCAATGCTGACAAAATTTGTTGGATTTGAATTGTTGGCAAAACTAAGTCCATATCCTAAAGCTGTTTTCTCATTAGTATTAAGAATTTTGTCAGAAAGATTAACTACAAACTCACTGTTAGCATGTTTGGTCCAATCACTATTATCAATAAGTTGTTGTAACTTATTTTTTAATTTCTTGGCAAGACGGTCACAAATGGATCTCATATTGTAGAAGCAATAGTCTAAAAGCACTTCCTTATCAATGGATGGTATGGTTTGTTGAAAAATATGCCATTTGACCCCTTTGATTCTAAAAGCTTCTTTCACTTCTAATTTGGCAATGTCAATACACTTCAACAAGATGATGCGTTGGAAATCATCAAACGGGCGATCTGACATCTTCAAAAGTCGTTGGGGAAGAACAGACTTCGGTAATACCTGTTCCTTCAAGCAATTTTGTAGAAACTGCAGCCGTAATCGTAGTTTATGGGCTTTGGTCAAGGCCCAAGCAAAGTCCTTCACAAACGGAGCCAGACCAGGGTTGAGAGAGATGAAGGTGTTGAAGAAGCGTGTGGTATCCATGATGCTAATAAGAACACGGGTACGTGTGTTCACTTATGCAAAGTAGACCACTTGGAAAAAGAAACTAACGAAGCAGAGCGCTTTCGTATATTACATCTTCAGTGCAACAAGTACATAGTGATAGGAATACATAGACAATATATACATGATACAAAGGAACAAGGACAGTTTGAATAAGCGTAGCGACCAATTACCCCCTGGAGAGCGGAAGGTCATTGTCAATTATCTTACGATGGTGGGGCGACATCAGGTCACAGTCGCCAAGGGTCACTGTTTCTACTAATGATATAGGGCGACATTAGGTCAATTCGTTGGGTTACATTTTACCTGATATTATCTTACTAATTTCTTGACAAATGAAATTATCAAGTTTGTACAAGCCTTTATGTAGGTTGGTATTTTGATTACTGGTGGTATGAATCAAACTGCACTCTATTAAATTTCTTGCTATTATGTTGTTGGTAGAGAGAGAGAGAGAGAGAGAGCTTGAAGATCTATGCAACTCCAGGGAATAAAAATGAGTTCGACGCGGTAACCACTTGGCTACCGCGCAGACATTGACGGAAAGCCAACTCGTTATCCAAAAGGTTAAGACACGTCTCCAAGAAGGATTTCGCTAAAGATGTCATTATGGTGTTTTTACTGTTGCCGTCACGTGATTTAATTCAGCCGATGGAATCTCCTGTTACCCGAAAGAGAAGACGTATTGATTGCTACTCCTGCCGCCAGGTGATTTTATTCAACAGAAGGCGGTGATCCCTGTATATAAAGGGTTTAATAGGAATTGAAATGGTGTTTGAGGTATTATTTAGAGCTGGGCGCGTTCTTCGGTGCGTTCCTGGTTGACATGAGGAAAATCATGCCAGTCAGGACACCGAGGAATGCACCCAGAAACGCACCCCTTTCTGGTATTATGAGATTGTTAAGCGTAAGTTAGGATTCGAAAATTCTTAACAGGTTCACTGGGCAAGATGTATGCAACTATCATTTAGGCTGTAGTTACCCCGTGGAAGTCAATTTTTGATAACCGGTTCGCAGAGGTCATAGAATTGCAAGAACAGGCTCGCATGAACCGGTAATAACCGGTTTAATCCCACCACTGGTTCAATGGGACGTCAAATGGTGTTTGAGGAATTATGGCGTTGTTAAGAGGGATTCTTTGGCCAAGCGATTTTATTCAGCTGAGGGGATGCCCCTCGTTGTTCAGGGGCTAAAATAGCAATAAGAAAATGAAGGAAGATGACAATGATAAAATGTCGAAGATTGTAATTTCTTTTTTCCTTTCCTTTCATTAAAACGTAATGATTTTTAAATATATTTCTTTTCAAATATTTCTTCCGTCCGTATATAGCTTTATTTTGAGTCAGTAATGTTTCTGAAAGAGTTTCTGAAACGATTTGTGACCATAGTAATATTGGGTCAATAATTTTGCCTTGAAGCCCACATAACATAATGCATTAAATGATATTGTCGAATTTGACAGGTTTTTGTCCTCCAAGAATTATGATAGTGAATTGTTGTCCCCTGGGGCAATGGAAAGAGGCCTCTTTTGTACAGATTTGCAGTAATTGACGTAATAGTTTTTTTTTTTTTGTTTTTTTTATTTGGAGGTTTCGCCCTCAAGGTAGACTTCTCGTAGAATGTAATTAATGGTCCTATCTACATCTATACTAGTAAAGCGGCTCTCAGCATCGAGAGATGCTATGTCCCCTTCTGTAAGGCTGCCTGTTTCCTTCTGATCCCTTCCGAGGAGTACCTTGATAAAATGGATACTTTCCTTGCAGACGAATCCACATTGTACAAAATTGCGGGATATCCCATCGAATCCCTTAAGACTGAGGTTAAGAAGATCATAGACGCTGTTAGCGCCCACGCCGACAGAGTTAAGCTACAGAAGCTGTCTGTTAATTACGCCCCAGGATATTGTTACGGAACCGTCAAGACCCATGAAAGCAAATCTTTACGTGGCTTACTGATTTCTGTTCAGTTTGAGCCAGAAATGCTTTGAGGAGGTCGGGCTGTACAAGTCTTTGTTCATGGGCAAATATATAGCTTCCCCTCTCTTATTATCGGTCCTAGTCTTCGTTGGGGACGCACACCGACCAGAGGACCACACACTTCGTCCACCTCCATCGGCTCACAGCAGGAGCACTGGACGGTGCGCACCTGTGGACGAGGTTCATCTCGAAAGTGTCCTCCGGGTCCCCAGGTCCTTCGTGTTTGAGGCGTCTGCTCCTTTACCTCTCTCATCTCGACGTCATTATCGTCGAACAGGCTGCTGTTCCTCTTCCTCGGCTTTTCGGCCATGGAGCATCTGTAGATGTGGGGGAATCTCATGGTTGAGTCGTGTCTTCAAGAATCCTTCTTGGGACAAACTTCGAATTGTGGCTTACTGCGGGCCACTCCTCCGCTGGCGGAAGCGGAAAGGACAGATTTGGAAATTTGTCCCAAGTGATGGCGTAGCGGAGAGAACCCATATTTAACTCACATTTTCATTTGTTGTCAAAGTTTCAAACACACGCACACATACACGTATGTATATATGTATATACATACTGTATATATATTATATTTATACATATTGTATATATATATACATAATATATATATATGTACATATATCTATAAACATGATATATATACATATATATATATATATATTATATATATGTATATATACATATATATACATATATGTATGAATATGATATATATATATATATATATATATATATATACATATATATACATATATGTATGAATGTAATATATATATATATGCATATGTATATATATATATATATATATCTATATATATATATGTATGTATATACGTATATATATATATATATATATATATATATTTGGTTAAATTTAATGGCAAGATTATTATTGCAGAGTTTTTTATATGCCTTTTCTCTTTCTCTGAGAATCTTTTTCCCTTCCACGGGTAGTTGTCTTATAATGTCATATGTCATTGTTTTGTAAGAAGAAAGATGGAATTATATGAAAATAAGAATACAAGAAATGATCAGTCTAACCAGCGAGTTAGAAAATGAAGTTGAGAAACATGTACAAAAATGGGATAACTGTAATATTAATGAAACAGTTAAAGAAAAAGTTAATGTAGCTTATAGTAGAATGTTGGAAGCACACAAACATGCTACGATTAATAAAAACCAAAGAAATTTAGTGAACTTTAATGGAGGTCAACTAAAATATCCTAGACCTTTGAATGGGTTCACAAATTGAACCAATAAATCCCTAACTTCAGACCAAAAAGAACTGCTTAACCTAGGACTAAACTGCCACATCTTAAAGCCCCCACCCAAACATGATGAAAGATTAGAATGTGAAATCTTAATAGATAACGTTGAACAACTAGCTAAACAAAAGAAAATAACAGTTGAGCCCGCTTTCAAAACTGAAATTATTAGCGAGTCTTCCAAACAGAGAGGTAACTTTAAAAGCCAGATTTTAAAAAAGAAACATATAGAAGCAGCCAAACAACTGAAAACAGACCCAGACATCACAATTAGAAAAGCAGACAAAGCAGCTACTTTCGTCTTAATAAACACAGAAGAATACTTACAAAAAATGGATGAAATCCTAAACGATGAGAGAAAATTTAAGAAGATCTCAAGAGACCCCACAGACTCCCTCAAAAAGAAAATTAATAAACTAGTAGATTGTGCAAACGCAGTTAAAGGAGGCATAAAGCTTCCTAAACCTACAGGCGATTACGAACTAGGTTACTTCTATGGTAATGTTAAAACCCATAAACCCGGCAACAAGTTACGTCCAATTATCTCACAGATACCATTACCAACTTACAAAATTGCCAAAAAACTTGCTGAAATCCTCACTCCTTATACTCCCGCTGACTACAATGTCAAATCCGCCACTGATTTTCTAGATCTTTTAGCAAACAATAACTCAAAAGGCATTATCGCTTCGTTAGATGCGTAGTCCCTCTACACTAACATTCAAGTTGACCGCACTATTCAATATATAATAGACAGAGTTTATCACAATGACACCACTCCTAACTGTGATATCCCAGAGAAAGTAATGAAAGACCTTTTGGAATGTTGCACCAAAGAAGCCCCCTTTACGTGCCCTAGAGGAAATAAATATTGCCAAACCGATGGTGTTGCAATGGGATCACCACTCGGAGTACTTTTTGCTAACTTTTTTATGGGTAGCATTGAAAATGAAATTTTCGCAAATCTGCAAAAACCTCACATTTACTGCAGATATATAGACGATATTTTCGTTAAAGCTGAAAATTGCCAACAAATAGACGATCTAAAAGAACGATTAATAGAGACATCTGGTATCAATTTTACAATCGAGCACAGCATAGATGGGTCCCTTCCCTTTTTAGATACATTAGTAAAACAGAGAGATGAAGGCACTTACGACACATCTGTATACATAAAAACATCTAATTCAGGACATTGCCTAAATGGGACTAGCGAATGTCCCCAAAGATACAGAGATTCTACCATCAGTTCCTATATTAGAAGATCTCTTAGTCACTGTAATAATTGGGAAACAGTACATAATGAGTTAGAAAGAGCTTCTCAGACCCTTATAAATAATGGATTCGCCAATAAAGATATAGAGCGAATCACAAAAAGAACTCTAGACAAATGGTACTTGGACAAAAACCACCAGGACAAAAGCCACCCAGACAAAATCCCACAGGACATTAACGCCAAAAACCTGATTAAAATTTACTATAAGTCCTTCTTCTCCACAGCCTACAAAGAAGATGAAAGGGTTATGCAACAAATTATTAAAAGAAATATTAAACCAAAAGAAGAAAACTCTAAAATACAACTGATTATATATTATCAAAATAAAAAGACATCTCAACTGCTACTAAAGAATAATATAAGAGAAAGTAAAAGTGACCTTCAGAGAACTCACGTCATATATAGATACACATGCAAACTTGGGAACTATGCATCCCAACCTTCAAACTATATTGGCATGACAACAATGAAGCTCTCACGCCGGTTATCATACCACCTCTCTTCAGGAGCTCCCAAAAACCACCATCATTCTGCTCACAAAAGAAATTTAAAAAGAGAAACTCTAATAGAAAACAAAGAAGTGCTGGCAACAAACCAAGACCATAGAAGACTACCTATCCTCGAGGCTCTCTTTATTAAAGAAACATATCCCAATCTTAATATACAAACTAGTGATTTAGAGGCCCTCCCTAGCGTAAGGAGATCTCAGCTCCCTGAAAGAAGGCACAATACTGATGACGTCACACAACAGCCGACCAATCAGGAAGTAGAATAGTTCGGGAGTCCCAGTCCAGCCCACTAGCCAATCAGAAGCCTCAAAAATGAAATATCAGACCAACACTAATAGTATATAAACACAAAAATTCAATCAGATATTCACACTCTAGCCACTGATGAAGCACCAAGTAGTGTGAAAACGCGTTCTGGCCAGTTTTTCACTTTGGTAAAGCCATGCCCAAAGTAACTTACAAAACAATGCCATATGGTGACATTATAAGACAACTTCCAGTGGAAGGGAAAAAGATTCTCAGAGAAAGAGAAAAGGCAGATAAAAAACTCTGCAATAATAATCTTGCCATTAAATTTAATCAAACATGCTTGAGAGAAAATCTCCTGCCCAAAATATACAATGAGTATATATATATCTATATATATACATTGTATATACATATATATATACATATATACATGTATATACATATATACATATATATATATATATATATGTGTGTGTATATACATATATACATATATTGACATATATATATATATATGTAAATGTATATACTGTATATATATATATCATCTATCCATATATATATATATATATCTGTATATATTTGGATGATGGAGAACATATACACAGGGGAAGGCTCGGAACTCTAAACACTGTAACGTTTCGTTCGCGTAGAACTTCTTCAGAGAAGTTCTACGCGAACGAAACGTTAGAGTGTTTAGAGTTCCGAGCCTTCCCCTGTGTATATGTTCTCCATCATCCAAATAATTTGTCTAAAATACTTATCAATATCTGTATATGTATATACATATATATACATATGTGTATAATATATATATATTATATATATACATATATATATATATATATATATATATGTATATATATTATATATATATATGTATATACATATATATACATACATATGTATATATATTATATATATATACATATATACATATATGCATATATATATATATGTATATACATATATATATATATATATATACATACATATATATATACATATATATATATATATATATATATCGTATATATATATATATATATATATATATTTTACATTGTGACGAATGTGGGTTAGAGGTAAAGGGAACACGGACTGAGGGACATACTTTTATTCCTGACTAGTTTCGCCTGAATGGCTTCTTTAGAGGAACATGTTCCTCTGAAGAAGGCACTCAGGCGAAACTAGTCAGAAATAAAAGTATTTCCCTCAGCCCGTGTTCCCTTTACCTCCTATCCATATATGTATATGCATATATTACACACACACACACACACACACACACACACACACACACACACACACACACACACACACACACACACACACACACACACACACACACATATATATATATATATATATATATATATATATGTATATATATATGTATATATATATATGTATATATATATATATATATATGTGTGTGTGTGTTAGTGTGTGTGTATTATATATATGCATATATAAATGCATATATACATATATATATATATACACACACACACACATATATATATATGTGTGTGTGTGTGTGTGTATGTATATATATATTTATATATATACGTATATATATACACGTATATATATGCATATATTTACGTATATATATACTGTATATTTAAATATATACACACACACATATATATATATATATATATATATATATATGTTCATATAACCATACATATCAATCAAATCAGCCATCCTGAGTCCACTGCTGAACAATGGCCTCCTTCATAGC
Organism: Oratosquilla oratoria; assembly: GCF_046742065.1. Lineage (NCBI taxonomy): Eukaryota > Metazoa > Arthropoda > Malacostraca > Stomatopoda > Squillidae > Oratosquilla > Oratosquilla oratoria. The sequence goes on from NW_027467710.1 coordinate 5,399,031, forward strand.
TTTCGTCTTCCACGCTTCCCATCTCGCGGCGTCCACTCAGTAAAACACTTGCTTCGTCGCTCATCAGTCGTACGCACTAACTTACCTGCCCAATTCCACTTCCTCTCTTATACTCCCTCCACAATATTTTTCTGCTCTCTCACCCACCTTGCTCTCTTCCGGTCTCTCAACGTTATTCCCATCATTCATCTCTCAATTGTCTTCTGTGCAGTCCTTAGCTTTGTTTCCATCGCCTTCGTTAGTTTCCAAGTCTCATACCCGTAGATTATTGCTGGTAGAATACACTGAATGTAAACTTTACGTTTGAAACATAGAGTTAGAGAGTATCTCAGAATTTGATTATACTTACCAAATACTTTCCAGACAATTGTAATACGTCTTTTATTTCATTATCATGATCTCTCGTCACCTTCACCATCTGTCCTAAATAATTCTACTCCTCAACTTCTTCAAGACTCTCACCATCGACTATAATCTCTTTACTTTGAACTTGCGTGTTGAACATTACTTTGCTTTTGCTCTTATTCGTTTTTAGACCTACTTTCAGACGCTCTTTATTCAGATCACTCAGCATATCTTATAAGTCTTCTGCTTTTTCTGAAATAAGAATAATGGCATCTGCAAATCTTAGGTGGTTCAAATATTTGCCATTAACCTTCAAACCTTTCTCTTCCCAACTCAACCTTTTGAATATATCTTCCTAGCAAGCTGTAATAAATTTGGGTGAGATGGTAGTGCCTTGCCGTACTCCTTTCTCGATCTTGATTTTTTCTCTATCTTCATGTAGTCGAATTACAGCGGTACCTTTCACATAAATCTTTTTTAAAACCTTTACGATCTGTTCGTTTGTACCCTGATTGCGTAACGACTTTAGTACTGCTATTTGTTCTACCGAGTCAAAGGCCTTCTCGTAATGTACAAAAGCTAAAGACAGAGGTATGTTGTATTCTGTCGTTTTTTCATTTAGTTGGTTAATCGCCTACAAATAGTCTAGAGTCAAATATGTGCTCCTAAAGCCTGCCTGTTCTCTCGGTTGGTTTCCATCTAAAACTTTACTTAATGTATTTGTAAGAATATTGGAAAATGCTTGATATACATTTGATAGCAAGCTAATCGGTCGATAGTTACTAAGGCCCTTCTGGTCTCCTTTTTATGAAGCAAAATTACTATAGCATTGCACCATGACTCAGGAACGCTTTCTTCACGTAACACTGGTCGTACAACTGAGATAAATTAATATGAACTTCTTTCCCTGCGTCTTTCAAGAGATCTATCGATATACCATCTTCCCCAGGTGCTTTTCTTCGTTTCATATTCTTAGAGCAAATTCTACTTCTTCCTTTGTCTTCTGTGGTACAGTACTAGCGTCTACAGATGAATTTACTGACTCAACTACGGTCTTGGACGTGTAAAGCTCTTGATAAATTCTTGTACTCTTTTTACCATTCTGTGTCTGCAGTTAAAGATTTCTTCGTGTCTATCTTTCAAACATATCGTTTGCTGTGTTCCTAAAGCATGTCTGCGCTCGGTCCCTTTAATACTTTTACTTTTCCGTATAGTTTCCTCCATTTCATCCATGTTTTTCTTTCTTTTCTCTGATCTTTGCCTTCTGTTGATAAGGTTGTTTAGTTCAATTCTTTCTATTTCGTCTTCCCTGCTTTTAATCTGCATGGTTCTTCTTCTTTTAATTAGGTCATTTGTAGCTTTAGAGTATTTGTTTTCCATAATACTTTTTGTACTTTGTACTTTCTCTGCCGATTCCCTAATGATATCAATTATGTTTAATTTCATATCTTCGATAATGTCCTAGTTGGATCTTGAAGCTTGGAATGTGTTTTTAATTTGTAACTGAAATTTGGTCTTATTAGCCTTAACCTTTGCAAGGGTGGTTTTCTTTTTTAAAAGTAGTTTATTTCTCTCGGCTCTGAAATTGAATTTAGATGTGCAACCTACTATTTTATGGTCACTACATATGTTGACTTTATTTATGACAGTAGAATTCCTAACGCTCTTCCTCTCATCTCCTAATATGAAGTGCACTTCGTTCTTTGCTGTTCCATTTGGACTTCTCCAGGTCCATTTACGACCTGTGCGCTTTTGGAAGGAAGTGGTCATTATCCTCATGTAGTAGTTTTCCGCAAAATTGACTAACATCTCGCCTCTGTCATTTCTCTCACCTACTCCGCACTTCCCACCTCACGACTCATCTCCCACCTTCTTCCCCACTTTAGCATTAATGTCGCCTATTACCAACGTGTACTTACTTTTTCTTTATCCATTACCTGACTTAAATCATCATAGGAGGACTCAACTTTATCGTCTGAACTGTGTGAAGTTCGTGCATAATACTGAATTATTTTTAGAATGTACGTTTTACACAGCCTAATGACAATCCAAGCTACCCTGTCTGATAAACTACTGAAGTTGACTACGTTACCAGGAACCTCTCGGTTTGTCCTTACCTCTATAGTAGAAGAGGTGGAGACTATCTTGTAATTGTATGAAGTTTTCTTCCGTTCTTCGGACTTGGCTCAGTCGTACAATGTCCCACTTGATGTTGTCTAGTGATCCCATTAAACTCTCCAGCTTGTGGTCTTGTGAGAGACTTGTTACGTTGTAAGTATAGATCTTCATTTTCTTGATGTTGTTTAATGTCCAAGACTTGGATGTACTTGGACAGTGCTTACTGACATTCGGTGGCATACTGCCCGTAAGCAGATGAGGCAATGCAGTTGGACCTTTATTAGACTATGATCCAAGAGGAAGGCCTGGTTTTATTTTGTTTGTGCTATTCATATTGGCTATGAAGGGGGGGTTGGCAGTAATCTGACTTCGTTGCCAACTGGTTTCTGGTGAGACATTTCTGTGGTGTGACCTTATTCATTATATTCGGTGAAGCCCTATATGTATAGGGTGCCCAATGGTCCACGCCGTCATTATGACGGTATTACATATATCTATGAGTAATTTCCCTGTTTGCCATCAGGGACGTGCCTGTTAGCAGTGGATCGTGCGATTGTGTGTATGAGCTGCTCTTTGTGTGATCTTTCTGACAAAACCTGTTCGATATGGGTGACCCTGCAGAGATTTCCTCTCTATCGACATAGCTCTTGTAATCATTAAGATTCCTGAACCTATCCACCACGTCAAGGTGGCAACTGTCAGATAGGATACACACACACACACACACACACACACACACACACACACACACACACACACACACACACACACACACACACGCACACACACACATAAATATATATATATATATATATATATATATATATATATATATATAGTTATATTAACAGCATGTCACTGTCGCACTTGTCATGAGGATGCCGGGTTCGAGTCCTGGGCAGTACATTTCAATTTCAGCATGCTGGTCTTGGATGGCTTAGAATTAAAGTTCATTGTGGTTGTTAAAATGTATCTCTAATCACTGGGACCCATTCAGTGTTGTACATACACCCCCCCAACATATATATATATATATATATATATATATATATATATATATATATATATATATACATATATATGTGCGTGTGTGTCTGTAAGTGTATACATACATATATATATATATATATATATATATATATATATATGTGTGTGTGTGTGTGTGTGTGTGTGTGTGTGTGTGTGTGTGTGTGTGTGCGCGCGCGTGTATGTGTGTATATATATACATATATATGTATATATATACATATATATATATATATATATATATATATACATATATACATATATATGTACGTGAAGATTTGGAGTCTGGGATCCATATTGGAAAATTGTAAAGACCAGACTCAATTGAAGAGTTTATTTGCCCGACGTTTCGATTTCCGTCCAGGATTCTTCTTCAAGGGAAATCGTCAAAGTGGTAAACCTGGGAGAGGTTCACACCTAAACACATGTACAAAGCAAACCTGTTACAAAGGATAACAAAGGCGGAGGATGCCGACAGGAGACCTTTTGGTCCATATCTAGGTCGGATGCGAAAAAATGATAACTATTATTACATAAAAGAATAAATAAAAACTATAATAATGTAATTAATAAATAAAATACATAAATAAATGCATAGGTATAGTTAGATAATAATTGCGACAAATGCTATATTGGTCAGACTGGAAAAGAATTAAAAGTAAGGTTGAAACAACATCAGTATAGCGTCAAGAGTGGGCAAATTTCTAATGCTTTATTTATTCACCTAAGGGATTTTAATCATTGTATAAATTGGGAGGGTGCTAAAGAAATTGTTAAAGATAAGTCATATTTGACGAGAAATATAATAGAATCCAGTCTGATCAAAGATACATTTGTCAATAACTTAAATTTAAGTCATGGTATGTATAAATTAGACAATTTTATTGTGAAAAAAGTAGTAGCCCAAACGTCCGCTGCCACGAACGGGTCAGGTTGACATTAGAGCCTCACAATCTTTCCTGGTTCCCTCCCTAACCTCATACTCTTTGTATATATTCTTGTGTACTTTTTCTTTTCTATGTACCCTGAGGATGTCTGAATAGACGAAAGCGTTTGGTCATCAGTTTCTTTCTCCTTGGTGGTTTTTCCGCATATGTGTGTGTGTGTGTGTGTGTGTGTGTACACATATATGTTATCTTTAAGGAGAATAAACCCTTTAAGTGAGGTCGTTATTTGGCCAACATATCATGGCCCATGCGCATACATATACATATAGTACATACACTGGTGTAAATTGCTCTCAAGTACATAAACAAGTGTAGCTTATACACCTGAGAGTTAAATACAATATATATATATATATATATATATATATATATATATATATATATAATGTATATATATATATATATATATACTGTATATATTTAATATTACCTTTTTAACTAAAAATTATAAATAAATTTGCGTTGGATCAGTCGAAGATAATGTATTCCTACACAGAATGAGAAGATGAGGAGCGTACGCCAGGAGACGCTGAGTAGTTGTGGCTGAAGTCGTCACCTTTGCCCTTTAGGGGCAGGTAACAGTTGTGTCTGGAAAATGGTGGTTATCAATTTGAATATTTGCGAACATTCGGAGGACTAGACTAGACTAGAGGTGGATAGACAAAATTTCTTATTCAATATTAAATTGATGACCCCAATTTTCCAGGCACAGCTGTTAATAAAGCTGACCAATGGATATGACAATGTTACGAAACATTTAGGAAAATGAGCATGCATTTTGAAACACCCTATACATATTTTGACGCCATCTACAAAATTATATGAATGATACATTTTTGTTCACCCCGTAACAGTCGACTCTATTCGTCGTCTGTAGGACATTCATAGACTGAAGAAGTCTAAATAGTTTGATGATCTTTGTTAATGTGAAGTAATATTCTTGGGCGGAGTTATCATTTCGTATGTCAACAGGCTAAGTTGTCAAAATTGGCAATTAGTGAAGTGGATCACTAATTTTGATTTTTCTAAGTCTTCTAACGGGCAAGAAGATCCTGTCATGTTATACTCATTCAGAATGATCTGAATCCGAGATTCCCCATTTTTTTTTCATATTTGTTGATGCAAAACGGCCAATACCCGTGCGTAGCCTATTTAGTTGTACCCAGGGTTTTATGGATTACTGTTTGGAGGATGTAGTGACCAAGTTACACTTGGGCGTTATTGACAATTATGGGGGCTAAATCGCTAACACACAAACACATAGACAATGGAAAAACAAGAGGACATGAAAAGAAACTAAAAAAAGATAATTACAGAAGAGATCTGAAAAAAATAGCTTCCCACACAGAGTAATAGATACCTGGAACAAATTAGACAAAGAAACAGTGTGTGCAAACACTATTCAAGATTTTAAGAAAAAACTTGATGCTGAGAGATACAAAGACGGGTCACTACGAGCATAGCTCCCTTCCCGTATAATACAACTAGGTAAATACACACACACACACACACACACACACACACACACTTTCAACGAATGGACGGCTTGAAGAACGTTCTGAAGAAAAGTGCAAATTGTGGATCCCAACGCAAAGAGAAGTGCCTTTTTGTATTTGCAGGGTGGGGGGAAATTGCTCGTGGGGTAGTGGGAAAGTAAGGAAAGAGGAGAAGGGGAGGGATTGCTGGGAAAATGGAAGGTAATGAGGAAGTAGAGGACTTGGTCCAAATAGACCGCCGTAAAGTAAACAAAAGACCACAAGACGAGCTGGAGGACGACGGAATGTCTAATAAGAATGTAAAGATTAGAAGTATAGATAGGAACAATACAGTAGAAAGTGATGAGAATATTTTCAAGGGATTTAAAGAGAGTGGGGGGGACACAAACCCCCCCGACTGACAAGACTAGAGAAGAAGGTTGATAAGGTGATCGAGGACTTGGAGAGTAGGTTAGGTCATATGAACACCATTTTACAAAGGGTTGAAAGATTGGAAGAACTGGAAAAGGCGAATAGAAACTTAACTGATGAAATAGAAGAACTAAAAAGACAGTTAAGAGAGGTAAAGGGGGAGAATGAGGAATTGAAGAAGAATAGTAAAGAAAACAGAGAAACAATAGCTAAAGAAAGTAAAAATTGGAAGCAAACCCAAGAAGGAAATAAGATTTCATTCACTGACATAGTCAAACAGCAATTGAAAGAACATACTGAAGACTCAGTTATTAAAGTGATGAGACAAAAGGAGAATATAGTAAGGGATTTAGCAGACAAGAAGAAATGTATAATTATATTAGGAATGGAAGAGAAACACAACACAGATAGAACCACAAGAATCAAAGAGGAAAATGAAAAAGTAAGCCAATTACTAGAATCAGTTCAGGAAGATGAACCAGGAATTATGAAACAAATCGAAGAGAAATTTAGACTCGGAAAGTATAGCACAGACAAGACCAGACCAATTAAGATTAAATTCAAGTCACAAACAACGGCAGAGAATATCTTATCCAAAACAGGGAAACTAGCAACAAGTGAACAATACAAAAATATATGGATAAAAAGAGAAATGAATAAAGAGGAAAGAGAGGAAGAAAAGCAGAAAAGACTGGAAGCTAAGACAAAAAACGAGAACAGAACGGAGTCAGAGAAAGAGATTCTATTGGAGAGTAGTGAACATGAAACTAAGGAAGTTCGACATACAAAAGAAAAACATAAGGGAAACAGAGAACACAATGGAAGTGGCAGAAAACTAAGAGTGTCTTACACAAATATAGATGGATTAATAACAGGATTGAATGAGCTGAATGATTATTTGAAAGAAAAAGAACCGGACATAATGGGAATTGTAGAAACAAAATTAAAAGGCCCACTACCACCCAACAGTGTAGGACATGATGCATACAATTATTGGATTAGAAACAGAGAGAAAAAGCAAGGGGGTGGAGTTATGTTCCTGACTAAGAAGGATATAAATGTGAAAGGTGTCATATATGGAAAGAATACAGTAGAGATGATTATGATAGAAGTGGAAGACAGAGATAAGAAGAGCAGAAAATTTGTGATCAATTATGTGCCTCCGAAAACAGCCTCATGGGAGGAGAGTGAATATAAAAGTATGCTAGAGGACACAAAGATAGCATTAACTAAAATAATGGAAGACGGAGGAAGAATAGTTATGATGGGCGACTTTAATTGCAAAGAAATCTGCTGGGAAGAAATGACAGTAAAGAGTGGTGATGACTCATGGGGAAATGCTCTACTTGAGATGATTACTGACCATTCAATGACACAATGGATACAAGAGAACACTAGGTATAGAAATGAAGAAGAACCATCGAGGCTAGACTTAATAATTACATCTGAACCTAGAATAGTGGACAGGATTGAATATAAAACACCAATAGGTAAAAGTGACCACATATTGATTGAACTGGAACTTAATGAAGAAAAATATATGAAAAGAAATGAACAATATAGAAAAGGAAGAATGATGTATGAAAAAACAAACTTTGATAAAATAAGAGAATTCTTCCAACAAGAAAACTGGGAAGAAATATACAAAGAAGAAACATCAGTGGAAGAGAAATGGAATATTTTGACAAAAATTTACAAAAAAGGAGTGGAAAAGTATGTCCCAAGACAAAAACAAGAAAAAGAATATGTAAAATGCTGGTACAACAAAAGTTGTAGGGAGTTAAAAGACAAAAGAGACAAAGCCTGGACCAGATGGAAAAAACACAGACCTGAAAAATGGAAAATATATACTGGTTATAGAAATGAATATGTACAAAAGTGCAGAGAGAAAAAAAGAAAATATGAAAAAGATGTTATAGAAAAGTGTAAAGATCAACCAAAACTATTCTACAGATTTGTAAACAATAAACTGAAAAACAAACAAGACTTGGAGAAATTGAGACAAGGAGGAGTTGAATACACTGAGGAAATGGAAATGGCAGAAATTATGAACAAACATTTTAAATCAGTGTTTACAAGGGAAAATATACAACCTGAAGAGATTGAGTGGAAAGAAAAAGTCCCCCCTATGGAAGAAATAGAAGTAACAAAGAATGAAATATTGACACACTTGGGTAATTTTGATGTCAGAAAATCGCATGGGCCAGATGAAATAGCAAACTGGATTCTGAAAGAATGCAGGAATGAACTGGCAGACAAAATACATAGCATAATAAACAGTTCCTTAAAAGAAGGAAAAGTTCCAGAAGATTGGAAAAAAGCAAATATAGTACCTATATATAAAGGAGGAAATAAAGAAGAACCTACCAACTATAGACCAGTCTCTCTAACAAGTACAATAGCAAAAATTTGTGAAAGAATTATCAAAAGTAGATGGGTAAAATACTTGGAAAAAAACAACGTACTAAATCCAAGGCAATTTGGATTCAGACAAGGACGATCATGCGTCACCAATTTAATATGTTTCTATTCAAGGCTAATAGATATAATACAAGAAAGAGATGGATGGGCTGATTGTGCATTTCTAGACCTAAAAAAAGCTTTTGACAAAGTACCACATAAGAAACTGCTTAAGAAATTAGAATATGAAGGAGGAATACAAGGTAAATTGCTAAATTGGATGGAAGACTTTTTGCAAGAAAGAAAAATGAGAGTAGTGATAAGAGATCAGCACTCAAAATGGAATGAAGTAATAAGCGGTGTCCCGCAGGGAACAGTTCTGGCCCCAATAATGTTTGCTATATATATTAATGATATGGATGAAGGAATTGAAAGCTATATGAGCTTCTTTGCAGATGATGCAAAATTACTGAAAAGAGTGAAAACTGAAGAAGATTGTGAATCACTACAGAGAGATCTAAATAAAGTACAAGAATGGAGTAGGAAGTGGGAGATGGAGTTCAATACAAAAAAGTGTAGTATAATGGAATTTGGAAAAAGCAAAAACAGAATAACAGGATCATATAATTTGGGAGAAGAAGGAATAAAAAGAGTAGAAAATGAGAAGGACCTGGGAGTCATTGTTATGAATAATATGTCACCTGAGAAACATATAAATAAGATTTTTGGAGAAACCTATAATTTAATAAGAACAATCAAAGTGGCATTTACATACCTGGATGAAGAAATGGTGAGGAAAATCCTAATCACCCTGATAAGACCAAGATTGGAATATGCAGCAACGATATGGTCACCAAGTACAAAAAAATGTATAAAAAAACTTGAAAGAATACAAAGAGCAATTACAAAATTGGCACCAACACTCTCAAAACTATCATATGAAGAGAGACTACAAAAACTTAAACTACAGACACTAGAGCAAAGAAGAGAGAGAGGAGATTTGATAGCTATTTACAGAATCATGAAAGGCATAGAAATTACTGATAGAGAGAATCTGATAAAATGGGATGACAGAAATACAAGAGGACACGGAAAGAAAATAAAAAAAGACAGCTATAGAAGAGATTTGAAAAAGAACAGCTTTCCTCACAGAGCAATAGACAGTTGGAACAAGTTAGATGAGAAAGTGGTGTGTGCAAAAACAATACATGAATTTAAAAATAGTTTAGATAAAATGAGATATGAAGACGGGACCCCACGAGCATAGCTCCCCTTCCCGTAAAATACAACTAGGTAAATACAACTAGGTAAATACACAGAGTCGCTGTGAAGCGTGACCGGTGACCCTGACCACACTCGTACTCGTACTCATTGGTGACTGAATACAAGGACGAGAGGTCACACAGTGGGAGACTGAGGGCGAAAAGTGTAGGACTTGTCATTGTCCCGTAGTCGTACTCTGGTCATGTGCAAGACTTTTTCAACAACCTTGTGTATGTGTGTATGTGTGTATATATATATATATATATATATATATATATATATATATATATATATATATATATATATATATGTCTAATATAATAAAAGAGTAGCCCCTGTCAGTTTGTTTGTTCACGAAATCCTATGGTTTTGGAGATAGACCCCATAACCATATATATTCTGATATCCTATCACTCCAGGTACTTGGATAACTATATTCCATTAAAATAACATATATTTTGGCTAGGGTTAAGGGTTAAAGGGATATGGTGTGGTAACACGTTACTACTCTAGTGTCCCCTCAAACGTATAGCATTTTTGTGACAAAAATTACTATGATTAAACAAACCATTATATGTGTTCATAAATATCATTTATATATGTGAAATTAATGTTGCCACAAACTCTGATAGCATTTGTAAGGAGAAAGCATGTAAATGTAAAACAATTGTATAATTTTACCAAATGTTTAAATATTGGTTATTTGTATTTTACTTTTTCGCGGGCGGTAATAAATACTAATTCAAAATTTTTTAAAGGTTGGTTCAGTTCTTTTCCTACGGCCGAGTATATTTTATTTCTTAATTAAGGGCGTCTCCTCAATTTTTTTTTCTTACTTTCAGAAAATTTTATGTGTGTTACCTTTTCTATTGAGTTATAATGATACGTGTAACTTTTCTCCACAAATTCTATCAAAATTAAAATTATCATCGTTTGCCCTCAGCAACGCGCGGGTGATTTGGGCTAGTATGCATATATACATATATATATTATATATATATATATATATATATATATATATATATATATATATATATAAACATTTTGATATATATATATATATATATATATATATAAACATTTTGATATATATATATATATATATATATATAAACATTTTGAATGTGTGTACTTCAATCTATGAAATTGAATAATGAATATAAATTAATATCCAAATGCTTAGCCACAAACGCTATATTATAAAATATTTGCATGATGAAACCTATTATTGTGGGGAGATGCAACCCTGTAGTCTTGCACTCGATCATCCATGAGTCTTAATGAGGCTCTCAAGGCAGAGATGTTGGCAGCCAACGATGAGGCAGTCATACCTTGCGGGAAACTGCCTCAGTCACATAAAAAAAGATGATGCCTTTGGTTGAATAAAATCGCCTTACGGCAGTCAGAAAATAATAGGAAAAGGATCGTCGCCGTCTGTGGGTTCGTGACTTCATGTGGAGGGGAAGGGAGGGAGGGCGGGGGAGGTTTTGATCTATCGACTCCCCCCTCACCCCCAGGTGCAACTTCCCCTCGTTAGCTACACAACACAGCCAGAATGAGAGGCTTTCAAGTCCCACAAACCCCCGAACGGTTGAAAGTGCTAACCACTTCGGAGGTAGAAATATCCTAAACGCCAAATGAATATATTCAGCTTTCGGAAACCTCTGGCCGTGAAAGTGTTGATAATGATAGTAATAATGATAATTATGATAATCAATTGCGACAAAATAAAAGCTCGGTGACAATTGAAAAAAAAATATTTTGGCAGTCGTATCTTATCAAAATTGTGTGTAACGAAATTTTTATTTAGCCTGGAGGGAACCCAAGAGAAGATCAGTAATTTTGGTTCAATTAAATTGATAAAGATGGACATAAAGAATGGAGGAGGGAGATCTTGACTGATGTTTTTGCGTTTCCGAGAGTCCGTCAGTTTTCCTTTTTATTCGTCAATATTATTATCTGGAAATCAGAGTATCAGAGGAACGGAAGCCTGCACCTTTACCCTTTGTGTTTGGATATGCACACTCGGACAACAGGCGCAGCGGCCGAAGAAAAAAAAAAAAAAAGGAGTGTTCAAGACTCAAACACATCTTGACCGAGTCGATACCCTGTCATAAATACGTACACAGTAAATTGACATACAAGAACGTGTTTGTGTACGTGTGTGTGTGTGTGTGTTCACTGTTGTAGTATGAAGTCAAGCTTATAATTGCCTGCCCTTTGCATATGTGCTTGCTCAATACGTATGATGCTATGTGGGTCTGCATGTGCGTTTATGGTGTGTAAATGTATTCGTGTTTAGCTGAGTGAGTTTTATTCGTTTACGGTGTGGGAATACACACACACACATTATATATATCTATATATATATATATATATATATATATATATATATATATACATATATATATATATATATACATATATATATTGTTACGGAATAAAGCTCTAGTTGCAGTGATGTATCAAAAAATCAAATCTAACAGTTGGAAAGTGATGGAATCCAGCCTACTACCTTCTCGTTCAAATTCTGCCATGCCCGCTGATAGTCGTTGGGGATTGGACGAAATTTCTCAGGTGCTCGATCAGCAGTTGCAGTCGGATGACCTCCTAGCTGGCAGTTCGTAGCAGGTTTTCATCCGTTTATAGTGTTTGCGTAGCAGGATGGTGTTAGACTGGGTTCCTAATCATGAGGTCTTGCTTTCGAGTGTCTGCAACTGGTGGATGTGGTTGTATATAGTGTATTATTAAAAGGAATAACAGCCAGTGGTTGTGGGTCTGCATAGTGTCCTGTATGACAGCCTTTTCTCCCAGGACGTCGATCTGGACGGAACTTACTTGCCCAGAAATCCTTGCCAGTTTCTTACAATGTCGCAGCATTTCCCTCAAAATAAATCTATTGGTCACGACGACAGATTCCGTGCTCACTCTAATAAGTAGATTGACCAACATGTACACAAGAGACAGATTCTTGTTGTCTGTATGATAGAACAAGCTCTATCCGGATCGGCGGCCAGACATTGCACTACCCACGCGAACTCTTCTTCAGTGCCGCAAGGGAATATGTAAGAGAAGACACAGAAATGCTAAGAAATGAAACAGAAGTCATTAAGAACTGACTCAAAGATTCCCAACTTCCTCCCAATTCCGTCATTGAAAAACTAAGAGATATGGCAGAGAGAGAGAGAGAGAGAGAGAGAGAGAGAGAGAGAGAGAGAGAGAGAGAGAGAGAGAGAGAGAGAGAGAGTGAGTTTGAGTTTGAAGATCTATGCAGCCCCAGGGAATAAAAATGAGTTCGACACGGTAACCACTTGGCTACCGCGCAGACTTTGACGGAAAGCCAACTCGTTATCCAAAAGGTTAAGACACGTCTCCAAGAAGGATTTGGCTAAAGATGTCATTATGGTGTTTTTACTGTTGCCGTCACGTGATTTAATTCAGCCGATGGAATCTCCTGTTACCCGAAAGAGAAGACGTATTGATTGCTACTCCTGCCGCCAGGTGATTTTATTCAACAGAAGGCGGTGATCCCTGTATATAAAGGATTTAATAGGAACTGAAATGGTGTTTGAGGTATTATGCAGAGCTGGACGCGTTCTTCGGTGCGTTCCTGGGTGACATGAGGAAAATCATGCCAGTCAGGACACCCAGGAACGCACCCGGGACCGCACTCCTTTCTGGTATTATGAGATTGTCAAGCACAAGTTAGGATTCGAAAAATTCTTAACAGTTTCACTGGGCAAGATGTATGCAAATATCATTTAGGCTGTAGTTACCCCGTGGAAGTCAATTTTTGATAACCGGTTCGCAGAGGTCATAGAATTGCAAGAACAGGCTCGCATGAACCGGTAATAACCGGTTTAATCCCACCACTGGTTCAATGGGACGTCAAATGGTGTTTGAGGAATTATGGCGTTGTTAAGAGGGATTCTTTGGCCAAGCGATTTTATTCAGCTGAGGGGATGCCCCTCATTGTTCAGGGGCTAAAATAGCAATAAGAAAATGAAGGAAGATGACGACAATGATAAAATGTCGAAGATTGTAATTTCTTTTTTCCTTTCCTTTCATTAAAACGTAATGATTTTTAAATATATTTGTTCAAATATTTCTTCCGTCCGTATATACCTTTATTTTGAGTCAGTAATGTTTTTGAAAGTTTGTGAAACGATTTGTGACCATAGTAATATTGGGTCAATAATTTTGCCTTTTAGCCCACATAACATCATGCATTAAATGATATTGTCGAATTCGAGAGGTTTTTGGCCTCCAAGAATTATGATAGTGAACTGTTGTCCCCTGGGGCAATGGAAAGAGGGCTCTTTGGTACAGATTTGCAGTAATTGACGTAATAGATTTTTTTGGATTTTTGATTTGGAGGTTTCGCCGTCAAGGTAGACTTCTCGTAGAATGTAATTAATGGTCCTATCTTCATCTATACTAGTAAAGCGGCTCTCAGCATCGAGAGATGCTATGTCCCCTTCTGTAAGGCTGCCTGTTTCCTTCTGATCCCTTCCGAGGAGTACCTTGATAAAATGGATACTTTCCTTGCAGACGAATCCACATTGTACAAAATTACGGGATATCCCATCGAATCCCTTAAGACTGAGGTTAAGAAGATCGTAGACGCTGTTAGCGCCCACGCCGACAGAGTTAAGCTACAGAAGCTGTCTGTTAATTACGCCCCAGGATATTGTTACGGAACCGTCAAGACCCATGAGAGCAAATCTTGACGTGGCCTACTGATTTCTGTTCAGTTTGAGCCAGAAATGCTTTGAGGAGGTCGGGCTGTACAAGTCTTTGTTCATGGGCAAATATGTAGCTTCCCCTCTCTTATTATCGGTCCAAGTCTTCGTTGGGGACGCACACCGACCAGAGGACCCCACACTTCGTCCACCTCCATCGGCTCACAGCAGGAGCACTGGACGGTGCGCACCTGTGGACGAGGTTCATCTCGAAAGTGTCCTCCGGGTCCCCAGGTCCTTGGTGGTTGAGGCGTCTGCTCCTTTACCTCTCTCATCTCGACGTCATCCTCGTCGAACAGGCTCCTGTTCCTTTTCCTCGGGTTTTCGGGCCTGGAGCATCTGTAGATGTAGTCAGCAAATCTCATGGTTGCGGCGTGTCTTCAAGAATCCTTCTTGGGACAAACTTCGAGTCATGGCTTACTGCGGGCCACTCCTCCGCTGGCGGAAGCGGAAAGGACAGATTTGGAAATTTGCCCCAAGTGATGGCGTAGCGGAGAGAACCCATATTTAACTCACATTTTCATTTGTTGTCAAAGTTTCAAACACACACACACACATACACGTATGTGTATATATATATATATATATATATATGTATATATATATATATGTATATACATACTGTATATATATTATATTTATACATATTGTATATATATATGTATATATATATACATATATATATATATATATACATATATGTATGAATATAATATAAATACATATATATATATATATATATATATTATATATACATATATAAGTATGTATATATATATATGTATATATATATATATATATATATTATATACATATATAAGTATGTATATATATATTATATATGCATATATATATATATTTGTATATTTCGGCAGCAGGTTTTCCTGTAGACAGGTTTCATTGAAGAAAATAGCAATTGATGCATTGATGATCTTCTTGTGTAGAGTTTCAATACGTCTAACTATAGACTTGGCTTCAGGAGGTAAGTTTGCTATCGCAGGTCCAAAGGACATGATTCAAACTCAGAAGGGAGAAGAGTAGTGTTTTACTGGAGCTTGACGTTTCGTACACTATGTACATTTTCAAAAGCAATGACAAAAGGTCAGAATACATAGACTTATATAGTAAAGGAGAGGATCATATTGAACATAAAGAGAACCAATAGGAAATTGTGGTGTGGGGGAACCAATGGGAGAACAGAACGCCGTATATGGGTCAGCCAATCAGAGGCTTGGAACGATGCGTCAGGGAGTAGAGGTCATCAGTCGCGTATTAGGCTTCGGGCGAAGCACATCTCTCCTGGCGGACGGTATGACCATGAATTCCTGTGACTGAAGGTTTAAGGTGGGCATGTTGGCTTGAATGAGGAGGGCCTCGAGGATCTGTAGCCGTCTAGTATCTTGAGCCTGTCCTATGATTTTGGTGTTTTCAGCCATGGTCTGTCTGGTAAGAATAGTGTTGTGGTGAGATTCTGTGTGTGTCTTAGGTGTACCATTTTGTAAGTGTAATGTAATTCTTCTAGAGAGTTTAGTAGTGCAGTATCCTATGTATGAAGAATGAAGGGACTCACAGTTCCCTTGTTTACAGGAGAATTCATACACTAGATGGCTGCGTTGCAACTCAGAAGGAGCGGGGGAAGGGTTATTCTTTAGTAGGAAATTCGAAGTTTTCTTGTTTTTGTAGTAGATGACGAAGTCCACCCGGTCGACAGGATTGGCAGGTTTGACATGACGTTTGATGATTTGCCTGATGATTTTCTCTTCTGTTTTGTACTCTGTAGTCATGTGGGATTTGTAGAATAATTTGATGTTTTGGCCTGAATTGGGGAGGACTGGAGCTTGGTCGTACCATTTGTATATATATATATATGTATATACGTATATGTATATCTATATATATACATTGTATATACATATATATATATATATATATACATATATACATGTATATATGTATATACATGTATATATGTATATATATATATATATATGTATATATATAGATATGTATATACAATGTATATATATATAGATATACATATACGTATATACATAATATATATATATATATATATATATATATATATATGCATATATAATATATATATATATATACATACTTATATATGTATATAATATATATATATATATACATATATATATATATATATATATATATACATATATATAGTGTAGCGGATAATCTTTCATAACCTTAACAATTGTGCAAATTATGACTAAAGCATGAAATTTCTACCAGTGTTAGTAGATACCATAAGGTTCATTTTAAGATCGGGAGGTAAGTCAGATTTGACCTCTGAGGACCGTGAGAGGTCAATGACCTTCGCGGTCCGCAGAGGTCAAATCTGACTTAATGACTGAATGACAAACTATTGAAATCCCTACGGCTTTTTTGTTTGAAGAGTGGGAACAAAACCGATTGCACCATTGGATTCAGCGTCGAATTCGCTATAAAAGTATAGAGAGGTTTTTCTCGATTTTTTTTTTTTAATTTAAAAAAAAAAATTCTAAAAAAAATCTGGAAAATTAAGGATTTTTCTAGTTTATCACAAATAAAGAATACATAATATTCAAAATTAGCAAATTGCTATTCATACCTTTATAGCGAATTCCACGCTGAATCTAATGGTGCAATCTATTTTGTTCCCACTCTTTAAACGAAAAAACCGTAAGGATTCAAAGTTGAAAAAATCATAACTTTTGTGGTGGCTGGTACTAACACAATTTTTTTTTCTGGACATAAAATGAAATCAATGACCTCAGAAAACAAATGTATTGAAATATACATTTAGGTTATTGTGGTGTTCAGAACAGCCTGCATGACATCGTGCTGTAAGATAATCTGTGTAAATTTAATTTTCAATGCGCATTGCACAAAAGCTATATGTAAACTTAAAGTACAGTGATGGTAGTGACCTCAGACACATGTATAGTACACACTTAACTAACAGTCTCCCGAACATGCACATAATGCAGTGCACTTGAGTGCAGCCTTGGTGCACTTGCAGCGGCCGGTACATCCCTTCTTGCAGCCGCAGTGGATCAGTTCGTGGCAAGATTTTGATGCCTCTGGAAGTGTCGTCCAAAGAGGCTGCCACCCAGTCCTCATTTTTCCAACCCCAGTCAGATGGGCTTGGTAACTCAGGATTCAGGACCAGAGTTTGGTTCCAGCGGTTGCCCTGGAGAGATGCACGCTTGATGTGCTGGTGGAGTGCTGCCTGCGTTGGGGGAATGTTTTCTAGAGCCCTAGACTTGTGTGCGAAGAGCTCTTTCCTAGCATCGTTGACTTTCATGATGTCACTGGTGCGGTCATACATCAGCACTATGAAGCGCTCCAGCAGTGACATTGACTCGTCACTGACATCACTTGGCATGCGTAAGAGTTCTTCAAAGGCATCAGTCACCTCTGGGAATACTTTCCAAATCTCCCAGGCAGTCTTCTTCCCTCTGCCAGCGAATGAAGACACAGTGTCGCACCCTGTGAGGGCATGGAAGATGGGGAGAGTAGCACATTGTCTTGGGTTCATGGAGGCAGCCAGTTCGTGAACAGCTATGTACCGGAAGCTGGATCCAGTACCAAGAGCTATCCACAGCTCGTCAGGATTGATGTTGTTGAAAGAAGCCACAGCCAGTACCACAACATCAGTATCCACAGTGCGTATGGCCACCTTCCTCATTCCCTTCTGCACAGCATCTGCCACATGTAGCAGCATGCGAGTGTCCGCCTCCTCGTGTAAAGATGGTGCGAGGCTGGTCAAGTCGGACTCGGCAGGAGAGCATAGGACTTCAGTTCCACATGTTGCATACATTTCCTTGCCATCATTGGAAGACGAATGACCTCTCGTGACAGGAAACCAAAGAGCTCAGTCTTGTTTTGATCAACACGAAGGAAGGGCTTCCAGTCCTTAGGCATGATGGTAGAGGGAGCCACTCTTTTCCTAACGCCCTTGCCCCTCTTCTCTCTGGTCGTGCCTTTCAGGCTGTCAGGTAGATATACATCCCAGACGAGGTCCAGTCTGTGGACCTTTCCTAGTTGAGTGGAGATGTAAGGTGCAAAGACTATGTTCCCATACTCTTGAAAGGTCTTGGCCGCTACAGGATTGAGCATTTGAACAATAGCTGCTCCGTCAAGGATTGTGGCATCAACCCCAGGTGCGCTTGTGATTTCTGGTTGGTCTGGTTTCAGGCAGTGTAGTAGATCTGCTTTGACTGCAGGGCGCATTTTTCCTCCTGTTGATAATGCAGGTGGGGCTGCCTGGTTCTCGTGGCAGAAGAACTGGTCAAGATCGCCATCACGTGATTGACATGCAATATACAGCCTCGAGAAGAAACTACAGTCACTCTTCATCTGCCGCTTTGACTGCGTCTTGGTATGTGGCCGACTGAAGAGTGGCAACTTGTTCTGGGGCAGTCTGTCTGTAACTGGCTTCGTGCATAGTTCCAGTCTTTCTTGAACAAACTTTGTGTATTGCTCCTCACTCAATCTTCCTCACAGTTTCTGCCACTGGGGTTTCCATGATGTCTCTCGTGTCAAGGACCAGTAGATCTTGAGTGTTCTCTAGGAAGGGATTCCCCATATCTTGAAACACTGCTATAAGTGCTCTGACATCCTTCATATAGGCTCCTTGCACTCCAGGTTTCTGGTCATGATGAAGATGCCCACTGTCGTGAGCACCGCTATGTCCCCTTACCGCCATCTCTTCAAACTCTGTCGTGATCCTGGCTATTTCTGGCCCTGCCACCATCCAGCGTCTGAGTGCCCCAGGGTTTCCTGTCAGTCCAATAGCTCCACCAGACCCTTTGACCAACGCGTTGTTCTGCTCATGACATTGGTCAATTGCCATGGCAGAGAACTTGTTGCTGGTCATGTGTACCACAAACTTCCCAGACTTGAATGCTGTCAAGACATCTGGGTGTTTGTCAATGAGGTTCACCATATCACGGATGTGTACAGAAAGCCACCTGGAATAGTTAGTGTGATCTAAGGCGAACATCCAAGGCATGATCTGTGTCAGGGATTGTACATAGAGCTCAAAGTTCCCTTCACGAAGTGATCGGATGTATACCAGCAAGAGAACCTCCAGTGACAGGGTCTTGAGTCAGTAGTCAAAGTGCACGCTGGCCTTTGCTCGCTGTGTGCACCACTCCTCAAAGACCTCATCATCTGGCTGAGTGGTGTCGCCATCATCCGGTGTGCAGTCTTTACTGTACGCCTGCTGGAGTAGTGTGTAGAGGGTTGCAGCTGTGACTTGGTGTGCATGGCGGGTCTTGGTAACATGGCTGGCTCGAATGAAGGAATCTGCTGTCCCAGACCTGGCAATGTCGGCCTGTACCAGGGCGTTCGTCCAACCGCTGTCCTCCAGCCAGTCTCCCAACAGCTGAAACAAAACACAAATTATGTAAATGATGTTCAGATTGTTACTACTTCATGTACTGGTATCTCATATGTACAGCACTGGCTATTAATGTATATCATGGAACTTACCTTCAACACACCCATCTCGATAAGCAGACGGCCGAACATGATCACAAAGTGTTCCTCTCCATGTGTAGCTGGCCAGGTCCACTGAATTTCCTTGGCAAGGGCGAAGAGTGGCTGATCAGCAGCAAGTACAGCTACTTGTCCAGGGTTCAGGTGCTGAATTGCTGCCTTAAATAGTGTGTCATTCAGACATGAAGTCAGATTTGACCTCTGAGGACCGCGAGAGGTCATTGACCTCTCACGGTCCTCAGAGATCAAATCTGACTTACCTCCCGATCTTAAAATGAACCTTATGGGATGTACTAACACTAGTAAAAAATGCATGCTTTAGTCATAACTTGCACAATTGTTATGGTTATCCGCTGTACTAATATGTGTATATAATATATATATATATACATATATATATATGTATTCATATTATATTCATACATATATGTATATATATATATATACATATATATATATATGTATATATATTATGTTTATAGATGTGTATATATACATATATTATATACATTATATATATATATATATATATATATATACAGTATGTATAAATATAATATATATACAGTATGTGTATATATATATATATATATATATATATATATATATATATACATACGTGTATGTGTGTGTGTGTGTGTTTGAAACTTTGACAACAAATGAAAATGTGAGTTAAATATGGGTTCTCTCCGCTACGCCATCAGTTGGGGCAAATTTCCAAATCTGTCCTTTCCGCTTCCGCCAGCGGAGGAGTGGCCCGCAGTAAGCCATGACTCGAAGTTTGTCCCAAGAAGGATTCTTGAAGACACGCCGCAACCATGAGATTTGCTGACTACATCTACAGATGCTCCAGGCCCGAAAACCCGAGGAAAAGGAACAGGAGCCTGTTCGACGAGGATGACGTCGAGATGAGAGAGATAAAGGAGCAGACGCCTCAACCACCAAGGACCTGGGGACCCGGAGGACACTTTCGAGATGAACCTCGTCCACAGGTGCGCACCGTCCAGTGCTCCTGCTGTGAGCCGATGGAAGTGGACGAAGTGTGGGGTCCTCTGGTCGGTGTGCGTCCCCAACGAAGACTTGGACCGATAATAAGAGAGGGGAAGCTACATATTTGCCCATGAACAAAGACTTGTACAGCCCGACCTCCTCAAAGCATTTCTGGCTCAAACTGAACAGAAATCAGTAGGCCACGTAAAGATTTGCTCTCATGGGTCTTGACGGTTCCGTAACAATATCCTGGGGCGTAATTACCAGAGACCTTCTGTAGCTTAACTCTGTCGGCGTGGGCGCTAACAGCGTCTATGATCTTCTTAACCTCAGTCTTAAGGGATTCGATGGGATATCCCGCAATTTTGTACAATGTGGATTCGTCTGCAAGGAAAGTATCCATTTTATCAAGGTACTCCTCGGAAGGGATCAGAAGGAAACAGGCAGCCTTACAGAAGGGGACATAGCATCTCTCGATGCTGAGAGCCGCTTTACTAGTATAGATGTAGATAGGACCATTAATTACATTCTACGAGAAGTCTACCCTGAGGGCGAAACCTCCAAATCAAAAAGCCCAAAAAATCTATTACGTCAATTACTGCAAATCTGTACCAAAGAGGCCTCTTTCCATTGCCCCAGGGGACAACAATTCACTATCATAATTCTTGGAGGCCAAAAACCTCTCAAATTCGACAATATCATTTAATGCATGATGTTATGTGAGCTTCAAGGCAAAATTATTGACCCAATATTACTATGGTCACAAATCGTTTCAGAAACTTTCAGAAACATTACTGACTCAAAATAAAGCTATATACGGACGGAAGAAATATTTGAACAAATATATCTAAAAATCATTACGTTTTAATGAAAGGAAAGGAAAAAAGAAATTACAATCTTCGACATTTTATCATTGTCGTCATCTTCCTTCATTTTCTTATTACTATTTTAGCCCCTGAACAATGAGGGGCATCCCCTCAGCTGAATAAAATCGCTTGGCCAAAGAATCCCTCTTAACAACGCCATAATTCCTCAAACACCATTTGACGTCCCATTGAACCAGTGGTGGGATTAAACCGGTTATTACCGGTTCATGCGAGCCTGTTCTTGCAATTCTATGACCTCTGCGAACCGGTTATCAAAAATTGACTTCCACGGGGTAACTACAGCCTAAATGATATTTGCATACATCTTGCCCAGTGAACCTGTTAAGAATTTTTCGAATCCTAACTTGCGCTTAACAATCTCATAATACCAGAAAGGGGTGCGTTCCTGGGTGCGTTCCTCGGTGTCCTGACTGGCATGATTTTCCTCATGTCACCCACGAACGCACCGAAGAACGCGTCCAGCTCTGCATAATACCTCAAACACCATTTCAGTTCCTATTAAACCCTTTATATACAGGGATCACCGCCTTCTGTTGAATAAAATCACCTGGCGGCAGGAGTAGCAATCAATACGTCTTCTCTTTCGGGTAACAGGAGATTCCATCGGCTGAATTAAATCACGTGACGGCAACAGTAAAAACACCATAATGACATCTTTAGCCAAATCCTTCTTGGAGACGTGTCTTAACCTTTTGGATAACGAGTTGGCTTTCCGTCAAAGTCTGCGCGGCAGCCAAGTGGTTACCGTGTCGAACTCATTTTTATTCCCTGGAGTTGCATACATCTTCAAGCTCTCTCTCTCTCTCTCTCTCTCTCTCTCTCTCTCTCTCTCTCTCTCTCTCTCTCTCTCTCTGCCATATCTCTTTTTGCTACTCTTAGTTTTTCCCTGACGGAGTTGGGAGGAAGTTGGGAATCTCTGAGTCAGTTCTTAATGACTTCTGTTTCATTTCTTAGCATTTCTGCGTCTTCTCTTAAATATTCCCTTGCGGCACTGAAGAAGAGTTCGCGTGGGTAGTGCAATGTCTGGCCGCCGATTACTGCCAACCCCCCTTCATAGCCAATATGAATACCACAACCAAAATAAAACCAGGCCTTCCTCTTGGATCATAGTCTCCTAAAGGTCCAACCGCATTGCCTCATCTGCTTACGGCCAGTATGCCACCGAATGTCAGTAAGCACTGTCCAAGTACATCCAAGTCTTGCACATTAAACAACATGAAGAAAATGAAAATCTATACTTACAACGTAACAAGTCTCTCACAAGACCACAAGCTGGAGAGTTTAATGGGATCACTAGACAACATCAAGGGGGACACTGTACGACTGAGCGAAGTCCGAAGAACGGAAGAAAAGTTCATACAATTACAAGATAGTCTCCACCTCTTCTACTATAGAGGTAAGGACAAACCGAGAGGTTCCTGGTAACGTAGTCAACTTCAGTAGTTTATCAGACAGGGTAGCTTGGATTGTCATTAGGCTCTGTAAAAGGTACATTCTAAAAATAATTCAGTATTATGCACGAGCTTCACACAGTTCAGACGATGAAGTTGAGTCCTCCTATGATGATTTAAGTCAGGTAATGGATAAAAAAAAAGTAAGTACACGTTGGTAATAGGCGACATTAATGCTAAAGTGGGGAAGAAGGTGGGAGATGAGTCGTGAGTTGGGAAGTGCGGAGTAGGTGAGAGAAATGACAGAGGCGAGATGTTAGTCAATTTTGCGGAAAACTACTACATGAGGATAATGACCATTTCCTTCCAAAAGCGCACAGGTCGTAAATGGACCTGGAGAAGTCCAAATGGAACAACAAAGAACGAAGTACACTTCATATTAGGAGATGAGAGGAAGAGCGTTAGGAATTCTACTGTCATAAATAAAGTCAACATATGTAGTGACCATAAAATAGTAGGTTGCACAGCTAAATTCAATTTCAGAGCCGAGAGAAATAAACTACTTTTAAAAAAGAAAACCACCCTTGCAAAGGTTAAGGCTAATAAGACCAAATTTCAGTTACAAATTAAAAACACATTCCAAGCTTCAAGATCCAACTAGGACATTATCGAAGATATGAATTTAAACTTAATTGATATCATTAGGGAATCGGCAGAGAAAGTAGAATGTACAAAAAGTATTAAAGAAAACAAATACTCTAAAGCTACAAATGACCTAATTAAAAGAAGAAGAACCATGCAGATTAAAAGCAGGGAAGACGAAATAGAAAGAATTGAACTAAACAAGCTTATCAACAGAAGGCAAACATCAGAGAAAAGAAAGAAAAACATGGATGAAATGGAGGAAACTATACGGAAAAGTAAAAGTATTAAAGGGACCGAGCGCAGACATGCTTTAGGAAGACAGCAAACGATATCTTTGAAAGATAGAAACGGAGAAATCTTTAACTGCAGATACAGAAT
This sequence comes from Oratosquilla oratoria, assembly GCF_046742065.1. Taxonomy (NCBI): domain Eukaryota; kingdom Metazoa; phylum Arthropoda; class Malacostraca; order Stomatopoda; family Squillidae; genus Oratosquilla; species Oratosquilla oratoria. The sequence goes on from NW_027467710.1 coordinate 5,423,581, forward strand.
GGTAAAAAGAGTAGAAAAATTTATCAAGAGCTTTACACGTCCAAGACCGTAGTTGAGTCAGTAAATTCATCTGTAGACGTTAGTACTGTACTAGAGATTACAAAGGAAGAAGTAGAATTTGCTCTAAGAATATGAAACGAAGAAAAGCACCTGGGAAAGATGGTATATCGATAGATCTGTTGAAAGACGCAGGGAAAGAAGTTCATATTGATTTAGCTCAGTTGTACCCCCAGTGTTACGTGAAGAAAGCGTTCCTGAATCGTGGTGCAATGCTATAGTAATTTTGCTTCATAAAAAGGAGACCAGAAGGACCTTAGTAACTATCGACCGATTAGCTTGCTATCAAATGTATATCAAGTATTTTCCAATATTCTTACAAATACATTAAGTAAAGTTTTAGATGGAAACCAACCGAGAGAACAGGCAGGCTTTAGGAGCACATATTTGACTCTAGACTATTTGCAAGCGATTAACCAACTAAATGAAAAAACGACAGAATACAACATCCCTCTGTCTTTAGCTTTTGTAGATTACGAGAAGGCCTTTGACTCGGTAGAACAAATAGCAGTACTAAAGTCGTTACGCAATCAGGGTACAAACGAACAGATCGTAAAGGTTTTAAAAAAGATTTATGCGAAAGGTACCGCTGTAATTCGACTACATGAAGATAGAGAAAAAATCAAGATCGAGAAAGGAGTACGGCGAGGCAATACAATCTCACCCAAATTTATTACAGCTTGCTTGGAAGATATATTCGTGAGCCATTTTGATATTTTACTAGTGCAAGAATTTCTATTAGATATAATGGGTCTAAGAGGGGTGTTTTCTTTATGTATTTTTGAGAGGCCATAAAAATTGGGTAACTGTGGATTAGTGACTAACAAGTTTTTAAAAATATCATTTCCCAAAATGTTGCGTGCCTTTCTATTGAAATCTGAGACGGAACTTTTGAGAGGGTTTTTTGTCAATTTTTCATATGTTTCAATGTCATTTAAAAGATCAAAAGCTTTCTTTTCGTAATCTGAGTTATTGAGGATAACTACCCCCCCCCCTTATCTGCTCTGGTAATGATGACATCTTTACGACTAGTGAGATGATCTACTGCCAACTTGTAACATTTAGGTAACCCGCACAAACAATCCATGATACCTTGCAATAAAATCCCTTTTAAACACAACAATTCACTGTCATAATTGTTAGAGGCCAAAAACCTATCAAATTCCACAATATAATTTAATGCATGATGTTTTGTGGACTTCAAGGCAAAATTAACGCCTAGGCCTAACACTTCTAATTCATAACGTGTATGAGTTATATCTGATGAATTAACAATGTTTTCCGTTACAGAAAACTTTGACCAAACACTATTATTGCACAGTCTATCCAGTTTCTTATGAAGAATTTCTAGGTGTTTACCACTTACATAGGAAGCTTTTTCCCAAGCTACCCTAGATAAAAATCTGTAGGTGTGATCATTGGGACACAATAACCTGAGATTCCTCGTGGCGGACCTCACTTGGTGGTAGGCAAGGTCACATTCCAATGAAGCTAGCTTGATGCGTTCGTTTAGGAATTTCCTAATGTAGGCGGGAAAACTATGACCCAGGTGGCTATGCTTATGGAATCCGAACGACTTCGGGCACACTTGTTCTTCTAGACATTTTGATAAAAATTGACGTTGGTTCTTCCTCTTCTTGCTGGCGATGATGGAAGATTCAAAATGTCGATGAGCTTGCTTGAGTCCATCTTGTAGAAAGAGGGCGCGGAAAGATGAAGAAGTATCCATCGTGGGTGTAAATCACTGTCTAGTAATGTCGTTACACATTAGTAATTGCACTAAATACCCACTATTATTTGGATTTAAGAAAAGAAGGAAATAACGAATTTCCGTATGTTTCGATCACTTGCTGTGATCCTCTTCAAGCGGAATACATAGACAAGAGAACATACATATCTTATATACAGATGAGAGAGTTTGCCATTCTTGTTCAGTTCCGTCGTAAAGCTAAGACCGGATTCCTCTTGGAGGAGCAGTCTTAATCCCTGGAGAAGGGCTTCTGACTGTGTGCACACAAAGATGTCGTCGATGTACCTGTAGTATAATAATGGTTTGGTAACGGTATCCTTGAAGACTGCTTCCTCTACTGCCGACATGAACGCTTTGGCAAAGAGTACTCCCAAGGGGGAGCCCATCGCTATCCCGTCGTGCTGGACATACAACTTTCCCTCCGGACATTTAAAGGGGGCCTCAGTAGTGCAGATTTTCAGCATCTCTTCCATTATGTGCCTCGGGAACTGAACAAGAATGGCAAACTCCCTTTCCTTGATATTTTTGTGGACTCTTCATCCGGGGAATTTACCACGAGTGTATACAGGGAACCTACGAACTCTGCAAAATGTTTGAACTGTAAAAGTGAATGCCCGACAAGTTATAAAACCAGTGTAATTAGAGCGTATGTCCGTAGGGCTATCAAAGTTTGTTCTTGGCAGGCACTGCATACAGAATTGCAACACATTCGCCAGATTCTGGTAGATAATGGTTTCCCTAATAGTGATTTTGATGCAATTTGTAATAAAATTATATGTGACCACCTTTTCTCACAAACATCCTCCAAGCCCCAATTCATTAATATCTACTACCATAACATCTTCACCAAGGGTTACAAAAAAGGTGAGAAGATCATTAAAGATATCACTAAAAACTGCCACCAAGTTTCTAAAAAGGAGGAAATCCGCGTGGTTGTATACTACTCCAACCCAAAAACTAGCTCATTGGTAATAACTAACAACTTGAATAGTAATACTGAGACCATGTCTAAAACTAATATTGTGTATGAATTCAAATGTATTAACGGGAACTGTGCAACCAGCAATTCTTCATATATTGGTTATATTAGATGGAGTCTCTGTAGGAGATTATCTATGCACTTGCAAAACGGGGCTATAAAACATCATTTATTGAAATACCATAATCAAACAGCCACCTGTGAATGCCTAGTTAAGAACACCAGAATTATAGCAAGCAATAGGGATGTACATAAACTTAAGCTTCTAGAAGCTATGTTTATAAGGGAATTTAGTCCTGTAATTAACATACAAAGCAACATGATATCTGTCATTGGATTGTTTAACAATGCAGTGAAGCTAACGCTACCCGTGACCTCTTCGCCCCGACTACCCCGCCACCTCCTCCCACCCACTCCTTCCATCCTCCCCCCAACTGACCCCCCAACCCCCCAAAACCCCAACACCCCCAACCCTCTCCTTCACGTATTAACGAGAAACCAACCCCGCCCTCTAATCCTCCCTCCACCACCCAAGCCGGCTAGGTGCGTATATATAAGTCACCAACCGAAGATTTCCTTCGTCATTTCTTTGGACCTAATCAAAAAGGGTCATCGCTGTCTCCTGTCCCGTTTCCTGGGCCAGATAAGAAAACATATAAGTAAATGATAAGTAAACTAATACGTTATTTACGTTAAATGGATGAATAAATAGATAAAGAATATAAATCAATAAATAAACAAATAGATACATAGATAAAATAGATAAAAGATAAATTGATTAATCAATTAATTGATCAAGCCATCAATAAGTAAATAAATAGATAAATAAATAAAATAATCAATCAATCAATTAGTAACTGAAATTTGGTCTTATTAGCCTTAACCTTTGCAAGGGTGGTTATCTTTTTTAAAAGTAGTTTATTACTCTCGGCTCTGAAATTGAATTTAGCTGTGCAACCTACTATTTTATGGTCACTACATATGTTGACTTTATTTATCACAGTAAAATTCCTAACGCTCTTCCTCTCATCTCCTAATATGAAGTGCACTTCGTTCTTTGTTGTTCCATTTGGACTTCTCCAGGTCCATTTACGACCTATGCGCTTTTGGAAGGAAATGGACATTATCCTCATGTTGTAGTTTTCCGCAAAATTGACTAACATCTCGCCTCTGTCATTTCTCTCACCAACTCCGCACTTCCCAACTCACGACTCATCTCCCACCTTCTTCCCCACTTTAGCATTAATGTCGCCTATTACCAACGTGTACTTACTTTTTTTTTATCCATTACCTGACTTAAATCATCATAGGAGGACTCAACTTCATCGTCTGAACTCTGTGAAGTTCGTGCATAATACTGAATTATTTTTAGAATGTACCGTTTACACAGCCTAATGACAATCCAAGCTACCCTCTCTGATAAACTACTGAAGTTGACTACGTTACCAGGAACCTCTCGGTTTGTCCTTACCTCTATAGTAGAAGAGGTGGAGACTATCTTGAAATTGTATGAACTTTTCTTCCGTTCTTCGGACTTGGCTCAGTCGTACAATGTCCCACTTCATGTTGTCTAGTGATCCCATTAAACTCTCCAGCTTGTGGTCTTGTGAGAGACTTGTTACGTTGTAAGTATAGATCTTCATTTTCTTGATGTTGTTTAATGTCCAAGACTTGGATCTACTTGGACAGTGCTTACTGACATTCGGTGGCATACTGGCCGTAAGCACATGAGGTAATGCGGTTGGACCTTTAGGAGACTATTTTGGTTGTGGTATTCATATTGGCTATGAAGGGGGGTTGGCAGTAATGTGACTTCGTTGCCAACTGGTTTCTGGTGAGACATTTGTGTGGTGTGACCTTATTCATTATATCCGGTGAAGCCCTATATGTATAGGGTGCCCAATGGTCCACGCCGTCATTATGACGGTATTACATATATCTATGAGTAATTTCCCTGTTTGCCATCAGGGACGTGCCTGTTAGCAGTGGATCGTGCGATTGTGTGTATGAGCTGCTCTTTGTCTTATCTTTCTTACAAAACCTGTTCGATATGGGTGACCCTGCAGAGATTTCCTCTCTATCGACATAGCTCTTGTAATCATTAAGATTCCTAAACCTATCCACCACGGCAAGGTGTCAACTTTCATTTAGTATAAACACACACACACAAACACAAACACACACACACACACACACACACACACATATATATATATATATATATACATATATATATACACGCACACACACACGCACGGGCACACACACACACACACACACACACACACACACACACACACACACACACACACACGGATCGGCGGCCAGACATTGCACTACCCACACGATCTCTTCTTCAGTGCCGCAAGGGAATATTTAAGAGAAGACACAGAAATGCTAAGAAATGAAACAGAAGTCATTAAGAACTGACTCAAAGATTCCCAACTTCCTCCCAACTCCGTCAGGGAAAAACTAAGAGTAGCAAAAAGAGATATGGCAGAGAGAGAGATAGAGAGAGAGAGAGAGAGAGAGAGAGAGAGAGAGAGAGAGAGAGAGAGAGAGAGAGAGAGAGCTTGAAGATCTATGCAACTCCAGGGAATAAAAATGAGTTCGACACGGTAACCACTTGGCTACCGCGCAGACTTTGACGGAAAGCCAACTCCTTATCCAAAAGGTTAAGACACGTCTCCAAGAAGGATTTCGCTAAAGATGTCATTATCGTGTTTTTACTGTTGCCGTCACGTGATTTAATTCAGCCGATGGAATCTCCTGTTACCCGAAAGAGAAGACGTATTGATAGCTACTCCTGCCGCCAGGTGATTTTATTCATTAGAAGGCGGTGATCCCTGTATATAAAGGATTTAATAGGAACTGAAATGGTGTTTGAGGTATTATGCAGAGCTGGACGCATTCTTCGGTGCGTTCGTGGGTGACATGAGGAAAATCATGCCAGTCAGGACACCGAGGAACGCACCCAGGAACGCACTCCTTTCTGGTATTATGAGATTGTCAAGCGCAAGTTAGGATTCGAAAAATTCTTAACAGGTTCACTGGGCAAGATGTATGCAAATATCATTTAGGCTGTAGTTACCCCGTGGAAGTCAATTTTTGATAACCGGTTCGCAGAGGTCATAGAATTGCAAGAACAGGCTCGCATGAACCGGTAATAACCGGTTTAATCCCACCACTGGTTCAATGGGACGTCAAATGGTGTTTGAGGAATTATGGCGTTGTTAAGAGGGATTCTTTGGCCAAGCGATTTTATTCAGCTGAGGGGATGCCCCTCATTGTTCAGGGGCTAAAATAGCAATAAGAAAATGAAGGAAGATGACGACAATGATAAAGTGTCGAAGACTGTAATTTCTTTTTTCCTTTCCTTTCATTAAAACGTAATGATCTTTAGATATATTTGTTCAAATATTTCTTCCGTCCGTATATACCTTTATTTTGAGTCAGTAATGTTTCTGAAAGTTTCTGAAACGATTTGTGACCATAGTAATATTGGGTCAATAATTTTGCCTTGAAGCCCACATAACATCATGCATTAAATGATATTGTCGAATTTGAGAGGTTTTTGGTCTCCAAGAATTATGCTAGTGAATTGTTGTCCCCTGGGGCAATGGAAAGAGGCCTCTTTGGTACAGATTTCCAGTAATTGACGTAATAGATTTTTGGGCTTTTTGATTTGGAGGTTTCGCCCTCAAGGTAGACTTCTCGTAGAATGTAATTAATGGTCCTATCTACATCTATACTAGTAAAGCGGCTTTCAACATCGAGAGATGCTAGGTTCCCTTCTGTAAGGCTGCCTGTTTCCCTCTGATCCCTTCCGAGGAGTACCTTGATAAAATCGATACTTTCCTTGCAGACGAATCCATATTCTACAAAATTACGGGATATCCCATCGAATCCCTTAAGACTGAGGTTAAGAAGATCATAGACGCTGTTAGCGCCCACGCCGACAGAGTTAAGCTACAGAAGCTGTCTGTTAATTACGCCCCAGGATATTGTTACGGACCCATCAAGACCCATGAGAGCAAATCTTTACGTGGCTTACTGATTTCTGTTCAGTTTGAGCCAGAAATGCTTTGAGGAGGTCGGGCTGTACAAGTCTTTGTTCATGGGCAAATATGTAGCTTCCCCTCTCTTATTATCGGTCCAAGTCTTCGTTGGGGACGCACACCGACCAGAGGACCACACACTTCGTCCACCTCCATCGGCTCACAGCAGGAGCACTGGACGGTGCGCACCTGTGGACGAGGTTCATCTCCAAAGTGTCCTCCGGTTCCCCAGGTCCTTGGTGGCTGAGGAGTCTGCTCCTTTACCTCTCTCATCTCAACGTCATCCTCGTCGTATCGGCTCCTGTTCCTCTTGATCGGCTTTTCGGCCACGGAGCATCTGTAGATGTCGGGGAATCTCATGGTTGAGTCGTGTCTTCAAGAATCCTTCTTGGGACAAACTTCGAGTTGTGGCTTAATGCGGGCCACTCCTCCGCTGGCGGAAGCGGAAAGGACAGATTTGGAAATCTGTCCCAACTGATTGCGTAGCGGAGAGAACCCATATTTAACTCACATTTTCATTTGTTGTCAAAGTTTCAAACACATACATACATACACGTATGTATATATATATATATATATATATATATATATATATCTCTATATACATACTGTATATATATATATATTTATACATACTGTATATATATATACACATATACATATGTACATATATAATATATATACATATATCTATATATATATCTATATCTAGATATATATATATATATACATATCTATAAACATAATATATATATATATATATATATATATATATATATATATATATATATACATATATATATATATATATATATGTATATATATATTACATATATATTATATATATATATATACATATATATACATATATGTATGAATGATATATATATATATATATATATAATATACATATGTATATATATACATATATTATATATATATACATATATGTATGAATATAATATATATACATATATATATGTATATATATATATGTGTATATATATATTATATATATACATATAAATATATATATATATATATATATATATATATATACGTATGTACATATATATATACATATATATATATATGTATATATATGTATATATATGTATATATATGTATATATATACGTATATGTATATCTATATATATATATTGTACATACATATATATATATACATATATGCATGTATATACATATATACATACATATATATATGTATATATATATGTATATATATATATATATATATATATATATATATATATATATATATATATATATATATGCAATAAAAACACTAGGAGCGTGTGTTCACAAATGCGTAAATAACCACTAGGAAAAGTAAACTAACGAAGCAGAGCGCTTTCTTATAATTACATCTTCAGTGCAGATACAAAGAAGGAATTATAAGATGAAGAAACAAGGTACAGAATATATGACATAGTGAAGAGGGCATTCGGAGAGGTAGTGGAAGAAGTACACGTGACGGACGTTTGGGCCGTCCTGGTAGCCAACAAGTATGGGACGTTTGGGCCGTCCTGGTAACCAACAAGTATGGGACAACTGCTCATAATTGTTTGAATTGTAATATAAATTATGAGCAGTTGTCCCATACTTGTTGGTTACCAGGACGGCCCAAACGTCCCATACTTGTTGGCTACCAGGACGGCCCAAACGTCCGTCACGTGTACTTCTTCCACTACCTCTCCGAATGCCCTCTTCACTATGTCATATATTCTGTACCTTGTTTCTTCATTTTATAATTCCTTCTTTGTATCTGCACTGAAGATGTAATTATACGAAAGCGCTCTGCTTCGTTAGTTTACTTTTCCTAGTGGTTATTTACGCATTTGTGAACACACGCTCCTAGTGTTTTTATTGCATTATGGATACCACACGATTCTTCGAGAACTTTACTCACCTGAACCCTGGACTTGCTCCTTATGTACACGACTTTTCCTGGTCATTGGTTAAAGCCCACAAGCTGCGACTACGTCTACAGTTTCTACAAAACTGCATGAAAGAACAAGTATTACCCAAGTCGGTCTTACCCCAACGGCTTGTGAAGATGTCTGATCGTCCATTTGATGATTTTCAGCGCATCATTCTTAAGAAACGAATCGACATTGCCAAATTAGAAGTCAAAGAAGCCTTTAGGATCAAGCGTATTAGTTTGCATAAATTCCAGTGTTGTGTATCATCTGATGTCAAAAATGTGCTTTTGGACTATTGTTATGGAAAAATGAGGATGGAGTGTGAGTACTTGTCAAGGAAGTTAAACATGAAATTACTAGCCCTCATTAATGACAGTGACTGGACCAAACATGCTAACCCAGATTTCGTGGTTAACTTGTCATCTAAGCCACTCACCAAGGCTCAATCCACAGCATTAGGATTTGGGCTCAGCTTTGCCAATAATTCTAATCCATCTAACATCATTAACATTGGTAAAGCTTTTTGTAATTTAAAATGTGATAAAGATCTGCCTATAGATAATGTTAATATATGTAAAGGTATTGTTTATGGTGCTTTAGCTAATCAGGTACCTCCCAGCTGTCCTGAACGTTTTATCACTGCTATTAATTCTCTCAAAAAGGATAGTGATTTACATATCACAAAAGCTGATAAATCAAACGCTGTAGTAATTATGAACAAAAATTATCATTTAAACACAATGGATGTACTACTTAAAGATCAAGTTACTTACGTCCAACTTTTAAAGAATCCTACTGAATCAGTGAATAGCCATTTCAATAAGAAGATAAAAGAATTGTTAAGTGGAAATAGTGAACTAATCAAAAAGTTTATTTCTATCAGCCCTCCTTTGCCTTACATGTATGGTCTAATTAAGACACATAAACCAAATAACCCGGTAAGACCAATCGTTTCTTCAATAGGTTCAGCTTCATACAAACTTTCGAAATGGTTGGTAACAATTCTTAGTCCACTAGTTGGAACTATTTCCACTTCACATGTTAAGAACAGTTTGGACCTCATTAACAAACTAAGTGAGGTAAAACCAGACTATGAATTTAAATTGGTAAGTTATGATATTGTTAGTTTGTTTACGAAAGTTCCCTTGGATGACCTTTTAATCTATCTTAAAGAAGATTTAAATAAGCACGATTTACCATTACCTTCAGGCACCTTAATTGAACTGATCAAATTGTGTGTTAAAGATTGCAAATTCCAATTTAATGATAAATTCTATTCTCAGAAATTTGGAATGAGCATGGGTAATCCTCTCTCCCCCGTATTGAGTAATTTATATATGGAGTTTTTTGAAACCAAAATTTTAAGTAAGATCATTCCCCCCAACATTACATGGATGCGGTACATTGATGACATCCTATGTCTGTGGCCCATTCAAGATAATGTAAATGATTTTTTATGTAAGCTTAATAATTTGGTCAGTTCCATTAAGTTCACGGTAGAGATAGAGAAAGAAGGCGTTTTGCCTTTCCTTGATTGTAATATCTACCGCCGTGAAAGTGAGTTGAAGTTTAGTGTATATCGCAAACCAACCAATGTTTGTTCATATATACATTATTATTCCTCACACCCTGATGGCGTAAAGATATCTGTTTTTCGTCGATGTACCTCAGGGCCCTACGCATTTGCAGCCCAGAGTACATCGATGGTGAAATAAGATGTATTTACGACATTGGTACTAAGCTACAATACCCCACACATGTTCTTGACAAAGCTTACAATCGTGCTAAAAGGACATTTTACAACCTCAGGTCAACTCAAACTTTCAATATGAATAACTTGCTAATTTTACCGTACCAAGAGAACCTGCAAAATATTCCAAATATATTACGTAAATTTAACATTAATGTAGTTTTCAATAATAAGAACACTGTAAGACAACTGCTCATAAATAATTCTGTCAATAGTAATAAAGGGTGTGTGTACAAAATACCTTGCAAATCATGTAATCAGTTTTATGTTGGTCAGACTGCTAAAACACTCACAACACGAATCAATCAACATAAGAAATACGTTAGAGAGGGAAACCAATCTAGCGGTATATTCAACCACATGAACCATTTTAACCACCCAGTTGACTGGGATAACGCTAAAGTCATCACATACAACAACATAACAGAAAGAAATTTAATTGAATGCAGTTTGATCAAATCTAGTAAGGGGATAAATGTTAATCTTCATCAAGGTTTGTACAAATTAGATAGTTTTATTTCTCATGAAATTTCAAAATTGTTTGAATTGTAATATAAATTATGAGCAGTTGTCCCATACTTGTTGGTTACCAGGAAGGCCCAAACGTTCCATACTTGTTGGCTACCAGGACGGCCCAAACGTCCGTCACGTGTACTTCTTCCACTACCTCTCCGAATGCCCTCTTCACTATGTCATATATTCTGTACCTTGTTTCTTCATCTTATAATTCCTTCTTTGTATCTGCACTGAAGATGTAATTATACGAAAGCGCTCTGCTTCGTTAGTTTACTTTTCCTAGTGGTTATTTACGCATATATATATATATATATATATATATATATATATATATATATATATATATATATATATATGTATATATATATACATATATACATATATTTACATCTATATATATGTAAATGTATATATATATATCATATATACATATATATATCTGTATATATATATGCATATATATACATATATATATACATATATAATATGTATATATTATATATA
>NW_027467710.1:5440138-5442638 GCF_046742065.1 Oratosquilla oratoria
TGAACCAGTGGTGGGATTAAACCGGTTATTACCGGTTCATGCGAGCCTGTTCTTGCAATTCTATGACCTCTGCGAACCGGTTATCAAAAATTGACACGAACGGGGTAACTACAGCCTAAATGATATTTGCATACATCTTGCCCAGTGAACCTGTTAAGAATTTTTCGAATCCTAACTTGCGCTTAACAATCTCATAATACCAGAAAGGGGTGCGTTCCTGGGTGCGTTCCTCGGTGTCCTGACTGGCATGATTTTCCTCATGTCACCCAGGAACGCACCGAAGAACGCGTCCAGCTCTGCATAATACCTCAAGCACCATTTCAGTTCCTATTAAACCCTTTACATACAGGGATCACCGACTTCTGTTGAATAAAATCACCTGGCGGCAGGAGTAACAATCAATACGTGTTCTCCTTCGGACAGCGGGAGATTCCATCGGCTGAATTAAATCACGTGACGGCAACAGTAAAAACACCATAATGACATCTTTAGCGAAATCCTTCTTGGAGACGTGTCTTAACCTTTTGGATAACGAGTTGGCTTTCCGTCAAAGTCTGCGCGGTAGCCAAGTGGTTACCGTGTCGAACTCATTTTTATTCCCTGGAGTTGCATACATCTTCAAGCTCTCTCTCTCTCTCTCTCTCTCTCTCTCTCTCTGCCATATCTCTTTTTGCTACTCTTAGTTTTTCCCTGACGGAGTTGGGAGGAAGTTGGGAATCTTTGAGTCAGTTCTTAATGACTTCTGTTTCATTTCTTCGCATTTCTGTGTCTTCTCTTAAATATTCCCATGCGGCACTGAAGAAGAGTTCGCGTGGGTAGTGCAATGTCTGGCCGCCGATCCGTGTGTGTGTGTGTGTGTGTGTGTGTGTGTGTGTGTGTGTGTGTGTGTGTGTGTGTGTGTGTGTGTGTGTGTGTGTGTGTTTGTGTGAGTGTGTGCCCGTGCGTGTGTGTATATATATATTGTGTGTGTGTGTGTGTGTGTGTGTGTGTGTGTGTGTGTGTGTGTGTGTGTGTGTGTGTGTGTGTGTGTGTGTGTGTGTGTGTGTGTGTGTGTGTTTATAATATCTGAAAGTTGACACCTTGCCGTGGTGGATAGGTTTAGGAATCTTAATGATTACAAGAGCTATGTCGATAGAGAGGAAATCTCTGCAGGGTCACCCATATCGAACAGGTTTTGTAAGAAAGATCACACAAAGAGCAGCTCATACACACAATCGCACGATCCACTGCTAACAGGCACGTCCCTGATGGCAAACAGGGAAATTCATCATAGATATATGTAATACCGTCATAATGACGGCGTGGACCATTGGGCACCCTATACATATAGGGCTTCACCGGATATAATGAATAAGGTCACACCACACAAATGTCTCACCAGAAACCAGTTGGCAACGAAGTCAGATTACTGCCAACCCCCCTTCATAGCCAATATGAATACCACAACCAAAATAAAACCAGGCCTTCCTCTTGGATCATAGTCTAATAAAGGTCCAACCGCATTGCCTCATCTGCTTACGGCCAGTATGCCACCGAATGTCAGTAAGCACTGTCCAAGTACATCCAAGTCTTGGACATTAAACAACATCAAGAAAATGAAGATCTATACTTACAACGTAACAAGTCTCTCACAAGACCACAAGCTGGAGAGTTTAATGGGATCACTAGACAACATCAAGTGGGACATTGTACGACTGAGCAAAGTCCGAAGAACGGAAGAAAAGTTCATACAATTACAAGATAGTCTCCACCTCTTCTACTATAGAGGTAAGGACAAACCGAGAGGTTCCTGGTAACGTAGTCAACTTCAGTAGTTTATCAGACAGGGTAGCTTGGATTGTCATTAGGCTGTGTAAAAGGTACATTCTAAAAATAATTCAGTATTATGCACGAACTTCACACAGTTCAGACGATGAAGTTGAGTCCTCCTATGATGATTTAAGTCAGGTAATGGATAAAAAAAAGTAAGTACACGTTGGTAATAGGCGACATTAATGCTAAAGTGGGGAAGAAGGTGGGAGATGAGTCGTGAGTTGGGAAGTGCGGAGTAGGTGAGAGAAATGACAGAGGCGAGATGTTAGTCAATTTTGCGGAAAACTACTACATGAGGATAATGACCATTTCCTTCCAAAAGCGCATAGGTCGTAAATAGACCTGGAGAAGTCCAAATGGAACAACAAAGAATGAAGTACACTTCATATTAGGAGATGAGAGGAAGAGCGTTAGCAATGCTACGGTCATAAATAAAGTCAACATATGTAGTGACCATAAAATAGTAGGTTGCACAGCTAAATTCAATTTCAGAGCAGAGAGAAATAAACTACTTTTAAAAAAGAAAATCAGCCTTGCAAAGGTTAAGGCTAATAAGACCCAATTTCAGTTACAAATTAAAAACAGATTCCAAGCTTCAAGATCCAACTAGGACATTATCGAAGATATGAATTTAAACTTAATTGATATCATTAGGGAATCGGCAAAGAAAGTACAAAGTACAAAAAGT
>NW_027467710.1:5452638-5482638 GCF_046742065.1 Oratosquilla oratoria
TGTCGTCATCTTCCTTCATTTTCTTATTGCTATTTTAGCCCCTGAACAATGAGGGGCATCCCCTCAGCTGAATAAAATCGCTTGGCCAAAGAATCCCTCTTAACAACGCCATAATTCCTCAAACACCATTTGACGTCCCATTCAACCAGTGGTGGGATTAAACCGGTTATTACCGGTTCATGCGAGCCTGTTCTTGCAATTCTATGACCTCTGCGAACCGGTTATCAAAAATTGACTTCCACGGGGTAACTACAGCCTAAATGATATTTGCATACATCTTGCCCAGTGAACCTGTTAAGAATTTTTCGAATCCTAACTTGTGCTTGACAATCTCATAATACCAGAAAGGAGTGCGTTCCTGGGTGCGTTCCTCGGTGTCCTGACTCCCATGATTTTCCTCATGTCACCCACGAACGCACCGAAGAACGCGTCCAGCTCTGCATAATACCTCAAACACCATTTCAGTTCCTATTAAACCCTTTATATACAGGGATCACCGCCTTCTGTTGAATAAAATCACCTGGCGGCAGGAGTAGCAATCAATACGTCTTCTCTTTCGGGTAACAGGAGATTCCATCGGCTGAATTAAATCACGTGACGGCAACAGTAAAAACACCATAATGACATCTTTAGCCAAATCCTTCTTGGAGACGTGTCTTAACCTTTTGGATAACGAGTTGGTTTTCCGTCAAAGTCTGCGCGGTAGCGAAGTGGTTACCGTGTCGAACTCATTTTTATTCCCTGGAGTTGCATACATCTTCAAGCTCTCTCTCTCTCCCTGACGGAGTTGGGAGGAAGTTGGGAATCTTTGAGTCAGTTCTTAATGACTTCCGTTTCATTTCTTAGCATTTCTGTGTCTTCTCTTAAATATTCCCTTGCGGCACTGAAGAAAACTTTGCGTGGGTAGTGCAATGTCTGGCCGCCGATCCGGGTAGAGCTTGTTCTATCATACAGACAACAAGAATCCGTCTCTTGTGTACATGTTGGTCAGTCTTCTTATTGGAGTGAGCACGGAATCTGTCGTCGTGACCAATAGAATTATTTTTAGGCAAATGCTGCGACATTGTAAGAAACTGGCAAGGATTTCTGAGCAAGTAAGTTCCGCCCAGATCGACGTCCAGGGAGAAAAGGCTGTCCCACAGGACACTATGCACACCCATAACCACTGGCTGTTATTCCTTTTAATAATACACTATGTACAACCACATCCACCTGTTGCAGACACTCGAAAGCAAGACCTCATGATTAGGAACCCAGTCTAGTACCATCCTGCCACTCAAAGACTATAAACGGACTGTAGGATAGGAGGTGATCCCGACTGCAACTGCGGCTCGAGCACCTGAGAAATTTCGCCCAATCCCCAACGACTATCAGTGGGCATGGCAGTTAGATTTGATTTTTTGATACATCACTGCAACTAGAGTTTTATTCCGTAATGCCGCGTCCACACGGTCGAGCTGTGCCTGGCAGACTTTGCCCTTACCGGGCACAGTCCGCAGACTCTGCCCGCGAAGTGTCCACACGGCTGACGATGGTGGTTGGAGGTTAGTTGGCCGCAAGCATAGGTTGGGAGGGAGTGGTTCAGTGCGACACGAAAACCATGGTTCCAGCCATACTTGGAAAGAAGGTAGCACTTTACAGCATTATAATTGCTGCCTGCATTAAGATGAAAAAGAAGAAATCACGGAGACATGTCTGGTGCCGGGAGTGGTAACAAAGACGTGATTTGATGGGAAGCTCAGTGACAATCCTACGTGAATTGCAGGATGAAAATGAATAATTGTTTTGCAATTACATGAGAATGAACATAAGCAGCTTTTCTGTTCTCCTTTCGAAAGTGGAGCCATATATACAAAGACAAGAGACAAATATGAGGAAAAGCATAGCACCAATAGCACGTCTTGTCGAGACCAGTACACACTAGTACTAGGTGCGGACATGGTGGTAAAGGTAACTTCGGTCTGTACTGAGTGGGTTTGCTAACTTTGCTCGCACCTCACCTCGTGCGTTTGGCAGCGATGTCAGCCCTCAATCCACTGCCCGCAAATGACGCCGGGAACGGACAGTTTGATGGTTTCCCCGCTGAAATTGCCCGTTGTCGAGCAAAGCCCTCGTGCCCAGCGGAAAGTGCTCGACTGTGTGGACGTGGCATAACAATATATATAAATATATATATATATATATATATATATATATGTATATATATATATATATATATATATATATATATATATAATGTGTGTGTGTGTGTATTCCCACACCCTAAACGAATAAAACTCACTCAGCCAAACACGTATACATTTACAAACCATAGACGCACATGCAAACCCACATAGCATTATACGTATTGAGCAAGCACATATGTAAAGGGCAGACAATTATAAGCTTGACTTCATACTACAACAGTGAACACACACACACACACACACGTACACAAACACGTTCTTGTATGTAAATTTACTGTGTACGTATTTATGACAGGGTATCGACTCGGTCAAGATGTGTTTGAGTCTTGAACACTCCTTTTTTTTTTTCTTTTCTTTTTTCTACGGCCGGCTGCGCCTGTTGTCCGAGTGTGTGTATCCAAACACAAAGGGTAAAGGTGCAGGCTTCCGTTCCTCTAATACTCTGATTTCCAGATAATAATATTGACGAATAAAAAGGAAAACTGACGGACTCTCGGAAACGCAAATACATCAGTCCAGATCTCCCTCCTCCATTCTTTATGTCCATCTTTATCAATTTAATTTAACCAAAATTACTGATCTTCTCTTGGGTTCCCTCCAGGCTAAATAAAAATTTCGTTACACACAATTTTGATAAGATACGACTGTTACAATTGTCACCGAGCTTTTATTTTGTCGCAATTGATTATCATAATTATCATTATTACTATTATTATCAACACTTTCACGGCCAGAGGTTTCCGAAAGCTGAATATATTCATTTGGCGTTTAGGATATTTCTACCTCTGAAGTGGTTAGCACTTTCAACCCTTCGGGGGTTTGTGGGACTTGAAAGCCTCTCATTCTGGCTGTGTTGTGTAGTTAACGAGGGGAAGTTGCTCCTGGGGGTGAGGGGGGAGTCGATAGATCAAAACCTCCCTCGCCCTCCCTCTCTTCCCCTCCACATGAAGTCACGAACCCACAGACGGCGACGATCCTTTTCCTATTATTTTCTGACTGCCGCAAGGCGATTTTATTCAACCAAAGGCATCATCTTTTTTTATGTGACTGAGGCAGTTTCCCGCAAGGTATGACTGCCTCATCGTTGGCTGCCAACATCTCTGCCTTGAGAGCCTCATTAGGACTCATGGATGATCGAGTGCAAGACTACAGGGTTGCATCTCCCCACAATAATAGGTTTCATCATGCAAATATTTTATAATATAGCGTTTGTGGCTAAGCATTTGGATATTAATTTATATTCATTATTCAATTTCATAGATTGAAGTACACACATTCAAAATGTTTATATATAAATATATATATATATATATATATATATATATATATATATATATATATATATGTATATATGCATACTAGCCCAAATTACCCGCGCGTTGCTGAGGGCAAACGATGATAATTTTAATTTTGATAGAATTTGTGGAGAAAAGTTACACGTATCATTATAACTCAATAGAAAAGGTAACACAAATAAAATTTTATGAAAGTAAGAAAAAAAAATTGAGGAGACGCCCTTAATTAAGAAATAAAATATACTCGGCCGTAGGAAAAGAACTGAACCAACCTTTAAAATTTTTTGAATTAGTATTTATTACCGCCCGCAAAAAAGTAAAATAAAAATAACAAATATTTCAACATTTGGAAAAATGATACAATAATTTTACATTTCCATGCTTTCTCCTTAGAAAGGCTATCATAATTTATGGCAACATTAATTTCACATATATAAATAATATTCATGAACACATAAAATGGTTTGTTTAATCATAGTAATTTTTGTCACAAAAATGCTATACGTCTTAAGGGGACACTACAGTAGTGGCGTGTTACCACACCATACCCCTTTAACCCTTAACCCTAGCCAAAATGCTTTTTTTTTTAAATGATATATAGTTATCCAAGTACCTGAAGTGATAGCATATCAGAATATATATGGTTATGGGGTCTATCTCCAAAACCATAGGATTTCGTGAACAAACAAACTGACAGGGGCTACTATTTTATTATATTAGACATATATATATATATATATATATATATATATATATATATATATACACACATACACACATACACAAGGTTGTTGAAAAAGTCTTGCACATGACCATAGTACGACTACGGGACAATGACAAGTCCTTCACTTTTCGCCCTCAGTCTCCCCATGTGTGACCTCTCGTCCTTGTATTCAGTCACCAATGAGTACGAGTACGAGTGTGGTCAGGGTCACCGGTCACGCATCACAGCGACTCTGTGTGTGTGTGTGTGTGTATTTACCTAGTTGTATTATACGGGAAGGGAGCTATGCTCGTAGTGACCCGTCTTTGTATCTCTCAGCATCAAGTTTTTTCTTAAAATCTTGAATAGTGTTTGCACACACTGTTTCTTTGTCTAATTTGTTCCAGGTATCTATCACTGTGTGGGAAGCTATTTTTTTCAGATCTCTTCTGTAATTATCTTTTTTTAGTTTCTTTTCATGTCCTCTTGTTTTTCCATTGTCTATGTGTTTGTGTGTTAGCGATTTAGCCCCCATAATTGTCAATAACGCCCAAGTGTAACTTGGTCACTACATCCTCCAAACAGTAATCCATAAAACCCTGGGTACAACTAAATAGGCTACGCACGAGTATTGGCCGTTTGCCATCAACAAACATGGAAAAAAAATGGGGAATCTCGGATTCAGATCATTCTGAATGAGTATAACATGACAGGATCTTCTTGCCCGTTAGAAGACTTAGAAAAATCAAAATTAGTGATCCACTTCACTAATTGCCAATTTTGACAACTTAGCCTGTTGACATACGAAATGATAACTCCGCCCAAGAATATTACTTCACATTAACAAAGATCATCAAACTATTTAGACTTCTTCAGTCTATGAATGTCCTACAGACGACGAATAGAGTCGACTGTTACGGGGTGAACAAAAATGTATCATTCATATAATTTTGTAGATGGCGTCAAAATATGTATAGGGTGTTTCAAAATGCATACTCATTTTCCTAAATGTTTCGTAACGTTGTCAAATCCATTGGTCAGCTTTATTAACAGCTGTGCCTGGAAAATTGGGGTCATCAATTTAATATTGAATAAGAAATTTTGTCTATCCACCTCTAATCTAGTCTAGTCCTCCGAGTGTTCGCAAATGTTCAAATTGATAACCACCATTTTCCAGACACAACTGTTACCTGCCCCTAAAGGGCAAAGGTGATGACTTCAGCCACAGCTACTCAGCGTCTCCTGGCGTACGCTCCTCATCTTCTCATTCTGTGTAGGAATACATTATCTTCGACTGACCCAACGCAAATTTATCTATAATTTTTAATTAAAAGGTAATATTAAATATATACAGTATATATATATATATATATATATATATATATATATATATATTTATATATATATATATATATATATATATATATATATATATATTGTATTTAACTCTCAGGTGTATAAGCTACACTTGTTTATGTACTTGAGAGCAATTTACACCCGTGTATGTACTGTACATATATGTATGCGCATGGGCCATGATATGTTGGCCAAATAACGACCTCACTTAAAGGGTTTATTCTCCTTAAAGATAACATATATGTGTACACACACACACACATATATATATATATGCGGAAAAACCACCAAGGAGAAAGAAAAACTGATGACCAAGCGCTTTCTTCTATTCAGACATCCTCAGGGTACATAGAAAAGAAAAAGTACACAAGAATATATACAAAGAGTATGAGGTTAGGGAGGGAACCAGGAAAGATTGTGAGGCTCTAATGTCAACCTGACCCGTTCGTGGCAGCGGACGTTTGGGCTACTACTTTTTTCACAATAAAATTGTCTAATTTATACATACCATGACTTAAATTTAAGTTATTGACAAATGTATCTTTGATCAGACTGGATTCTATCATATTTCTCGTCAAATATGACTTATCTTTAACAATTTCTTTAGCACCCTCCCAATTTATACAATGATTAAAATCCCTTAGGTGAATAAATAAAGCATTAGAAATTTGCCCACTCTTGACGCTATACTGATGTTGTTTCAACCTTACTTTTAATTCTTTTCCAGTCTGACCAATATAGCATTTGTCGCAATTATTATCTAACTATACCTATGCATTTATTTATGTATTTTATTTATTAATTACATTATTATAGTTTTTATTTATTCTTTTATGTAATAATAGTTATCATTTTTTCGCATCCGACCTAGATATGGACCAAAAGGTCTCCTGTCGGCATCCTCCGCCTTTGTTATCCTTTGTAACAGGTTTGCTTTGTACATGTGTTTAGGTGTGAACCTCTCCCAGGTTTACCACTTTGACGATTTCCCTTGAAGAAGAATCCTGGACGGAAATCGAAACGTCGGGCAAATAAACTCTTCAATTGAGTCTGGTCTTTACAATTTTCCAATATGGATCCCAGACTCCAAATCTTCACGTACATATATATATATATATGTATATATATATATATATATATATATATATATATATATATATATATATATGTATATACATACATACATATACCAAGGCTTTTTCCCCCTTCCAAGGGAGGTAGCCAAAAAGGGAAAGGCATAAAAACACTCACACCCATTTCATCCCTAAATACACTCCACACCCCTCCCACCCTTCCTCTCATCTGAGCACCTCCTGGATGACGGGTCATCCCTGCACCCTGCCCACCGCCCTGGGTCAGAAGCAGTGTCGCAGGACACAGCACATCCACAGCAAGGCCGCTTCATTTAATCGGCGACCCCCCCTCTCCGTCCCCCCTTGCATATAAGGAGAGGACGGGGAGAAATCCCTTCGGGCTGCGTCAAAACTCACTCACACACACTACCCCCCCCCACCCACCCCGCCCATTTCTCCCCATGCAGTCACAACATCATCCATATACAACCATTCTCCACTATATATATACATATATATGTATATATATACACACATACACGCGCGCGCGCACACACACACACACACACACAAACACACACACACACACACACACACACACATATATATATATATATATATGTATGTATACACACACACACACACGCACATATTATGTATATATATTTATATATATATATATATATATATATATATATATTATATAAATGTGTATGTACAACACTGAATGGGTCCCAGTGATTAGAGATACATTTTAACAACCACAATGAACTTTAATTCTAAGCCATCCAAGACCAGCATGCTGAAATTGAAATGTACTGCCCAGGACTCGAACCCGGCATCCTCATGACAAGTGCGACAGTGACTTTCCAACTAGTTGGAAAGTCACTGTCGCACATGTCATGAGGATGCCGGGTTCGAGTCCTGGGCAGTACATTTCAATTTCAGCATGCTGGCCTTGGATGGTCAGCATGCTGTTAATATATATATATATATATATATATATATATATATATATATATATATATATATATGCAAAGTAGACCACTTGGAAAAAGAAACTAACGAAGCAGAGCGCTTTCGTATATTACATCTTCAGTGCAACAAGTACATAGTGATAGGAATACATAGACATTATATACATGATACAAAGGGGACTAGGACAGTTTTTGAATAAGCATACCGACCAATTACCCCCTAGAGAGCGGAAGGTCATTGTCAATTATCTTATGATGGTCGGGCGACATTAGGTCACAGTCGCCAAGGGGAGCGGAAGGTCATTGTCAATTATCTTACGATGGTCGGACGACATCAGGTAACAGTCGCCAAAGAGAGCGGAAGGTCATTGTCAATTATCTTACGATGGTCAAAGTCGCCAAGGGTCACTGTTTCTACTACTTATATAGGGCGACATTAAGTCAATTTGTTGGATTACATTTTACATGATATTATCTTACTAATTTCTTGACAAATGAAATTATCAAGTTTGTACAAGCCTTTATGTAGGTTGGTATTTTGATTACTAGTGGTATGAATCAAACTGCACTCTATTAAATTTCTTGCTATTATGTTGTTGGTATAATAGATTGCCTGGGCATTACCCCAATCAACTGGATGATTATTTAATTCAATATGCTTGAATATACCACTAGAATTATTGCCATCCCTGACATTTTTCTTATGTTGTTCAATTCTAATGTTTAAGGGTTTGGCAGTTTGACCTATGTAAAATTGATTACACATTTTGCAAGGAATTTTATAAATGCATCCTTTTTTATTTCAATACTATTGTTGATAAGTTTATGTTTTACTGTACTATCATGTTTAAAAACTACCTCTACGTTAAACCTTTTTAATAATTCTGTGATACTTAACAAATTTTCTTGAAATGGTAAAATTAAAACATTATGATAATTGAAAGGTGATTTAGGCTGAGGAGTTAAAAATGATTTCCTTGCAAAATTGTAAGCAATATCAAGGAATTGCTTAGGGTATTTTAATTCTAGCCCAATGTTAAAAACATTTCTGATTTCTTCATCAATAAATTCAGGACTACAAATACGAAAAGCTCTTAAATACATTGAGGCAAATACTGTACGTTTAATATTATTTGGATGAGAAGAATAATAATGAATATATGAACTTACATTGGTTGGTTTACGATATACTTTAAATCTAAGGCTATTGTCATGACGTAGGATAGTGCAATCTAAGAAAGGTAAGGTACAATTTTTCTCAATTTCTAAAGTAAATTTAATAGAATCAACAAGGGTATTCAACTTAGTTAAAAAATTATGGACATTTTTATCTTCTGGCCAAAGACATAAGATGTCATCAATATACCTAAGCCAAGGGATGTTAGGGGGGAAGATTGTGCGTAATATTTTGGTTTCAAAAAATTCCATGTATAAATTACTTAAAACTGGGGATAAAGGGTTTCCCATACTCATGCCGAATTTTTGGGAATAGAAATTACCATTAAATTGAAACTTACAATCTTTGACACATAATTTAATTAGTTCAATCAATGTAGATGATGGCAATGTAGATGATGGCAATGTAGATGATGGCAATGTAGATGATGGCAATGTAGATGATTGAACTAATTAAATTATGTGTCAAAGATTGTAAGTTTCAATTTAATGGTAATTTCTATTCCCAAAAATTCGGCATGAGTATGGGAAACCCTTTATCCCCAGTTTTAAGTAATTTATACATGGAATTTTTTGAAACCAAAATATTACGCACAATCTTCCCCCCTAACATCCCTTGGCTTAGGTATATTGATGACATCTTATGTCTTTGGCCAGAAGATAAAAATGTCCATAATTTTTTAACTAAGTTGAATACCCTTGTTGATTCTATTAAATTTACTTTAGAAATTGAGAAAAATTGTACCTTACCTTTCTTAGATTGCACTATCCTACGTCATGACAATAGCCTTAGATTTAAAGTATATCGTAAACCAACCAATGTAAGTTCATATATTCATTATTATTATTCTCATCCAAATAATATTAAACGTATAGTATTTGCCTCAATGTATTTAAGAGCTTTTCGTATTTGTAGTCCTGAATTTATTGATGAAGAAATCAGAAATGTTTTTAACATTGGGCTAGAATTAAAATACCCTAAGCAATTCCTTGATATTGCTTACAATTTTGCAAGGAAATCATTTTTAACTCCTCAGCCTAAATCACCTTTCAATTATCATAATGTTTTAATTTTACCATTTCAAGAAAATTTGTTAAGTATCACAGAATTATTAAAAAGGTTTAACGTAGAGGTAGTTTTTAAACATGATAGTACAGTAAAACATAAACTTATCAACAATAGTATTGAAATAAAAAAAGGATGCATTTATAAAATTCCTTGCAAAATGTGTAATCAATTTTACATAGGTCAAACTGCCAAACCCTTAAACATTAGAATTGAACAACATAAGAAAAATGTCAGGGATGGCAATAATTCTAGTGGTATATTCAAGCATATTGAATTAAATAATCATCCAGTTGATTGGGGTAATGCCCAGGCAATCTATTATACCAACAACATAATAGCAAGAAATTTAATAGAGTGCAGTTTGATTCATACCACTAGTAATCAAAATACCAACCTACATAAAGGCTTGTACAAACTTGATAATTTCATTTGTCAAGAAATTAGTAAGATAATATCATGTAAAATGTAATCCAACAAATTGACTTAATGTCGCCCTATATAAGTAGTAGAAACAGTGACCCTTGGCGACTTTGACCATCGTAAGATAATTGACAATGACCTTCCGCTCTCTTTGGCGACTGTTACCTGATGTCGTCCGACCATCGTAAGATAATTGACAATGACCTTCCGCTCCCCTTGGCGACTGTGACCTAATGTCGCCCGACCATCATAAGATAATTGACAATGACCTTCCGCTCTCTAGGGGGTAATTGGTCGGTATGCTTATTCAAAACTGTCCTAGTCCCCTTTGTATCATGTATATAATGTCTATGTATTCCTATCACTATGTACTTGTTGCACTGAAGATGTAATATACGAAAGCGCTCTGCTTCGTTAGTTTCTTTTTCCAAGTGGTCTACTTTGCATAAGTGAACACACGTACCCGTGTTCTTATTAGCATATATGTATATATATATATATATATATATATATATATATATATATATATATATATATGTGTGTGTGTGTGTGTGTGTGTGTGTGTGTGTGTGTGTGTGTGTGTGTGTGTGTGTGTGTGTGTGTGTGTGTGTGTGTGTGTGTGTGTGTGTGTGTGTGTATACTATATCACAGTTGCCACCGAGACGTGGTGTATAGGTTTAGGAATCTTAATGATTACAAGAGCTATGTCGATAGAGAGGAAATCTCTGCAGGGTCACCCATATCGAACAGGTTTTGTAAGAAAGATCACACAAAGAGCAGCTCATACACACAATCGCACGATCCACTGCTAACAGGCACGTCCCTGATGGCAAACAGGGAAATTACTCATAGATATATGTAATACCGTCATAATGACGGCGTGGACCATTGGGCACCCTATACATATAGGGCTTAACCGAATATAATGAATAAGGTCACACCACAGAAATGTCTCACCAGAAACCAGTTGGCAACGAAGTCAGATTACTGCCAACCCCCCTTCATAGCCAATATGAATAGCACAACCAAAATAAAACCAGGCCTTCCTCTTGGATCATAGTCTAATAAAGGTCCAACCGCATTGCCTCATCTGCTTACGGGCAGTATGCCACCGAATGTCAGTAAGCACTGTCCAAGTACATCCAAGTCTTGGACATTAAACAACATGAACAAAATGAAGATCTATACTTACAACGTAAGAAGTCTCTCACAAGACCACAAGCTGGAGAGTTTAATGGGATCACTAGACAACATCAAGTGGGACATTGTACGACTGAGCCAAGTCCGAAGAACGGAAGAAAACTTCATACAATTACAAGATAGTCTCCACCTCTTCTACTATAGAGGTAAGGACAAACCGAAAGGTTCCTGGTAACGTAGTCAACTTCAGTAGTTTATCAGACAGGGTAGCTTGGATTGTCATTAGGCTGTGTAAAACGTACATTCTAAAAATAATTCACTATTATGCACGAACTTCACACAGTTCAGACGATAAAGTTGAGTCCTCCTATGATGATTTAAGTCAGGTAATGGATAAAGAAAAAGTAAGTACACGTTGGTAATAGGCGACATTAATGCTAAAGTGGGGAAGAAGGTGGGAGATGAGTCGTGAGGTGGGAAGTGCGGAGTAGGTGAGAGAAATGACAGAGGCGAGATGTTAGTCAATTTTGCGGAAAACTACTACATGAGGATAATGACCATTTCCTTCCAAAAGCGCACAGGTCGTAAATGGACCTGGAGAAGTCCAAATGGAACAGCAAAGAACGAAGTGCACTTCATATTAGGAGATGAGAGGAAGAGCGTTAGGAATTCTACTGTCATAAATAAAGTCAACATATGTAGTGACCATAAAATAGTAGGTTGCACATCTAAATTCAATTTCAGAGCCGAGAGAAATAAACTACTTTTAAAAAAGAAAACCACCCTTGCAAAGGTTAAGGCTAATAAGACCAAATTTCAGTTACAAATTAAAAACAGATTCCAAGCTTCAAGATCCAACTAGGACATTATCGAAGATATGAATTTATACTTAATTGATATCATTAGGGAATCGGCAGAGAAAGAAGAAAGTACAAAAAGTATTAAAGAAAACAAATACTCTAAAGCTACAAATGTCGTAATTAAAAGAAAAAGAACCATACACATTAAAAGCAGGGAAGACGAAATAGAAAGCATTGAACTAAACAAGCTTATCAACAGAAGGCAAACATCAGAGAAAAAGAAAGAAAAACATGGAGGAAATGGAGGAAACTATACGGAAAAGTAAAAGTATTAAAGGGACCGAGCGCAGACATGCTTTAGGAAGACAGCAAACGATATCTTTGAAAGATAGAAACGGAGAAATCTTTAACTGCAGACACAGAATGGTAAAAAGAGTACAAGAATTTATCAAGAGCTTTACACGTCCAAGACCGTAGTTGAGTCAGTAAATTCATCTGTAGACGGTAGTACTGTACCACAGATTACAAAGGAAGAAGTACAATTTGCTCTAAAAATATGATACGAAGAAAAGCACCTGGGGAAGATGGTATATCCATAGATCTGTTGAAAGACGCAGGGAAAGAAGCTCATATTAATTTATCTCAGTTGTACGCCCAGTGTTACGTGAAGAAAGCGTTCCTGAATCGTGGTGCAATTCTATAGTAATTTTCCTTCATAAAAACGAGACCAGAAGGACCTTAGTAACTATCGACCGATTAGCTTGCTATCAAATGTATATAAAGCATTTTCCAATATTCTTACAAATACATTACGTAAAGTTTTAGATGGAAACCAACCGAGAGAACAGGCAGGCTTTAGGAGCACATATTTGACTCTAGACTATTTGTAGGCGATTAACCAACTAAATGAAAAAACGACAGAATACAACATACCTCTGTGTTTAGCTTTTGTACATTACGAGAAGGCCTTTGACTCGGTACAACAAATAGCAGTACTAAAGTCGTTACGCAATCAGGGTACAAACGAACAGATCGTAAAGGTTTTAAAAAAGATTTATGTGAAAGGTACAGCTGTAATTCGACTACATGAAGATAGAAAAAATATCAAGATCGAGAAAGGAGTACGGCAAGGCAATACCATCTCACCCAAATTTATTACAGCTTGCTTGCAAGATATATTCAAAAGGTTGAGTTGGGAAGAGAAAGGTTTGAAGGTTAATGGCAAATATTTGAACCACCTAAGATTTGCAGATGGCATTATTCTTATTTCAGAAAAAGCACAAGACTTGCAAGATATGCTGAGTGATCTGAACAAAGAGCGTCTGAAAGTAGGTCTAAAAACGAATAAGAGCAAAAGCAAAGTAATGTTCAACACGAAAGTTCAAAGTAAAGAGATTATAGTCGATGGTGAGAGTCTTGAAGAAGTTGAGGAGTATAATTATTTAGGACAGATGGTGAAGGTGACGAGAGATCATGATAATGAAATAAAAAGACGTATTACAATTGTCTGGAAAGTATTTGGTAAGTATAATAAAATTCTGAGATACTCTCTAACTCTATGTTTCAAACGTGAAGTTTACAATCAGTGTATTCTACCAGCAATAATCTACGGGTATGAGACTTGGAAACTAACGAAGGCGATGGAAACAAAGCTAAGGACTGCACAGAAGAGAATGGAGAGATCAATGATGGGAATAACGTTGAGAGACCGGAAGAGAGCAAGGTGGGTGAGAGAGCAGAAAAATATTGTGGAGGCAGTAAAAGAGAGGAAGTGGAATTGGGCAGATAAGTAAGTGCGTACGACTGATGAGCGACGAAGTAAGTGTGTTACTGAGTGGAAGCCGCGAGATGGGAAGCGTGGAAGACGAAAGCTATGAAGGAGGCCTTTGTTCAGCAGTGGACTCAGGATGGCTGATTTGATTGATATGAATGTTAATATGAATATATATATATATATACATATATATATATGTATATATATGTGTATATATATACATATATATATATGTGTGTGTGTGTGTGTATATACACATATATATATATATTATATATATATATATATACATATACACACCCACCCACCCACCCACACACACACACACATATATATATATATATATATATATATATATTCACATATATATATATATATATATGTATTAGGGTTATGACAAAAAAAAAATTTCTCGAAATTTAAAATGGCTGCTGTCCCATTTGATGAGTTTCCAATCGCTTATCATATAAATTATAATTATTTCGGTTTCATATGAAAAAAGTTCCCCCACCGATGCACTCATAGTTAGCGAATTTCCACCGTGAAAGTGGTTTTCTGTCGAAAATTTTCTGACAACTTTATATTGTTACATACAGCATAGTATACCTTTTTATAGATTATAGAAAATGAAAGGAGTGAGAGAGAGAGAGAGAGAGAGAGAGAGAGAGAGAGAGAGAGAGAGAAACATGTTTTGTAAGGATGACTGAGAGAGAGAAACATGTTTTGTAAGGATGACTATGTTGTAACAATATGCATTTCATAATCGAAAAATATTAGAACACAGGTATTATATTTTTATTGCTTGAATTCATGAATACTGATAACAAATGAACAAGGTATAATACATCCTAGAATAGAAACGTTAGGTGATTTTCTCCTGAGTAAATATTGAATGATGCAATACACCCATACAGTATCATCAGATTATCTTGGCTGGCTGAGCCTGGCTCAGTAGCTTCAGTTACCTGTCAGTCTTGATAGCTGTTGGTTGTGCTGTCTGGCTCGCTCATCAGGTATGTCCTGTAGGGGCTAGCACTTACGTTTTTGATAAAGAGGATTTGCATTTTAGGTTTAAAATGTTAGTGAGGTAGCTATTTGCAGTCCTAACGATAATTTATTCTTGTATTGCAGAGTCGCAGAAGAAATGGCATACTTTAAATCCAGTGATAATGTGGAGAAGAATGCACAAAAATGGGCTTCAAATCTACCATCATCCATTCATACAAAGTGGCGTGATCTTCCATATGTTGAATGCTTAACAAGTTTCATCAGGCTACCTAAAAATCGGCATATATTGGGAAGATACCACATTTTACTGGAGGAAGACAAACTGAAAAGTACTAGGATACAACGGATTTGTGAAGAATTATTACAGTTGTGGGGCAAATTCAGCTTTCCTACTCTCAGTCAGCAAGCCATAAAAGCACGACTGGCCAAACTGATACTTTTGTATGAGAAGAACCAACGTAGACCAAATGAAGACTTTTTGAATGGGATGGAGAATATATTTGACATTACTAAAGTTAATGGTGTTTGGCTTTGTAGTGAAGATAAAGAGCTTTATCACAAACAAGTGGAGTCAGATGGAAAGGTTGGATACACCACTCACAAGCCAGCGCCTAAATCTTCCATACATCCTTCAAAAAGACAGAGACATGTTCCAATATCACATGAACAATTTGCTAGTACATCTAATGATGACAATGAATCTGGTAACTCAGGTGACAATGTCAGTAGTGTAACAGAGGACAGTTCTAATGATGAGCCAGAGCCAGTTAAAAGAAGGAAACTGTCTTCCACACACCAGGCCACTAAGTTAGTGAGTCGCCAGTCTTTGTCTACCAACAAGGCATCTAAAGTTTGTGCAAGTCTTGCAGAAGAAGGTGTGCCTCTTCCTACACCAACACAATCAGGAGTATGGCGAGGAGTCATCAGACTAGCAGAAAAAAAGAAGGATGAGATAAAGTCCCTTTTGAAGGAAGAGAAGGATTTTTCTCTTCACTTTGATGGGAAAAGGCTAGTAAAACAAGAGTACCAAGTGGTCTGCCTCAAAAGTGCAACTAGGGATATTAGACTAGGGGTTGCAAGGTGCAAAAGTGGATCTTCGCAAGATATATATGATGCACTGCAGAAAGTAATTGATGAATATGATGCCTGGTCAAGCATTAAAATGATCATATGTGATACGACTGCTGTAAACACTGGACGATCAAATGGTGTTGTTGCGAGAATACAGAGAGCAATGAACGGAAAAGGATTAGACATCCCTCAATACATTGGGTGTCAGCATCACATATTGGACAGAATATTGAGGCACGTTCTTGATTTCTACATTTCTGAAACGACTACCAAACCGAGTCTGAACTACAAGTTTGTCAATGAACTGTTGGAAAACTATGATCACCTACAGAGTGAGTATGTGGCAAAGACACAAACAGAAAGGGATGAGAACCCTGGCTGGAGGGATGACTTCAATTTCTTGTATGAACTTTGCAAAGCATTCCAGCATTATAAGAAACATGCTTCTTTCCCGATTATCAAGTGGCGAAAACTGCCTTCTCTACACAGTGCCCGATGGAATTCGAGAGTAATTTATACTCTCATTGCATACTTTTTACTGCCATCATGGCGTAATATTTTGGAGCGTCCAGCAAGTTTCATCGCCAACAGCTAGCAAGAAGCATGGTTCACCAATCAAATATACAAGAAGACAAGCTATGATGACCTTCTCCTTGGTATTACCGAGTTGGGATGTGCCGCTGCCCTGAAATGCTTGAAAACTCACTGAAGTAGGTCACCATCAGTGCTTGATATACCACGCACGAACATGATAGCAGAGAGAGCTGTGAAAGTGATGGAAGAACTGAGTAAAATATGCAAAAAAGACACGTATTTATGTGATCAGTTTGTTGTTACCAACAGTATATAGTTTGAAATTTTCTTTGCATCAGTATCACCGTTATTGAAATGTTTCAAAGAATTAAGAGCTTGTGTGGGGGACATATTTTCAAAGTTGAACAAAATGAGTTATTTTTTCGAGATTATCATCAAAATGTTCAATAAATCTTGTCCCAGGCAAAGTTTTTTTTTCTGAGTCATAACCCTAATATGTGTATAGACATATATATATATATATATATATATATATATATATATAATACACACACACGCACACACACACACACACACACACACATACACACACAAACACACGCATATACACATATATATATATATATATATATATATGTGTGTGTGTGTGTGTGTGTGTGTGTGTGTGTGTGTGTGTGTGTGTGTGTGTGTGTGTGTGTGTGTGTGTGTGTGTGTGTGTGTGTGTGTGTGTAAAATATACATATACATATATGAATAGGAGGTAAAGGGAACACGGGCTGAGGGAAATACTTTTATTCCTGACTAGTTTCGCCTGAGGGGCTTCTTCAGAGGAACCATCTTCCCACTCAAGAAGCCACTCAGGCGAATCTAGTCAGGAATAAAAGTATTTCCTGCAGCCCGTGTTCCCTTTACCTCCTATCCACATTCGTCACAATATATACATACATATATATATATATATATATATATATATTTATATATATATTATATATATATATATACATATATATATATCACTGTCCAGTAATGTCGTTACACATTAGTAATTGCACTAAAAACCCACTATTATTTCGATTTAAGAAAAGAAGGAAATAACGAATTTCGGTATATTTCGATCACTTGCTGTGATCCTCTTCAAGCGGAATACATAGACAAGAGAACATACATATCTTATATACAGATGAGAGAGGTAAAGTTAGGGAACATGGATAAGACATCTCATGTGGCATCTTTATTGTTACGCGGGTTATGTGGCAAATCGTCCGCTTTTACAATATGAGGAAATAATTTATTAACTGCCAAGGTGGTTATGTAATCTGGTGACCATTGGCCTTTTGAGATATTAAAATTCGGGAATTGTTTTATTAAGGAAGATTCAATAATTTTCCTTTTATAACTACATTTGGATTTGAAAATGGTTTTTGCCTCGTCCCAATTTATTCTGTGATTATTGTTGGCTACGTGTTGAAATACCGCGGAGTTATGTTGAGCATATTTTACTGAGTTTCTATATTATTTAATTCTCGTTTTTAATTCTCTGCCCGTTTGTCCCCAATACACTTCATCACAATCTGAGCAAGGTAATTTGTAAACTCCGGGATTTATGTCTTCTGTTGGTCTGTGATGAACGTTAACTACTTTTCTGAATAGATTGTTGGGATAACTAGAAATGATATTTACGTTATCTTTTGGCAACATTTGAGAGAAATTATTGATGGATTGGTTAAAAGGAAGTTTTAGGCAGTGTTTGTTCCATTTATGATACTGAGATGGATGGGAAGTGGATTTATAAAAACTGGTTTTGGCCTTGCTTAAGGCTTTATTTGTAAACCAGTCTGGGTATCCTAGTCTTTTTAACTGAGTTTTGATGTTAGAAATTTCTGAATCTAAATAAGATGGGCTACATAATCTTAGTGCCCTTAGAAAAAGACCCGAAGCAACACTATATTTGATATTGTCAGGATGGTTGCTGTAGAAGTGTACATAACTCCCCGTGTATGTGGGTTTTCTGTACACTGTGAAAGAAAGAAGATCCTGATGTTTCATGACTAAGATGTCCAAAAATGGTAATCTGTTATCCACTTCCCATTCCACTTTAAATTTCATGTTAGCAGTAAGGTGGTTAAGTCTATTGAAGAAATCATTAAATGAACCCCACTCTTCATCCCAAATCGTGAAGATGTCATCTACATATCTATACCAGAACAATCCGTGGGGTTTTATGTCCTGCAGAAGTACCGTCTCGAAATATTCCATATATAAATTTGCTAGCACTGGAGAGAGATTGGATCCCATTGAACAGCCAAATTTTTTGCTTGTAATATCTATCATTGAACGAAAGTACATTTGTGCCAGCACATAATTTTGTCAAATTAATTATTTTATTTACTGAAATGGGAAGTTGATCTTGATAGTGCTGTAATCTATTTTCCAGGAACTTTCAAACTTCTGCTACATTGATGTTCGTGAATAAAGACACTATATCTAGGCTTAAAAATTTACTACTTCCGGGAATATGATGACTCTTGATCTTATTTATAAAATCTTCAGAATGTTTTATGTTTAAATGGAACAAACACTGCCTAAAACTTCCTTTTAACAAATCCATCAATAATTTCTCTCAAATGTTGCCAAAAGATAACGTAAATATCATTTTTAGTTATCCCAACAATCTATTCAGAAAAGTAGTTAACGTTCATCACAGACCAACAGAAGACATAAATCCCGGAGTTTACAAATTACCCTGCTCAGATTGTGATGAGGTGTATTGGGGACAAACGGGCAGAGAATTAAAAACGAGAATTAAAGAACATAGAAACTCAGTAAAATATGCTCAACATAACTCCGCGGTATTTCAACACGTAGCCAACAGTAATCACAGAATAAATTGGGACGAGGCAAAAACCATTTTCAAATCCAAATGTAGTTATAAAAGGAAAATTATTGAATCTTCCTTAATAAAACAATTCCCGAATTTTAATATCTCAAAAGGCCAATGGTCACCAGATTACATAACCACCTTGGCAGTTAATAAATTATTTCCTCATATTGTAAAAGCGGACGATTTACCACATAACCCGCGTAACAATATAGATGCCACATGAGATGTCTTGTCCATGTTCCCTAACTTTACCTCTCTCATCTGTATATAAGATATGTATGTTCTCTTGTCTATGTATTCCGCTTGAAGAGGATCACAGCAAGTGATCGAAAAATACCGAAATTCGTTATTTCCTTCTTTTCTTAAATCCAAATAATAGTGGGTTTTTAGTGCATATATATATATATATATATATACAAATATATATATATATATTTATATATATATGTATGTATATATAATATATATATACATATATATGTATATATGTTTATATGCATATATATAATATATATACATATATATATGCATATATATATGTATGTATATATATAATATATACATATATATACATATATATATATTTACATATATATATATACATATATATATTTACATATATATATATTTACATATATATACATATATATATATATATTTTTTTTACAACTGCGCATTCAGCGCTACAAAGCTTCTTAAGTAGACTTTCAAGTCTTCTGAACGTGGATTTCTGGTTATCACAGGACAGACGGAATAATAGATTTCCAGAGAAGAATGTCTTCCCACTTGTCAAGTGGAGGCCCCAAACTACACCTACTAGAAAAACACAACACACAAATCACAAGAAAACTTCTAGAAGACAACACCGTCATTCTCGCCAAGGAATCAGAAAAGTCTAGATTTTCTTCCTGGAAACACTTATTATACGAGACATACAACCAACTATTAACAGACAAGTGGAAGCCCCTACATTACTCCCCAGCATGAAGCCCCTCCCTAGGACTAGTAGCCCTCTCAACCACAACAACACACCTTCCAATCACACCGACACCCAAGTCCCTCTCCGACGTTCCGCCAGACTGATAGAGAGGACACTTGGCCCTCAACGGACATCTGCCCCACAGCAACAAAATCCCACACATGTACGTGACCTCTCTCCGTGTCTTACGTCGTGACCTCCCCCCGCGTCTTACGTTGTGACCTCTCCCAGAGCTTTCTTTCTATGTTTATTATGTCCTGTACTCTCTGTCTCTATTACATTGAAAATGCTAACTGCGTTTAGCGAAACGTCTGTACATTCTTTCTCAACTAAAGTTGCTAATGTCTACTGGAAATCTATTATTCCGTCTGTCCTGTGATAACCAGAAATCCACGTTCAGAAGACTTGAAAGTCTACTTAAGAAGCTTTGTAGCGCCGAATGCGCAGTTGTTTTTAACAAAACATGTTTAAAAGAAAACCTGCTGCCAAGATTCACATATATGTATATATATATGTATATATATGCATATATATATACAGATATATATATGTATATATGATATATATATATATACATTTACATATATATATGTGCATATATATATAAATATATATATATATATATATATATATATATATATATATATATATGTATTGCAGAAACCACAGGGAAATTAAAGTCGGAATACTGAACGTTTTCGTCTATTATATCCTCAGAGTACAAAGAAAGAAAAAAATAGAACACAATATTTATACAGAAGAAAGAAAACTGGGAGAGGTCATAGCCACATAAAACCTTCGGACATTATACATGTACGGGTTGATTAAAACCCATACACCTGGTCATCCTATTAGGCCTATAATCAGCTCTACTGGCTCCATTTCTTATAAATTATCTAAATGGATAGTGTCCATTCTGAGCCCCCTTGTTGGATCCATTTCTCATTCTCACATTAAGAACAATGAAGATTTAATAATCAAAATTAATAGTCTATACATAAATTATGATTTCAATTTAGTTTGTTTTTATTTTAATTATTTATTTACACGTGTTCCTGTTTTTGATTTGCTTGAATTTCTAAGAAAATAGCTTCATTCACATAACTTACCCTTACCTGTAGACATTATTATCGATTTGATTAAACTTTGTGTGGTTAACTCTAAATTTGTTTTTAATGGTGAATTTTATGTTCAAAAATTTGGCATGGCTATGGGAAACCCCTTATCACCAGTTTTAAGCAATTTGTATATGGAGTTCTTTGAAAGGGAATTGTTACCTTGTATTCTCCCCCGTAAAGTCATCTGGTATCGATATGTCCATGACATTTTATGTATTTGGCCTACTGATATTAATTTGGACAATTTTCTGATTAATTTAAATGACTTAGTGCCTTCTATTAAATCTAAAATTGAGGTTGAACAAGGTAACAAATTGCCATTTTTAGATGTTTCTATTATTAGAAAAGATAGATGTTTTAGGTTTGACATTTTTAGGAAACCAACCAATGTTTTGTCATATGTTCATTTCTATTCTACACATCATATTAATACTAAGGTTTCTGTTTTTTCATCCATGTTTTTAAGAGCTTATAGAATTTGTAGTCCAGAATTTTTAGACCAAGAAATAGGAAAAATATATGACATTGCATCGGGTTTGAAATATCCAAAATATGTTATAGATAAAGCACAACATAGGGCCAGGAAGTCTTATTTCAATACAACCCAAAAAGATACTTTTTGTAAGAAAAATCTTTTAGTTATTCCATTTCATGATAATCTTGTAAGACTTCCTAGCATCCTTAAGGAGTTTAATATTAATGTTATTTTCAAAAACAGTACCATCAAAGAACTCCTTATTAAAAATTCCCCTTGTAATAATGGGGACAAACGGGCAGAGAATTAAAAACGAGAATTAAAGAACATAGAAACTCAGTAAAATATGCTCAACATAACTCCGCGGTATTTCAACACGTAGCCAACAGTAATCACAGAATAAATTGGGACGAGGCAAAAACCATTTTCAAATCCAAATGTAGTTATAAAAGGAAAATTATTGAATCTTCCTTAATAAAACAATTCCCGAATTTTAATATCTCAAAAGGCCAATGGTCACCAGATTACATAACCACCTTGGCAGTTAATAAATTATTTCCTCATATTGTAAAAGCGGACGATTTACCACATAACCCGCGTAACAATATAGATGCCACATGAGATGTCTTGTCCATGTTCCCTAACTTTACCTCTCTCATCTGTATATAAGATATGTATGTTCTCTTGTCTATGTATTCCGCTTGAAGAGGATCACAGCAAGTGATCGAAAAATACCGAAATTCGTTATTTCCTTCTTTTCTTAAATCCAAATAATAGTGGGTTTTTAGTGCATATACTGTATATATATATATATATATATATATATATATACGTATATATATATATATGTATATATATATATATATGTATGTATATATATAATATATATATACATATATATGTATATATATATATGTTTATATGTATATATAATATATATATATATATGTATATATATATATGTATGTATATATATAATATATACATATTATATATATATATGTATATATATATGTATATATATGCATATATATATATGTATATATGATATATATATGTAAATATATATATACATATATATATATATGTGTGTATATACATACAAATATATATATATATAAATATATATATACATATGTATTGCAGAAACCACAGGGAAATTAAAGTCGGAATACTGAACGTTTTCGTCTATTACGACATCCTCAGAGTACAAAGAAAGAAAAAATAGAACACAATATTTATACAGAAGAAAGAAAACTGGGAGAGGTCATAGCCACATAAAACCTTCGGACATTATACATGTACGGGTTGATTAAAACCCATAAACCTGGTCATCCTATTAGGCCTATAGTCAGCTCTACTGGCTCCATTTCTTATAAATTATCTAAATGGCTAGTGTCCATTCTGAGCCCCCTTGTTGGATCCATTTCTCATTCTCACATTAAGAACAACGAAGATTTAATCAGTAAACTTAATAGTCTAGACCTTGCTTATGATTTCAAGTTAGTTAGTTTTGATGTTAATTCTTAATTTACACGTGTTCCTGTTTTTGATTTGCTTGAATTTCTAAGAAAAGAGCTTCATTCACATAACTTACCCTTACCTGTAGACATTATTATCGATTTGATTAAACTTTGTGTGGTTAACTCTAAATTTGTTTTTAATGGTGAATTTTATGTTCAAAAATTTGGCATGGCTATGGGAAACCCCTTATCACCAGTTTTAAGCAATTTGTATATGGAGTTCTTTGAAAGGGAATTGTTACCTTGTATTCTCCCCCGTAAAGTCATCTGGTATCGATATGTCTATGACATTTTATGTATTTGGACTACTGATATTAATTTTGAAAATTTTCTGATTAATTTAGATGACTTAGTGCCTTCTATTAAATCTAAAATTGAGGTTGAACAAGGTAACAAATTGCCATTTTTAGATGTTTCTATTATTAGAAAAGATAGATGTTTTAGGTTTGACATTTTTAGGAAACCAACCAATGTTTTGTCATATGTTCATTTCTATTCTACACATCATATTAATACTAAGGTTTCTGTTTTTTCATCCATGTTTTTAAGAGCTTATAGAATTTGTAGTCCAGAATTTTTAGACCAAGAAATAGGAAAAATATATGACATTGCATCGGGTTTGAAATATCCAAAATATGTTATAGATAAAGCACAACATAGGGCCAGGAAGTCTTATTTCAATACAACCCAAAAAGATACTTTTTGTAAGAAAAATCTTTTAGTTATTCCATTTCATGATAATCTTGTAAGACTTCCTCGCATCCTTAAGGAGTTTAATATTAATGTTATTTTCAAAAACAGTACCATCAAAGAACTCCTTATTAAAAATTCCCCTTGTAATAATGTAGGATGTGTTTATAGTATTCCCTGTAAAAACTGTAGCTCCTGTTATATTGGCCAAACAGGTAAAGAATTGAATATTAGGATGAAACAACATAAGTACAGTATAAGGACGGGCCAAATGTCCAGTGGGATTTTTGTCCATGTTAGAGACACAAACCACAACATTGACTGGGACAACGTTAAGAAAATTGTTGATTGTAATTCAGCTTTAGATAGGAACATCATTGAATCCTGTTTCATAAAGAACAATTTTGATAATAATATTAACTTGAGTTTAGGTTTATTTAAACTAGACAATTTTATAATTAATAGGATAGTAAAACAGTACCAAATTTCCTAATGGTACCAAATGTCCTGTGAACCTTTCAGCCACAAGGTTTTGTTCTTTTGTATTTTTTTGTTTGTTTTACTATTACCATTACTATTTCCATGTGTATATGATTGTGTATGTATTTTTTCATTTACTGTTACCATTAATATTTCTGTGCATATGAGTGTGTATGTATGTATAACGTCCGAAAGTTTTATGTGGCATAACCTTTCCAGTTTTCGTATTTCTGTTAAATATTTTTTTTTTCTTTTTCTTTTTCTTTTTTGTACAATTTGATAATAATATTACTTGTGTTTTGGTTTAACAAAACAATATCATAGGATAGTAAAGCAGTATCTAGTTTCCTAATTGTACCAATTGTCCTATGGACCTTTCGGCCACATGGTTTTTGTTCTTTTTATTTTATTTTATTTATTATTAATTTTTATCTTGTTACTATCACCATTTCTATGTGTATATGAATGTATATGTATTTTTATTAACATTAACATTTCCATTTGTAATTAAATGTGTTGTATGTATAATGTCCGAAGGTTTTATTGGGCTATGACCTCTCCCAGTTTTCTTTCTTCTGTATAAATATTGTGTTCTATTTTTTCTTTCTTTGTACTCTGAGGATGTCGTAATAGACGAAAACGTTCAGTATTCCGACTTTAATTTCCCTGTGGTTTCTGCAATATCTTTTCGTCACGCGTTATTGTGATTATTTTTGCAATATATATGTATATGTATATATATATATGTATATATATGTATATATATATATATATTATGTGTGTGTATATATATATATATATATATATACATATATATGTATATATATGTATATAAGTATATGTATAATATATATATATGTGTATATATATATGTATATATAATATATACATATCATATATTATATATATATATATATATATATATATGTATGTATATATATATGTATATATATGCATAGATATATATAGATATACTGTATATATGTATATATGATATATATATATATTATATATATATATACATTTACATATATATATGTATATATATACATATATATATATATATATGTATGAATATATGTATAAACATGTATATATATATATATATATATATACGTATATATATAAATATATATATGCATATATATATATATATATATACATACGTATATATATATGTATATATATAATATATATATAAATATATATATATATAGATATACATATATATATATATGCATACATATAATATTCACACATATATGTACATATAAGTATATAAATATAATATATATATGTGTATATATATACATATATATATATATATATATATATATCATATTCATACATATATGTATATATATGAGAAAAATTCGCTAATAGCAGCGACATAAATCCGATAATTTCTATGACAGTTGCATGGCCGAGTGCAGTGGGTTCGAATCCTGCATGCAACTGTCATAAAAATTATCATATGTGTGTATATATATATATATATATATATATATATATATATATATATACAATATATATATAATATATATATATTATAAATATGTACATATATATGTGTATATATATACAATATGTATAAATATATATATATATATACAGTATGTATTTATATATATATATATATATACGTGTATGTGTGTGTGTGTTTGAATCTTTGACAACAAATGAAAATGTGAGTTAAATATGGGTTTTCTCCGCTACGCCATCAGTTAGGACAAATTTCCAAATCTGTCCTTTCCGCTTCCGCCGCCCGCAGTAAGCCATGACTCGAAGTTTGTCCCAAGAAGGATTCTTGAAGACACGACTCAACCATGAGATTCGCCGACATCTACAGATGCTCCATGGCCGAAAAGCCGATCAAGAGGAACAGGAGCCTGTACGACGAGGATGACGTCGAGATGAGAGAGGTAAAGGAGCAGACGCCTCAACCACCAAGGACCTGGGGACCCGGAGGACACTTTCGAGATGAACCTCGTCCACAGGTGCGCACCGTCCAGTGCTCCTGCTGTCAGCCGATGGAGGTGGACGAAGTGTGGGGTCCTCTGGTCGGTGTGCGTCCCCAACGAAGACTTGGACCGATAATAAGAGAGGGGAAGCTACACATTTGCCCATGAAGAAAGACTTGTACAGCCCGACCTCCTCAAAGCATTTCTGGCTCAAACTGAACAGAAATCAGTAGGCCACGTAAAGATTTGCTCT
Source organism: Oratosquilla oratoria (assembly GCF_046742065.1). Classification (NCBI taxonomy): domain Eukaryota; kingdom Metazoa; phylum Arthropoda; class Malacostraca; order Stomatopoda; family Squillidae; genus Oratosquilla; species Oratosquilla oratoria. Next base: position 5,479,581 of record NW_027467710.1, read on the forward strand.
CATGGGTCTTGACGGTTCCGTAACAATATCCTGGGGCGTAATTAACAGAGACCTTCTGTAGCTTAACTCTGTCGGCGTGGGCGCTAACAGCGTCTATGATCTTGTTAACCTCAGTCTTAAGGGATTCGATGGGATATCCCGCAATTTTGTACAATGTGGATTCGTCTGCAAGGAAAGTATCGATTTTATCAAGGTACTCCTCGGAAGGGATCAGAAGGAAACAGGCAGCCTTACAGAAGGGGACATAGCATCTCTCGATGTTGAGAGCCGCTTTACTAGTATAGATGTAGATAGGACCATTAATTACATTCTACGAGAAGTCTACCTTGAGGGCGAAACCTCCAAATCAAAAATAAAAAAAAATCTATTACGTCAATTACTGCAAATCTGTACCAAAGAGGCCTCTTTCCATTGCCCCAGGGGACAACAATTCACTATCATAATTGTTGGAGGCCAAAAACCTCTCAAATTCGACAATATCATTTAATGCATGATGTTATGTGGGCTTCAAGGCAAAATTATTGACCCAATATTACTATGGTCACAAATCGTTTCACAAACTCTTTCACAAACATTACTGACTCAAAATAAAGCTATATACGGACGGAAGAAATAATTGAACAAATATGTCTAAAAATCATTACGTTTTAATGAAAGGAAAGGAAAAAAGAAATTACAATCTTCGACATTTTATCATTGTCATCTTCCTTCATTTTCTAATTGCTATTTTAGCCCCTGAACAATGAGGGGCATCCCCTCAGCTGAATAAAATCGCTTGGCCAAAGAATCCCTCTTAACAACGCCATAATTCCTCAAACACCATTTGACGTCCCATTGAACCAGTGGTGGGATTAAACCGGTTATTACCGGTTCATGCGAGCCTGTTCTTGCAATTCTATGACCTCTGCGAACCGGTTATCAAAAATTGACTTGCACAGGGTAACTACAGCCTAAATGCATTTTTGCATACATCTTGCCCAGTAAACCTGTTAAGAATTTTTCGAATCCTAACTTGCGCTTAACAATCTCATAATACCAGAAAGGGGTGCGTTCCTGGGTGCGTTCCTCGGTGTCCTGACTGGCATGATTTTCCTCATGTCACCCACGAACGCACCGAAGAACGCGTCCAGCTCTGCATAATACCTCAAACACCATTTCAGTTCCTATTAAACCCTTTATATACAGGGATCACCGCCTTCTGTTGAATAAAATCACCTGGCGGCAGGAGTAGCAATCAATACGTCTTCTCTTTCGGGTAACAGGAGATTCCATCGGCTGAATTAAATCACGTGACGGCAACAGTAAAAACACGATAAAGACATCTTTAGCCAAATCGTTCATGGAGACGTGTCTTAACCTTTTGGATAACGAGTTGGCTTTCCGTCAAAGTCTGCGCGGTAGCCAAGTGGTTACCGTGTCGAACTCATTTTTATTCCCTGGAGTTGCATACATCTTCAAGCTCTCTCTCTCTCTCTCTCTCTCTCTCTCTCTCTCTCTCTCTCTCTCTGCCATATCTCTTTTTGCTACTCTCAGTTTTTCCCTGACGGAGTTGGGAGAAATTGGGAATCTTTGAGTCAGTTCTTAATGACTTCTGTTTCATTTCTTAGCATTTCTGTGTCTTCTCTTAAATATTCCCTTGCGGCACTGAAGAAGAGTTCGCGTGGGTAGTGCAATGTCTGGTCGCCGATCCGTGTTCACTTGGTCTTTGGATCACGTGTTGGACTCGTGATCGACAGCTATTTCCCTCCTGGAAGAGAGCTCAGAGCTCGTAGGTCCGATCTATGGGTAATGCTATGACCCTGCACACACACACACCCCCAACTCCCCGCCCACGAGAGTTGGAGTAACACCCCGCAGCGCTGTGTGTGTGTGTGTGTGTGTGTGTGTGTGTGTGTGTGTGTGTGTGTGTGTGTGTGTGTGTGTGTGTGTGTGTGCCCGTGCGTGTGTGTGCCCGTGCGTGTGTGTGTGCGTGTATATATATTCATATATATATATACATATATATATATAATATATATATATATATATGTGTGTGTGTGTGTGTGTGTGTGTGTGTGTGTGTGTGTGTGTGTGTGTGTGTGTGTGTGTGTGTGTGTGTGTGTGTGTGTGTTTATCCTATCTGAAAGTTGACACCTTGCCGTGGTGGATAGGTATAGGAATCTTAATGATTACAAGAGCTAAGTCGATAGAGAGGAAATCTCTGCAGGGTCACCCAAATGGAACAGGTTTTGTAAGAAAGATCACACAAAGAGCAGATACACACAATCGCAGGATCCACTGCTAACAGGCACGTCCCTGATGGCAAACAGGGAAATTACTCATAGATATATGTAATACCGTCATAATGACGGCGTGGACCATTGGGCACCCTATACATATAGGGCTTAACCGAATATAATGAATAAGGTCACACCACACAAATGTCTCACCACAAACCAGTTGGCAACGAAGTCAGATTACTGCCAACCCCCCTTCATACCCAATATGAATACCACAACCAAAATATAACCAGGCCTTCCTGTTGGATCATAGTCTCCTAAAGGTCCAACCGCATTGCCTCATCTGCTTACGGACAGTATGCCACCGAATGTCAGTAAGCACTGTCCAAGTACATCCAAGTCTTGGACATTAAACAACATCAAGAAAATCAAGATCTATACTTACAACGTAACAAGTCTCTCACAAGACCACAAGCTGGAGAGTTTAATGGGATCACTAGACAACATCAAGTGGGACATTGTACGACTCAGCGAAGTCCGAAGAACGGAAGAAAAGTTCATACAATTACAAGATAGTCTCCACCTCTTCTACTATAGAGGTAAGGACAAACCGAGAGGTTCCTGGTAACGTAGTCAACTTCAGTAGTTTATCAGACAGGGTAGCTTGGATTGTCATTAGGCTGTGTAAAACGTACATTCTAAAAATAATTCAGTATTATGCACGAACTTCACACAGTTCAGACGATGAAGTTGAGTCCTCCTATGATAATTTAAGTCAGGTAATGGATAAAAAAAAGTAAGTACACGTTGGTAATAGGCGACATTAATGCTAATAGTCC
>NW_027467710.1:5497638-5515138 GCF_046742065.1 Oratosquilla oratoria
ACGTCTTCTCTTTCGGGTAACAGGAGATTCCATCGGCTGAATTAAATCACGTGACGGCAACAGTAAAAACACCATAATGACATCTTTAGCGAAATCCTTCTTGGAGACGTGTCTTAACCTTTTGGATAACGAGTTGGCTTTCCGTCAAAGTCTGCGCGGTAGCCAAGTGGTTACCGTGTCGAACTCATTTTCATTCCCTGGGGCTGCATACATCTTCAATCTGTCTCTCTCTCTCTCTCTCTCTCTCTCTCTCTCTGCCATATCTCTTTTTGTTACTCTTAGTTTTTCCTTGACGGAGTTGGGAGGAAGTTGGGAATGAGTCAGTTCTTAATGACTTCTGTTTCATTTCTTAGCATTTCTGTGTCTTCTCTTAAATATTCCCTTGCGGCACTGAAGAAGAGTTCGCGTGGGTAGTGCAATGTCTGGCCGCCGATCCGGATAGAGCTTGTTCTATCATACAGACAAGAATCCGTCTCTTGTGTACATGTTGGTCAGTCTTCTTATTGGAGTGAGCACGGAATCTGTCGTCGTGACCAATAAATTTATTTTGAGGCAAATGCTGCGAAATTGTAAGAAACTGGCAAGGATTTCTGGGCAAGTAAGTTCCGTCCAGATCGACGTCCAGGGAGAAAAGTCTGTCACACAGGACACTATGCAGACCCACAACCACTGGCTACTATTCCTTTTAATAATACACTATATACAACCACATCCACCAGTTGCAGACACTCGAAAGCAAGACCTCATGATTAGGAACCCAGTCTAACACCATCCTGCCACGCAAAGACTATAAACGGATGAAAACCTGCTACGAACTGCCAGCCAGGAGGTCATCCGACTGCAACTGCTGCTCGAGCACCTGAGAAATTTCGTCCAATCCCCAACGACTATCAGCGGGCATGGCACAATTTGAACGAGATGGTAGTAGGCTGGATTCCATCACTTTCCAACTGTTAGATTTGATTTTTTGATACATCACTGCAACTAGAGTTTTATTCCGTAACAATATATATATGTATATATATATATATATATAAATATATATGTATATATATATATATATATATATATATATAATGTGTGTGTGTGTATTCCCACACCGTAAACGAATAAAACTTACTCAGCTAAACACTAATAAATTTACACACCATAAACGCACATGAAAACCAACATATCATAATACGTATAGAGCAAGAACATATGCAAAGGGAAGACAATTATAAGCTTGACTTCATACTAGAACAGTGAACACACACACACGTACACAAACACGTTCTTGTATGTAAATTTACTGTGTACGTATTTATGACAGGGTATCGACTCGGTCAAGATGTGTTTGAGTCTTGAACACTTTTTTTTTTTTTTTTTTCCTTCGGCCGCTGCGCCTGTTGTCCGAGTGTGCGTATCCAAACACAAAGGGTAAAGGTGCAGGCTTCCGTTCCTCTGATACTCTGATTTCCAGATAATAATATTGACGAATAAAAAGGAAAACTGACGGACTCTCAGGACGCAAATACATCAGTCCAGATCTCCCTCCTCCATTCTTTATGTCCATCTTTATCGATTTAATTTCACCAAAATTACTGATCTTCTCTTGGGTTCCCTCCAGGCTAAATAAAAAATTCGTTACACACAATTTTGATAAGATACGACTGCCAAAATATATATTTTTTTAATTGTCACCGAGCTTTTATTTTGTCGCAATTGATTATCATAATTATCATTATTACTATTATCAACACTTTCACGGCCAGAGGTTTCCGAAAGCTGAATATATTCATTTGGCGTTTAGGATATTTCTACCTCTGAAGTGGTTAGCACTTTCAAACCTTCGGGGGTTGTGGGACTTGAAAGCCTCTCATTCTGGCTGTGTTGTGTTGTTAACGTGGGGATGTTGCCGCTGGGGGTGGGGGTGTGGGGGGACTCGATAGATCAAAACCTCCCTCGCCCTCCCTCCCTTCCCCTCCACTCGAAGTGATGAACCCACAGACGGCGACGACTCTTTTCCTATTATTTTGTGACTGCCGTCAGGCGATTTTATTCAACCAAAGGGATCATCCCAGTGCCAATATTTCTTGTTGTGACTAAGACTGTTTCCTGCCAAATCGTTGGCTGCCAAAATTTCTCTCTACCTTGTATACCTCATTAAGAGTTATGGATGATTGAGTGCAGGACTACAGGGTTGCACCTCCCCACAAATATAGTTTTCATCATGAAAATACTGTATAATACAGTGTTTGTGGTAAAACATTTGATATTTATATATATATTTATTATTTCATTTCATAGAATGAAGTATGCACGTGTATATTGTTATACACACACACACGCACACATGCACACATACACACACACACACACACACACACACACACATATATATATATATATATATATATATATATATATATATCTATATATATATATATATATATACAAATTGGGAAAGCATGTGAGAGAGGCCAGAGTTAGGAACCACAAGGTATCGTAAATATGTCCTCTCTTCACTTCCTTTCCTCTGTCTGATTTTAATTGCTTTCCCTAGATTATTTACCTTATATTTCAGTACTGTTCCACTTACAGAAAAATTAAATTCGTTGTAGAGTAAAAGATGAATGTAGAAAAATATGTATCAAATTTAGGTACATAGGATTTTGTTTTTTTTTCTACCAAAATGAAATTCGGTGTCTACAGATGAGATTGGGAGATAGAAAATGCATACTTCATGATACACATACAATAGATTGATGTGTCATATATATTAATCTGAAAACTAAAAGTGTAATAGATCAGTTTAATATTAAATATGAGATCTGTAATGCCTGCCGTTTATTTTATATTATTTGTTTATTATTTGTCTGATAATTATAATTATTATTATCTGCTTGATTTTCATTTATTATTATTTATCTGTTATTATTTACTATTTACCTGTTTATTATCTAATTATACCTATGTATTTATTTAGTTATTTGATTTATTATCATTTATATTATAATTTTTATCTATTTACTTATTTATCATTATCATAATTTTTTTTCTAGCATCCGACCTAGTTATGGACCAAAAGGTCTCCTGTTGGCATGCTCCTCCTTTGTAATCCTTTGTGACGTCCCTAACATGCCCTCTGGGTACCTTAGGTTCCTGAATGCAGCGGTTATGTATTCAATTCCTTCTTGTAAATACTCTTCGCTGCATATTCTAAGAGCCCTAAGGTAAAACCCAATGATAGCCTCTGATTTGGTCTTTTCGTCATGTGCGCTGAAATAGTGGATGAAGTCGTCTTTGTTTGTCGGTTTACGGTATACCTTGAACCTAGCGCTCTTGTCCGATCTGATGACGACAGCGTCTAGGAAAGGTAGGGAACCGTTGGTCTCTTCCCTACTGTGAATTTAATTCTTTGCTCTACGTTGTTCAGTTGTTCCAGTAGGTTTCTTGTGTTGTTTGTTTTGTGTGAAATGAAGAGGATGCCGTCAACATAACGGTACCACTTGGAGTTATCTGGAATGATACGTATATATATATATATATATATATATATATATATATATATATATATATATATATATATATATATATATATATATATATATATATATATACATGTGTGTGTGTTTCAAACTTTGACAACAAATGAAAATGTGAGTTAAATATGGGTTCTCTCCGCTACGCCATCACTTGGGACAAATTTCTAAATCTGTCCTTTCCGCTTCCGCCAGCGGAGGAGTGGCCCGCAGTAAGCCATGACTCGAAGTTTGTCCCAAGAAGGATTCTTGAAGACACGACGTAACTATGAGATTCTTCGACATTTACAGATGCTCCATGGCCGAAAAGCCGATGAAGAGGAACAGGAGCCTCTACGACGAGGATGACGTTGAGATGAGAGAGGTCAAGGAGCAGACGCCTCAACCAACAAGGACCTGGGGACCCGGAGGACACTTTCGAGATGAACCTCGTCCACAGGTGCGCACCGTCCAGTGCTCCTGCTGTGAGCCGATGGAGGTGGACGAAGTGTGGGGTCCTCTGGTCGGTGTGCGTCCCCAACGAAGACTTGGACCGATAATAAGAGAGGGGAAGCTACATATTTGCCCATGAAGAAAGACTTGTACAGCCCGACCTCCTCAAAGCATTTCTGGCTCAAACTGAACAGAAATCAGTAGGCCACGTAAAGATTTGCTCTCATGGGTCTTGACGGTTCCCTAACAATATCCTGGGGCGTAATTACCAGAGACCTTCTGTAGCTTAACTCTGTCGGCGTGGGCGCTAACAGCGTCTATGATCTTCTTAACCTCAGTCTTAAGGGATTCGATGGGATATCCCGCAATTTTGTACAATGTGGATTCGTCTGCAAGGAAAGTATCGATTTTATCAAGGTACTCCTCGGAAGGGATCAGAAGGAAACAGGCAGCCTTACAGAAGGGGACATAGCATCTCTCGATGCTGAGAGCCGCTTTACTAGTATAGATGTAGATAGGACCATTAATTACATTCTACGAGAAGTCTACCTTGAGGGCGAAACCTCCAAATCAAAAATAAAAAAAATCTATTACGTCAATTACTGCAAATCTGTACCAAAGAGGCCTCTTTCCATTGCCCCAGGGGACAACAATTCACTAGCATAATTCTTGGAGGCCAAAAACCTCTCAAATTCGACAATATCATTTAATGCATGATGTTATGTGGGCTTCAAGGCAAAATTATTGACCCAATATTACTATGGTCACAAATCGTTTCACAAACTCTTTCACAAACATTACTGACTCAAAATAAAGGTATATACGGACGGAAGAAATATTTGAACAAATATATTTAAAAATCATTACGTTTTAATGAAAGGAAAGGAAAAAAGAAATTACAGTCTTCGACATTTTATCATTGTCGTCATCTTCCTTCATTTTCTTATTGCTATTTTAGCCCCTGAACAATGAGGGGCATCCCCTCAGCTGAATAAAATCGCTTGGCCAGAGAATCCCTCTTAACAACGCTATAATTCCTCAAACACCATTTGACGTCCCATTGAACCAGTGGTGTTATTAAACCGGTTATTACCGGTTGATGCGAGCCTGTTCTTGCAATTCTATGACCTCTGTGAACCGGTTATCAAAAATTGACTTCCACGGGGTAACTACAGCCTAAATGATATTTGCATACATCTTGCCCTGTGAACCTGTTAAGAATTTTTCGAATCCTAACTTGCGCTTAACAATCTCATACCAGAAAGGTGTGCATTCCTCGGTGTGTTCCTCGGTGTCTTGACTGGCATGATTTTCCTCATGTCACCCAGGAACGCACAGAAGAACGCGTCCAGCTCTGCATAATGGTTCTAGGACAACTGCCCCCGGGACAATTGCCCCCCGATAACTGCCCCTGGGACAATTGCCCCCGTAGGACAACTGCCCCCGGACAACTGCCACCCGGACAACTGCCCCCTGGACAATTGACCTGGAATTTATTGCCATTTACGTAATTACTTTTTAGTAATTGCCTAATTAAGTAACGATTACATAATCGGTCATTTAAGAAATAATTGTTGCTATTTCCTGAATTTATTACCATTTATGTAGCTACTTCCTAATTAGGTAATCGGTCGTACAAGTTATAGTTGATTTCCGAAAGTTATCGCCAATCGCATATATATAGGCTTAAAAAGAAAGAAGGATCCAATGTCTATTCAGAAATATAAGAAGTGACATCACCCATTATGGAGTTCGTCCGAAGTGAACGAGAAAAAATGAAGCTTATTTATGAAGGATACATCTATGTGAAGCAGAAGGAATTGGCAAATAATGTTACATCTCAACAACTACTCACTATAAACCCTAGACTTAATCCAAAGATCTTCCTAATAGACTTTGAACAAGCTGCTAGGAGTGCTATTGAAGAGATCTTCCCCAACGTAACCGTTAAAGGATGTTTTTACCACTTATCTCAAAGCATATACCGTAAGGTGCAAAATGAAGGTCTCCAAACTAAATACCAAACTGACGCCGATTTTTCCCTACAAATCCGTATGATTCCTGCTTTGGCGTTTGTTCCCCCAGAAAAAGTTATTGAAGCATTTGAGAAACTGCAAAAGACGTTACCACCTGAGGCTGATGCTATAATAGATTATTTTGAAGATACATACATCGGCAGAAGACGTCGACATACAAGGAGACAGCTACGTTTCCCTGTAAGCATGTGGAGTATGTATACTTGTGTTGTTGAAGCTTTACCTCGAACAAACAACGCCTTAGATGGATGGCATAACCATATGCAAGCAAGCGTTACGTCATTTCATCCAAATATATGGAAATTTCTGGGGGTGCTGAAGAGAGAACAGGCACTATTCAGCGTCATAATCAATCAAATACTTGCTGGGCAGCCAGTACCTCCTAAGCGGAAACGCTATCAGGATTCTAGCATAAGAATAGCAAACATTGTGCAAGACTTTCAGAACCGCGATGTATAGGAATTTTTTAGATACATAGCCCACAAATTAAAAATCTAGTAGTCAAATTTTTTTTCAATATTTTTGCAACTTATATATGTACAAATTTGAGTATACAATGCTATCTTTTTAAAATCATGTATTTTTATTAACAATAATAAAACATTGGTTTTGATAGTTCTTATTTACTACCATTTCTCTATGAAGAATTTTTTATAAATAGTTACTCAGGAAATTACTAGAAAGTAATTACGTAAATGGCAACAAATTTGAGTATATAATGTTATCTTTTTCAAATCATGTACTTTTATTAACAATAATAAAACATTGTTTTAATAGTTCTTATTTACTACCATTTCTCTATGAAGAATTTTTTTTATAGATAGTTACTCAGGAAATTACTAGAAAGTAATTACGTAATTGGCAACAAATTTTAGGGCAATTGTCGGGGTAGTTGTCGGGGCAAATGTCCAGGGGGGAGTTGTCGGGGGCAGTTGTCCTCCGGGGGCAGTTATCCTACGGGGGCAATTGTCCCGGGGGCAGTTGTCGGGGGGCAATTGTCCCGGGGGCAGTTGTCCTGATAGGACAACTGCCCCCGGGACAATTGCCCCCCGATAACTGGCAACAAATTTTAGGGCAATTGTCGGAGTAGTTGTCGGGGCAAATGTCCAGGGGGTAGTTGTCGGGGGCAGTTTGTCCTACGGGGGCAGTTATCCTACGGGGGCAATTGTCCCGGGGGCAGTTGTCGGGGGGCAATTGTCCCGGGGACAGTTGTCCCGGGGGCAGTTGTCCTGATACCCTGCATAATACCTCAAACACCATTTCAGTTCTTATTAAACCCTTTATATACAGGGATCACCGCCTTCTGTTGAATAAAATCACCTGGCGGCAGGAGTAGCAGTCAATACTTGTTCTCTTTCGGGTAATATGAGATTCCATCGGCTGAATTAAATCACGTGACGGCAACAGTAAAAACACCATAATGACATCTTTAGCGAAATCCTTCTTGGAGACGTGTCTTAACCTTTTGGATAACGAGTTGGCTTTCCGTCAAAGTCTGCGCGGTAGCCAAGTGGTTACCGTGTCGAACTCATTTTTATTCCCTGGAGTTGCATAGATCTTCAAGCTCTCTCTCTCTCTCTCTCTCTCTCTCTCTCTCTCTCTCTCTCTCTCTCTCTCTGCCATATCTCTTTTTGCTACTCTTAGTTTTTCCCTGACGGAGTTGGGAGGAAGTTGGGAATCTTTGAGTCAGTTCTTAATGACTTCTGTTTCATTTCTTAGCATTTCTGTGTCTTCTCTTAAATATTCCCTTGCGGCACTGAAGAAGAGTTCGCGTGGGTAGTGCAATGTCTGGCCGCCGATCCGTGTATGTGTGTGTGTGTGTGTGTGTAAGTGTGTGTGTGTGTGCGTGTATGTGTGTGTGTGTGTGTGTGTGTGTGTGTGTGTGTGTTTATCCTATCTGAAAGTTGATACCTTGCCGTGGTGGATAGGTTTAGGAATCTTAATGATTACAAGAGCTATGTCGATAGAGCGGAAATCTCTGCAGGGTCACCCATATCGAACAGGTTTTGTAAGAATGATCACACAAAGAGCAGCTCATACACACAATCGCAGGATCCACTGCTAACAGGCACGTCACTGATGGCAAACAGGGAAATTCATCATAGATATATGTAATACCGTCATAATGACGGCGTGGACCATTGGGCACCCTATACATATAGGGCTTCACCGGATATAATGAATAAGGTCACACCACAGAAATGTCTCACCAGAAACCAGTTGGCAACGAAGTCAGATTACTGCTAACCCCCCTTCATAGCCAATATGAATAGCACAACCAAAATAAAACCAGGCGTTCCTGTTCGATCATAGTCTCCTAAAGGTCCAACCGCATTGCCTCATCTGCTTACGGGCAGTATGCCACCGAATGTCAGTAAGCACTGTCCAAGTACATCCAAGTCTTGGACATTAAACAACATCAAGAAAATGAAGATCTATACTTACAACGTAACAAGTCTCTCACAAGACCACAAGCTGGAGAGTTTAATGGGATCACTAGACAACATCAAGTGGGACATTGTACGACTGAGCGAAGTCCGAAGAACGGAAGAAAACTTCATACAATTTTCAAGATAGTCTCCACCTCTTCTACTATAGAGGTAAGGACAAACCGAGAGGTTCCTGGTAACGTAGTCAACTTCAGTAGTTTATCAGACAGGGTAGCTTGGATTGTCATTAGGCTGTGTAAAAGGTACATTCTAAAAATAATTCAGTATTATGCACGAACTTCACACAGTTCAGACGATGAAGTTGAGTCCTCCTATGATGATTTAAGTCAGGTAATGGATAAAAAAAAAAGTAAGTACACGTTGGTAATAGGCGACATTAATGCTAAAGTGGGGAAGAAGGTGGGAGATGAGTCGTGAGTTGGGAAGTGCGGAGTAGGTGAGAGAAATGACAGAGGCGAGATGTTAGTCAATTTTGCGGAAAACTACTACATGAGGATAATGACCATTTCCTTCCAAAAGCGCACAGGTCGTAAATGGACCTGGAGAAGTCCAAATGGAACAACAAAGAACGAAGTACACTTCATATTAGGAGATGAGAGGAACAGCGTTAGGAATTCTACTGTCATAAATAAAGTCAACATATGTAGTGACCATAAAATAGTAGGTTGCACAGCTAAATTCAATTTCACAGCCGAGAGAAATAAACTACTTTTAAAAAAGAAAACCAGCCTTGCAAAGGTTAAGGCTAATAAGACCAAATTTCAGTTACAAATTAAAAACACATTCCAAGCTTCAAGATCCAACTAGGACATTATCGAAAATATGAATTTAAACTTAATTGATATCATTAGGGAATCGGCAGAGAAAGTACAAAGTACAAAAAGTATTATAGAAAACAAATACTCTAAAGCTACAAATGACCTAATTAAAAGAAGAACCATGCAGATTAAAAGCAGGGAAGACGAAATACAAAGAATTGAACTAAACAAGCTTATCAAGTGAAGGCAAACATCAGAGAAAAGAAAGAAAAACATGAAGGAAATGGAGGAAACTATAAGGAAAAGTAAAAGTATTAAAGGGACCGAGCGCAGACATGCTTTAGGAAGACAGCAAACGATATGTTTGAAAGATAGAAACGGAGAAATCTTTAACTGCAGACACAGAATGGTAAAAAGAGTACAAGAATTTATTAAGAGCTTTACACGTCCAAGACCGTAGTTGAGTCGGTAAATTCATCTGTAGACGTTAGTACTGTACCACAGAATACAAAGGAAGAAGTACAATTTGCTCTAAGAATATGAAACGAAGAAAAGCACCTGGCGAAGATGGTATATCGATAGATCTGTTGAAAGACGCAGGGAAAGAAGTTCATATTAATTTATCTCAGTTGTACGCCCAGTGTTGCTTTGCTTTTTAGGAATCTGCCCCTTGGGGCTACAGGGAGAAGGATGCCTAGTCCCTCTCCCCGTCCCTTTCTTCTCGCCTCTTACGATCCAAGTGGGAAACTTGGTGGCAGTATTCTTTTCCCCCACCAATGGAGAGAGTGAGTGGTTTGAAGTAAAAGTGGGACTTCGTCAAGGATGCGTTATGTCGCCCTGGCTGTTCAACTTATACATGGATGGGGTGGTACGAGAGGTGAATGCTAGGGTAGTGAGTCAGGGATTGGAGATGGTTAAAGAAAATGGAGAAAAGTGGGAGGTGAGCCAGCTGTTGTTTGCGGACGACACTGCGCTTGTGGCAGGGTCAGAGGAGGGATTGAGGAAGCTGGTGGCAGAGTTTGGGAGAGTATGTGATAGAAGAAAGCTAAAGATAAATGTGGGTAAAAGTAAGGTGATGAGATGTACAAGGGGTGAAAGTGGCAGTAGACTGGAAGTGAACATTAAGGGAGAGCGACTGGAGGAAGTGGATAGTTTTAGATACTTGGGTGCAAGTGTAGCAGGAAAAGGTGGAGTGAAGGTGGAGGTAGAATGTAGATTGAGAGAAGCGAGTAAATGCCTTGGTGGTTTAAAGAGTGTAATGAGGAATAGACATTTGGAATGGATGCGAAGAGGAGACTTTATGAAGGAGTGATTGTGCCAACAGCACTGTATGGGGCAGAAACGTGGAACATAAGAGAAGAAGAGAGAAGGAGTTTGAATGTGTTTGAGATGAGGTGTCTGAGAAGTATGGTAGGGGTTACTAGGCTGGATAGAGTGAGAAATGAGGAGGTGAGGAGGAGAACAGGGGTGAAAAAGGATTTGGGAGAGAGGGTTGATGAAAGAATATTAGGATGGTTTGGACACATGGAAAGAATGAGTGAAGAAAGACTAGTAAAAGAGGTATGGAAGGCAGATGTGGAGGGAGTGAACATGAGGGGACGTCCTAGGATGAGGTGGATGGATGGGGTGAAGGGGGCTTTGGGGAAGAGGGGAATGTCTGTTGAGGAAGGAAGGGAGAGGACGGAAGACAGAGGTGAGTGGAGAATGGTTGTATATGGATGATGTTGTGACTGCATGAGGAGGAATGGGCGGTGGGGGGTGGGGTAGTATGTGTGAGTAAATTTTGACGCAGCCCGAAGGGATTTCTCCCCGTCCTCGCCTTATATGCAAAGGGGGACGGAGAGGGGGGGTCGCCGATTAAATGAAGCGGCCTTGCTGTGGATGTACTGTCTTGCGACACTGCTTCTGACCCAGGGCGGTGGGCAGGGTGCAGGGATGACCCGTCATCCAGGAGGTGCTCAGATGAGAGGAAGGGTGGGAGGGGTGTGGAGTGTATTTAGGGATGAAATGGGTGGGAGTGTTTTTATGCCTTTCCCTTTTTGGCTATCTCCCTTGGAAGGGGGGAAAAGCCTTGGTATATGTATGTATGCCCAGTGTTACGTGAAGCAAGCGTTCCTGAATCGTGATGCAATGCTATAGTAATTTTGCTTCATAAAAAGGAGACCAGAAGGACCTTAGTAACTATCGACCGATTAGCTTGCTATCAAATGTATATAAAGCATTTTCCAATATTCTTACAAATACATTAAGTAAATTTTAGATGGAAACCAACCGAGAGAACAGGCAGGCTTTAGGAGCACATATTTGACTCTAGACTATTTGCAGGCGATTAACCAACTAAATGAAAAAAACGACAGAATACAACATACCTCTGTCTTTAGCTTTTGTACATTACGAGAAGGCCTTTGACTCGGTACAACAAATAGCAGTACTAAAGTCGTTACGCAATCAGGGTACAAACGAACAGATCGTAAAGGTTTTAAAAAAGATTTATGTGAAAGGTACCGCTGTAATTCCACTACATGAAGATAGAGAAAAAATCAAGATCGAGAAAGGAGTACGGCAAGGCAATACCATCTCACCCAAATTTATTACAGCTTGCTTGCAAGATATATTCAAAAGGTTGAGTTGGGAAGAGAAAGGTTTGAAGGTTAATGGCAAATATTTGAACAACCTAAGATTTGCAGATGGCATTATTCTTATTTCAGAAAAAGCACAAGACTTGCAAGATATGCTGAGTGATCTGAACAAAGAGCGTCTGAAAGTAGGTCTAAAAACGAATAAGAGCAAAAGCAAAGTAATGTTCAACACGAAAGTTCAAAGTAAAGAGATTATAGTCGATGGTGAGAGTCTTGAAGAAGTTGAGGAGTAGAATTATTTAGGACAGATGGTGAAGGTGACGAGAGATCATGATAATGAAATAAAAAGATGTATTACAATTGTCTGGAAAGTATTTGGTAAGTATAATCAAATTCTGAGATACTCTCTAACTCTATGTTTCAAACGTAAAGTTTACAATCAGCGTATTCTACCACCAATAATCTACGGGTATGAGACTTGGAAACTAACGAATGCGATGGAAACAAAGCTAAGGACTGCACAGAAGAGAATGGAGAGATTAGTGATGGGAATAACGTTGAGAGACCGGAAGAGAGCAAGGTGGGTGAGACAGCAGAAAAATATTGTGGAGGCAGTAAAAGAGAGGAAGTGGAATTGGGCAGATAAGTTAGTGCGTACGACTGATGAGCGACGAAGCAAGTGTGTTACTGAGTGGACGCCGCGAGATGGGAAGCGTGGAAGACGAAAGTTTTGAAGGAGGCCTTTGTTCAGCAGTGGACTCAGGATGGCTGATTTGATTGATATGTATGTTTATATGAATATATATATATATATATATATATATATATGTATGTATATATATGTATATATATATATATATATGTGTGTGTGTGTGTGTGTGTGTGTGTGTGTGTGTGTATACATATATATATATATATATATATATATATATATATACATATACACACCCACCCACACGCACACACACACATATATATATATATATGTATATATATACAGTATATATATATATGTATATATATATATGTATATATGTATATATATGTATTAGGGTTATGACAAAAAAAATTCTCGAAATTTAAAATGGCTGCTGTCCCATGTGATGAGTTTCCAATCGCTTATCATATAAATTATAATTATTTCGGTTTCATATGAAAAAAGTTCCCCCACCGATGCACTCATAGTTAGCGAATTTTCACCGTGAAAGTGGTTTTCTGTCGAAAAATTTCTGACAACTTTATATTGTTACATACAGCATAGTATACCTTTTTATAGATTATAGAAAATGAAAGGAGTGAGAGAGAGAGAGAGAGAGAAACATGTTTTGTAAGGATGACTGAGAGAGAGAGAGAAACATGTTTTGTAAGGATGACTGAGAGAGAGAGAGATTCATGTTTTGTAAGGATGACTATGTTGTAACAATATGCATTTCATAATCGAAAAATATTAGAACACAGGTATTATATTTTTATTGCTTGAATTCGTGAATGCTGATAACAAATGAACAAGGTATAATACATCCTAGAATAGAAACGTTAGGTGATTTTCTCCTGAGTAAATATTGAATGATGCAATACACCCATACAGTATCATCAGATTATCTTGGCTGGCTGAGACTGGCTCAGTAGCTTCAGTTACCTGGCAGTCTTGATAGCTGTTGGTTGTGCTGTCTGGCTCGCTCATCAGGTATGTCCTGTAGGGGCTAGCACTTACGTTTTTGATAAAGAGGATTTGCATTTTAGGTTTAAAATGTTAGTGAGGTAGCTATTTGCAGTCCTAACGATAATTTACTTTTGTATTGCAGTCGCAGAAGAAATGGCATACTTTAAATCCAGTGATAATGTGGAGAAGAATGCACAAAAATTGGCTTCAAATCTACCATCATCCATTCATACAAAGTGGCGTGATCTTCCATATGTTGAATGCTTAACAAGTTTCATCAGGCTACCTAAAAATCGGCATACATTGGGAAGATACCACATTTTACTGGAGGAAGACAAACTGAAAAGTACTAGGATACAACGGATTTGTGAAGAATTATTACAGTTGTGGGGCAAATTCAGCTTTCCTACTCTCAGTCAGCAAGCCATAAAAGCACGACTGGCCAAACTGATACTTTTGTATGAGAAGAACCAACGTAGACCAAATGAAGACTTTTTGAATGGGATGGAGAATATATTTGACATTACTAAAGTTAATGGTGTTTGGCTTTGTAGTGAAGATAAAGAGCTTTATCACAAACAAGTGGAGTCAGATGGAAAGGTTGGATACACCACTCACAAGCCAGCGCCTAAATCTTCCATACATCCTTCAAAAAGACGGAGACATGTTCCAATATCACATGAACAATTTGCTAGTACATCTAATGATGATAATGAATCTGGTAACTCAGGTGACAATGTCAGCAGTGTAACAGAGGACAGTTCTAATGATGAGCCAGAGCCAGTTAAAAGAAGGAAACTGTCTTCCACACACCAGGCCACTGAGTTAGTGAGTCGCCAGTCTTTGTCTACCAACAAGGCATCTAAAGTTTGTGCAAGTCTTGCAGAAGAAGGTGTGCCTCTTCCTACACCAACACAATCAGGAGTATGGCGAGGAGTCATCAGACTAGCAGAAGAAAAGAAGGATGAGATAAAGTCCCTTTTGAAGGAAGAGAAGGATTTTTCTCTTCACTTTGATGGGAAAAGGCTAGTAAAACAAGAGTACCAAGTGGTCTGCCTCAAAAGTGCAACTAGGGATATTAGACTAGGGGTTGCAAGGTGCAAAAGTGGATCTTCGCAAGATATATATGATGCACTGCAGAAAGTAATTGATGAATATGATGCCTGGTAAAGCATTAAAATGATCATATGTGATACGACTGCTGTAAACACTGGACGATCAAATGGTGTTGTTGCGAGAATACAGAGAGCAATGAACGGAAAAGGATTAGACATGCCTCAATACATTGGGTGTCAGCATCACATATTGGACAGAATATTGAGGCACGTTCTTGATTTCTACATTTCTGAAACGACTACCAAACCGAGTCTGAACTACAAGTTTGTCAATGAACTGTTGGAAAACTATGATCACCTACAAAGTGAGTATGTGGCAGAGACACAAACAGAAAAGGGATGAGAACCCTGGCTGGAGGGATGACTTCAATTTCTTGTATGAACTTTGCAAAGCATTCCAGCATTATAAGAAACATGCTTCTTTCCCGATTATCAAGTGGCGAAAACTGCCTTCTCTACACAGTGCCCGATGGAATTCGAGGGCAATTTATACTCTCATTGCATACTTTTTACTGCCATCATGGCGTAATATTTTGGAGCGTCCAGCAAGTTTCATCGCCAACAGCTGGCAAGAAGCATGGTTCACCAATCAAATATACAAGAAGACAAGCTATGATGACCTTCTCCTTGGTATTACCGAGTTGGGATGTGCCGCTGCCCAGAAATGCTTGAAAAATCACTGAAGCAGGTCACCATCAGTGTTTGATATACCACGCACGAACATGATAGCAGAGAGAGCTTTGAAAGTGATGGAAGAACTGAGTAAAACATGCAAAAGAGAACAGGTATTTATGTGATCAGTTTGTTGTTACCAACAGTATATAGTTTGAGATTTTCTTTGCATCAGTATCACAGTTATTGAAATGTTTCAAAGAATTAAGAGCTTGTGTGGGGGACATATTTTCAAAGTTGAACAAAATGAGTTATTTTTTCGTGATTAGCATCAAAATGTTAAATAAATCTTCTACCAGGCAAACTTTTTTTTCTGAGTCATAACCCTAATATGTATATATATATATATATATAAAAATATATATATATATATTTAACTATATAAATAACACTCTAACACACACACACACTCACACACACACACATAAAAACACACACACACATATACATATATATATATATTTGTGTGTGTGTGTGTGTGTGTGTGTGTGTGTGTGTGTGTGTGTGTGTGTGTGTGTGTGTGTGTGTGTGGGTATCCTATCTGAGAGTTGACACCTTGCCGTGGTGGATAGGTTTAGGAATCTTAATGATTACAAGAGCTATGTCGATAGAGAGGAAATCTCTGCAGGGTCACCCATATCGAGCAGGTTTTGTAAGAAAGATCAGACAAAGAGCAGCTCATACACACAATCGCAGGATCCACTGCTAACAGGCACGTCCCTGATGGCAAACAGGGAACTTACTCATAGATATATGTAATACCGTCATAATGACGGCGTGGACCATTGGGCACCCTATACATATAGGGCTTAACCGAATATAATGAATAAGGTCACACCACACAAATGTCTCACCAGAAACCAGTTGGCAACGAAGTCACATTACTGCCAACCACCCTTCATAGCCAATATGAATACCACAACCAAAATAAAAAACCAGGCCTTCCTCTTGGATCTTAGTCTCCTAAAGGTCCAACCGCATTGCCTCATCTGCTTACGGGCAGTATGCCACCGAATGTCAGTAAGCACTGTCCAAGTACATCCAAGTCTTGAACATTAAACAACATCAAGAAAATCAAGATCTATACTTACGACGTAAGAAGTCTCTCACATGACTATAAGCTGGAGAGTTTAATGGGATCACTAGACAACATCAAGTGGGACATTGTAGGACTCAGCGAAGTCCGAAGAACGGAAGAAAAGTTCATACAATTTTCAAGATAGTCTCCACCTCTTCTACTATAGAGGTAAGGACAAAGCGAGAGGTTCCTGGTAACGTAGTCAACTTCAGTAGTTTATCAGACAGGGTAGCTTGGATTGTGATTAGGCTGTGTAAAAGGTACATTCTAAAAATAATTCAGTATTATGCACGAACTTCACGCAGTTCAGACGATGAACTTGAGTCCTCCTATGATGATTTAAGTCAGGTAATGGATAAAAAAAAGTAAGTACACGTTGGTAATAGGCGACATTAATGCTAAAGTGGGGAAGAACATGGGAGATGAGTCGTGAGTTGGGAAGTGCGGAGTAGGTGAGAGAAATGACAGAGGCGAGATGTTAGTCAATTTTGCGGAAAACTACAACATGAGGATAATGACCATTTCCTTCCAAAAGCGCATAGGTCGTAAATGGACCTGGAGAAGTCCAAATGGAACAACAAAGAACGAAGTACACTTCATATTAGGAGATGAGAGGAACAGCGTTGGGAATTTTACTGTCATAAATAAAGTCAACATATGTAGTGACCATAAAATAGTAGGTTGCACAGCTAAATTCAATTTCAAAGCCAAGAGAAATAAACTACTTTTAAAACAGAAAACCAGCCTTGCAAAGGTTAAGGCTAATAAGACCAAATTTTACTTAGAAATTAAAAACACATTCCAAGCTTCAAGATCCAACTAGGACATTATCGAAGATATGAATTTAAACTTAATTGATATCATTAGGGAATCGGCAGAGAAAGTACAAAGTACAAAAAGTATTAAAGAAAACAAATACTCTAAAGCTACAAATGACCTAATTAAAAGAAGAACCATGCACATTAAAAGCAGGGAAGACGAAATAGAAAGAATTGAACTAAACAAGCTTATCAACAGAAGGCAAACATCAGAGAAAAGAAAGAAAAACATGGAGGAAATGGAGGAAACTATACGGAAAAGTAAAAGTATTAAAGGGACCGAGCGCAGACATGCTTTAGGAAGACAGCAAACGATATGTTTGAAAGATAGAAACGGAGAAATATTTAACTGCAGACACAGAATGGTAAAAAGAG